>NW_012122487.1:3957388-4071671 GCF_000951035.1 Colobus angolensis palliatus
ATTTTTAGTAGAGACGGGGTTTTACCATGTTGTCCAGGCTGGTCTTGAACTCCTGACCTCAGGTGATCCACCTGCCTTGGCCTCCCATAGTGCTGGGATTACAGGCATGAACCATACCTTGAATCTCTTCCTAGCTTCTGGTCCTGCCTCGTGCTCTCTCTGTCTGTAGATGCCCTGGGTTGAGGCCAGCAGACCTCGCTCTGATTCTTCTCTCCCCTCTCAAGATGTCTCTTTAATATCATCCATCTGCCCTCTTTAATCATGCCTTCTTGCCAGTCCAGGCTCTTTTTCCACCAATTATTTTTGTTCATCAGAGTATTCCTATCTGTGAATCTGTTCCTCTATATTTGCAAGATGATCTGATTTTAGTTCTTCCACCCACTACCCCATGATGACCACCCCAGAGTTAACATTTCTTGAGTACCTCCTGGGTAATTTCTTGCTGCTTCCACCACCAGATTTTTCAGAATCATGGTCTTTTGTCTCTTGCACCACTTCTTCAGCATTGAGTCCTTGGTCCCACCCCAGCTGCTCTACTAAAGCTGTTTTCTAGCCACCAAATAAGATGTCTTTTTCCCAGCCCTCATGACTTTTGATTCTTCTGTGGCATCAAACTGTTGAACATGTAAAAGTCTTTTCTTTGTTTGATCCCTGTGGCAGAGTTTTCTTACTTTTTGTCAGTTTTCCTCCCAGAAACTTATTTTCCTTCTTTGCAAATATGGTTTCTCCAAGGTTTTGTTTTTATTCCTTCCTCTTCTCTTCTGGCAACTTCATTCATATGGCTTCGTTGTTGTTCCAGATGTCTTCCAAACGTGTGATTCTACAAGTCATCATGTTCAACAACCTGTGGACATTTCCATCAGAATTCTCTTCTCTTCTCTTTCCCTTCCTGCACAGATTTTCACCCCACTCCCTATCCTAACCCAGCGTTTTGGCAGGCATGGCTTAATTGATCAAGGTAGTCTTTTTCACTGAACTTGGTGGTGGCCTCTTAATCTTTCCAGCATAGCACTCAGGCAGCGACTCCTAGTTGGTATATCATTTACACCTATTTGTTATATGTGTACCAGATAACCATTAAGGTTGCTTTTCTCCGACTTATGTTTCAGGGGTTGGCCTTGCTTTCTGTTACCCAATTTCTCGTTGCCTGAGGGGTTAGTCTTTGTCAGAGGTTCTGGTTTACTTATTTATTTTCTTAGACAGAGTCTCCCTCTGTCGCCCAGGCTGGAGTGCAATGTCGCCATCTCAACTGACTGCAAACTCTGCCTCTCAGGTTCAAATGATTGTCCTGCCTCAGCTTCCTGAGTAGCTGGAATTATAGGTGCCCACCACCACACCTGGCTAATTTTTGTATTTTTAGTAGAGATGAGGTTTCACCATGTTGGCCAAGCTGGTCTCAAACTCCTGACCTCAAGTGATTCACCTGCCTCATCCTCCCAAAGTGCTGAGGTTACAGGCGTGAGCCACCACACCCGGCTAAGTTCTGGTTTATGATCCCTCATCATTTCACTGGCACCATGAGTGGGGTATAAGCCAGAGTTATTCAGATTTCTCACGCTGTTCTGATTCTTTAAAGATCTTAATAGACAAGGTGTAAGTAGGGAGTGTGAGGTATCTTGCCTCAAGATTGCTGTAAAGTATATCTATGTCCAAAAGTTGTCTTAGTTTGCAATTCACAAGACTATTCTCACTTGTCCTTTGGCCTCCAGATCTATCATAAACAAAAGATAACAACTTTTAGTAAATAAATATTTTAAAAGTTTATAAACCACTGCAGGTAAACACAAATGTACTTTAGGAAAAGTGTGGGCTTTATTCTTTCCCTGAGGCTAATTGGATTGTGGGGTTGTTAAGACAAAACACCATTCCAGAGACATAGATCCTCCTTTGAGAAGGCCTTGCCTGTAGCATCCAGAGTTTTTGCTATTCCAGGCAGCCTAGAATCATTCTAAGCTATTAGCGTGGAAGGATGACTTTTATGACTTGGTGTTTGGCGATCCTGGGCAGCTTCCCCTCTCCTAGGTGGAGAATGTATTTTTTGCACTGCTTTCCTCCCTTGCACAGCAGCTGTGACAGGTTGCAAGCTCTTAACTACTGGGTAAAAGGAAAAATGGGCTGCAAATCCTTTAAGAGTCTGAACTTTGGGTTTGAAATTGGATTGTAAGTGGAAGTCAGGCATGTGGGAGGTGATTGGGCCCTGGGGTGAAGGCTGCTGCTGACCAGCTGTGTGACCTTGGGCAGTAACTCAGCATCCACATCTGTATAATGAAGCAGTAGGGCTGGCTGATCTCTAGGGTTCTCCTAGATCTAGCATTCCATTTTCTTTATTTCCCTGGTTATTACCATTATTACTTTATCTAATGACACTCTTGTTTAAGCAGCAAAGAAAGTTCTGTGGGAAATCAGAATTTTAAAGAGGAGTGGAGTTGTATCTATTTGTGGTCTGTATTGGGATATTTTTAGGCTCAGTGGGAAAGAGGAGAATGTCTTGGAAGATTCTGAGTGTAGCTGAGGGAACTTGGAAGGGCAGACGGACTATTTATTGACTGCCCTTAGGTTTATCAGAGCAGCCAGAAAAGAGATTTGGTACAGGCTGGCATTCCATCAAGCCATGTTATGTACGGCTGTGATTTAAAAGCATAGGCTTTGAAATCAGGCTGACCTGTGCGTCCAGTCATGGCTTCATCACCTTCTGGTTATGTGGCCTTAAGCAGGATAACATCTTCTTAGCACTGGTTTTCCTATTTGTAAAATGGTGATGATAGTGCCTTGCCCATTGCATTGTTGTGAAGATTAGATGCAATAGTATACAAAACTCTTAGCCTATGTGGTGCATGGTAATTGTTCCATAAATTAGCCTATTAATTACAGCCTGCTTGCTTTGGACAGGGCTAGGCATTTGAACTCCAGTACCTGATTTAATCCACATAAGTAGAAATTGTTATCTGCAGATTAAAGAGGAGAAGATTGAAGTTCAGAGGAGTTAAGTGGCTTTCTCAGTGTTACGCATGTAGTGAGTAGCAGAGCTAGGATTGTGAACCAGATCTTCCTGCCTCTGAGCCCCTTTCCACAATGCACCCTGCCTCCTTGAGTGAAGGAGAACCCTCTTCACTGCCCACATCAGGCTAGGCTCAGGAGGGGATCCAGAAGACTGGTGAAGGCAAGACAAGTCATGAGTATCCTACGAGATGCTGCCCTTTTTATAGATTAGATTCTAAAAAACTACTGAAAGTTCTTATGTTTGAAAAGCCCAAAGTCATGTTATACCAGCTACTGTTCAAACTTCCAGTTGGTGGCAGGGGGAATGGTCATGCGTTTGTTTTGATGAATAGCTTTGTTTGCAACCAAGAGAATTCTTAACATGGAAGTTGAGACTGGTCATGGTGCTTACACCCATAATCCCAGCACTTTGGGAGGCCGAGGCAGGAGGATTGTTTGAGCCCAGGAGTTTGAGACCAGCCTGGGCAACATGGCAAAACCCCATCTCTACAAAAAATAAAAAAATTAGCCAAGTTGGACGGTGGTGCATGCCTGTAGTCCCAGCTACTCAGGGAGGCTAAGGTGGGAGGATTGCTTAAGCCCAGGAATTTTGAGGCTTCACTGAGCTATGATTGTGCCACTATACTCCACTCCCGGTGACAAAGTCAGTCCCTGTCTCTAAAAGACACACACACACACACACACACACACACACACACACACAAAAGTTTAAAAGTAGAGGATCATGCAAGGCTGTGCAGTAGAAGAAGAGGTGGGGGCATAATCCCATGTACACTCTGAGCAGAAGAGTCACAGCCAGTAACTGTGTCATGGGATCTTCAGCAGCTTTGTGGGGAGTCAGGGGTGGTAGTGGTAGCATTGAAGATGGGCCTGGAAGACAGAGAAAAGTGAGAGTGGCAGGAAAGTGAGCAGCTGCAGCTAGTGTTCCAAGTGCACAAAACTGAAATTTGGTGCTATAGATCGAGATGAATTATGGAAGTAAGAAAAACTGCTTTATTTTTTATTTGTTTTAATGCCTATGATTATGTCATGTGAAGACAGGTCAGAGAGAGTTTAAGAAAGAAACTGATATTGAATTAGTCAACAAAAAATATTTTTTAGTGTCTTTATCTTTCCTACACTTTTAGAGAAAACTTCCAGTACCCAAGTGCTTGCAGTTCTTTTGTCTGTACCTTTGAATTTCAGATCTGCACTTTCCAATTCATATTTTTGTGGCTTCATTGTTGTTCCAGATGTCTTCCAAACGTGTGATTCTACAAGTCATCATGTTCAACAGCCTGTGGACATTTCCCTTCCTGCGCAGATTTTCACCCCACCCCTTATCCTAACTCAGGGTTTTGGCAGGCATGGCTTAATTGATCAAGGTAGTCTTTTTCACTGAACTTGGTGGTAGCCTCTTAATCTTTCCAGCGTAGCACTCAGGCAGTGACTGCTAGTTGGTTGCATTTGCACCTATCTGTTATATGTGTTGACCATTTGGAATATGTCTGGTCTGAACTGAAAGAAATGTACAAGACACACTGGATTTTGAAGTACAGTAAGAAAGTAAAATATCTCATTAATAATTTTTAAATGGATGTTGAAATGATATTTTAGGTATATTGGGTTAAATGAAACATTAATACATTAAATTCACTTGCTTCTTTTTACCTTTTCTAAAAGTTTTAGTTTTTTTTGGAGATACTACGTCTCCCAGGCTGGAGTGCAGTGGCTATTCTCAGTCACAGTCATAGCACACTGTAGTCTTAAACTCCTGAACTCAAGCGATCCACCCTCCTCAGCCTGCTGAGCAGCTGGGACGATAGGCAGGTGCCACTATGCCTGGCTTTTTTTACCCTTCTAATATGGCTACTGTAATAGAAAATTAAAAATGACATATATGACATGGCTTGCATTGTATTTCCATTTGATGATGTTGTTCTAGAGGAACCTCTTCTTTTTTTTTTTTTTTTAACTTTTGTTTTCTTACCAGTGTACCAGTGCAGTTGTTACATTCTTTTTTTTTTTTTGAGACGGAGTCTCGCTCTGTCGCCCAGGCTGGAATGCAGTGGCCGGATCTCAGCTCACTGCAAGCTCCACCTCCCAGGTTCACGCCATTCTCCTGCCTCAGCCTCCCAATAGCTGGGACTACAGGTGCCCGCCATCTTGCCCGGTTAGTTTTTTGTATTTTTTAGTAGAGACGGGGTTTCACTGTGTTAGCCAGAATGGTCTCGATCTCCTGACCTCGCAATCCACCCGTCTCTGCCTCCCAAAGTGCTGGGATTACAGGCTTGAGCCACCGCGCCCGGCCCAGTTGTTACATTCTTAAAGTTCTGTTATCCATTCTAGGATTGCCTGAGAGTCATAGATGACTTGAGCTCGTCGTATGTCAGGAAATGTACCTGGTCATTTGGAAGTGATAGACACCTATCCTATATCTATGATTGGTTCGTGTACACCATTCTGAACTTCAGATTTTTCATCTACATAACATAATGGAGGTACTAGAACAGATGTTCCCTATGCCCCCTTTCAATTTAAAAATTCTGTGATTCTAGGCTAGGTGTGGTGGCTCATGCTTGTGATCCCAGCACTTTGTGTGGCTGAAATAGGTGGATTGCTTGAGCTCAGGAGTTCAAAACCAGCTTGGGAAGCATGGTGAAACCCCATCTCGACAGAAAATACAAAAATTACCCAGGCGTGGTTTTGCATGTCTGTGGTCCCAGCTACTTGGGAGGCTGAGGGGGGAGGATTGCTTGATCCTAGGAGGTTGAGGCTACAGTGAGCTGTGATGGCACCACTGCACTCCAGCCTGGATGACAGAGTGAGACCTTGTCCAAAAAAAAAAAAAAAATTCTATAGTTCTAGCTTGGAGCCAATGCTCAGAATCAAGTATTGTTAATTATTTCTGGGTTTCATCGTAAGGTCTCTACTGCTTTCTTTTCCAAGTATCAGAAAGTCAGTGTTATGTCCTTTGACCCCTGTGAATTGTGAATTCTGGAGTGGAAAGACTTGAGAGAGTTCTGTTCTGGTAGGCTAAATAAACCTCCTCTCTCCCTTTTCCTTCCTGGCCCATGGCTCCATCTGGGTTTGTTTGTGGGTGTACCTGAGCAAGGTGGTGAGGGGAGCTCTTGGAATGACACAAGTATCACAGAGCTTGAAGAAGTTTCAGTTCTTTGGATCACGGCTTCCAAGCTTCATTTTAAACACCCTAGTCAGGGCAATTCTACAAACCTTCTTTAGATACTAATTAGTTCTTAAACATTGAGAAATCTGTCTTTACCTTTTTGACTCTACTAATGTTAGAATGAATTATTTTCTGTTTCTTGATAACTTCTAGATATCTTTCTTTCAGCATATCATCCTCTTATACACTGTTCATCCATCTATTAAATACATATATAATATTGGCTAGCTTCCAAAACAAAAAGATGTCAGACTTGATCTTTATCCTTGAGGGATTCCTGGTTAATGAGGGTTGGGTAGATTACCAGTGAGAAGACATGGTGCTGGGTATCTTGAGAGGGGTATTCAGGGCGTTCATGGTGCAGGTAGGGAAAGGAGATGACTCCATGAGCACACTCAGGCAATGAAACATTTATTTTTGCATAAGAGTTTTTGATATTTCAAAGTGAGACAAGGTTTCAGTTAACCAGCAATAAGGCAAAGTCTGCTGTATAAATATGTTGATATAATTCCATTTAATGGAACATCAATGTCTGGATAGAAGCTTGTTGCTCTACTGAAATCACCTTTCATGATGCCGATCATATTGCAGTATTTTGCCATTAAATGTATTTTTCTTTTGGAATAAATCCTTATAGTGTGTCACATTTTTTAAAAGTAACAATATGGAAAGGGGGTTATATGAAAGTAGTTTTACCAGTTTAAAAAACAGGGGCACTGAAAAGGGAAAATATCACTCTGCCTGTGGAGCTTGTTTTATTGTAAGTGCCTGAAACTAAGTTATCCTGAATAAAATCTTGACTTTTCTTTTAGAATGTGGGTGAATAAAATATACATGCAGAGGTATTTTTGGTAGCCAGTGCTTCTTGGCTTTTGATTTGAGGTTTGTAGGAATCCTAAAAAGATAGGGTACTGGCTGGCTCAAATTGAAATCTCAGATAGTTGGACTGATTGTGAGCACAGAAATGGCAATAATATTTAACATGTATCTACTGTGGGAGATGGGTTGTTTGTTTACTATGCACACAGAACAATTTATCTCTTGAATGTACAAAAGACACTTTAAAGCACTCAATTTATGTGCCAACAATTAGGAGATATTTTATTAAAAGTGTATGACATAGAAATACATAGCTTTGTACATTAAATGCCAAGAATGTGCATTCTGAAAAAGAAAAACCAAACTTTTATCTATTGTATTTAACATTGTGAAATTTAGATACTCATACTATAAGGATGGCATATTTGTGAAAGATTTTCCTTGTAAATGATGAGGAATATCTGAAATATTTACCATGAATCAATACTGCTTTTACAATACAAATAAAAAGTAAGTGAGGCAATTTCATGCCATCTTAAGGCATTTCTGATAACAAATCTATAGGTGAGAAGAAAATAAGTAGGGATATCTCTAATGGTACTTGTTAATATGCAATTCTAGCCATATGAACAGTACAGGTGTTGATGATTTTTCTCTGGGGAGTAGATTGAAGAGAGGTACATAGTAACCACAGTGGTGGCAGTAATATTTATATAAAAGGTTGAACTTACTAACAGGAGCAGCATGCCAGCTGTTGCCTGGAAAATAGCTTTACATTAGAACAGTGAGGAGTCCTTGGTTTCTTTCTCTGATTTTATCTCCCTTCCCCCATGTACTGCCCCAAAGTATTGCATTTTAGTTTCTGTTATTAAAAATCAGTCCAGTGTGAAAATGGGAAAACAATTCTATGCCATTCCTGGAGGTAGCTAAATTGGAAAACACCAGCATGGAGTTTTTGCTGATGTGCTGGTGCCTGATGATGAGAGGGATCCCAGCTGGATTGTGAAGATTGTATGTGGGCATATACAAAATTGATAAACTGCCTTCACTTAGTTTTTGACAGTTTTAACAGCTGCCTCAGTCCAGCTGTAAGTGGTAAGTAAGTAAGTAAGCTTCATTTACTATCAAGCATGTAAAATGGAAAAACTCACTATAAATTATGACTGCTAAATACTATCTATTTATAATTTGTTCAATTCATCCCTAGGCATAAAGTTTATTTAATCATTCACTTATACACGCAGTCTTTCATTCAATAAATATTTACTGAATGTGCTAGTATACAGTAAACATTTACTGAATGAAAAATTCAGGATACAATAGAGATGTACATCATGTACAATGAACAGTGGACAAGGTTGAAAAATGTACAATGTACACGTACAGTGTAGCAGTGAACAAGGCTGATAAAGGCCCTGAGCGTGACAGATGAGACAATAAACAAACTGGCCAACAGACATGCCAATCACAGGTAGCTGTAAGTGATGGGACAGGCACACGCAGGGTGATGGGAGAAAATATGTGCACACGTAGGGAAGATTGGTGGGGAGACGGGATGCAACAGTGGGGTGGTTCCTGGGTATAAGATGATTGGGGAAAGTCTTTCTAAGGCTGTAATAACTGAGGTGAGACCTGAAAGAATGAGTGAAGGAGACTTTCGATGTGAAAGTGGTTTCACATAGTCAGTGGTGTTTGGTGGACTCAGAACTAAGGTGGTTTTGCTTTGAATGATGTCATTTGTGTACACTGATGATATTCTGAGTTGACTCAGGAGTCAACCAGTTAGAAAAGACACTGGCTGGCCCTATTGGAGAGCCTTAGAGCACACCCTGTTAGGTCAGTAGTAAGCCCTGAATTCCTGGGCTGTTTCGAGACCTCAGGGGAGGACCTGAGGCAGCTGGGTGGCACTCGGAGAGCTTGGGGACACAGCCGTTTCTCTGTTATAGTATGGAATTATTTCCATGCTTACACAAGCAATGTGGCATCTGTAACAGCTTGTGTGTAATTCTGTGATCCAAGGAATTTTTATTAACCAATTGTAGTTACAGACCACCTTTATATTCTGGCCACTTCACATAGTTTAGTGGAAAAAAAGTAAGGGTTGAATTCTGGTCTTCAGTGTTGGCAGTCATATGATTTTGCAGTCTGAGTCACATTTGGCAGAAGTACTCTTAGCAAATTGAATTTATTTCTCCCAAGAAGGTAATCAACCTAACTCTGTGTCTTTTATAGGCGGCATCACTGTCCACATCTCCCTACCAAGATTTATGATAAAACAGAGAAACCATGTCTTCTCTCCGAATATACCGAGAACTACCCTTTCTATCACTCTTACCTGCCCAGAGAGTCCTTCAAGCCAAGGCGGGAGTACCAGAAAGGGTCTATACCAATGGAAGGCCTGACTACATCAAGGTGAGGACAAACAGTATTAAGGTATACGGGTACATACAACACTAACGTAGTAACATGCAGTGCTAATGTGTAATATTAATGTGTCGTGCTAATGTATTAATATGCAGCATCAACATATAATATTAATGCCTTAATGTACTATATCTCTGAGAGAAAATCCTGCATTTATGAGCCTTCTCAGTCTTTTCCAAATTTTCTGTTAAAGAGAAAGGATTCTTGCTTGCTGAAGTAGAGGGTGGGGAAAGGCTGGATTAATTTATATAATAAAGGATTGGAGGTTAAGAAAAATATTTAAGGGATGGAAAGAGTGGGGGGTGTTGCTGAAAAGCAAGTTTTGGGCTTTGTTACATGAAAAGCTCCAGGCCAGCTTGGGTAGGTGGCGGGTGGTGGTGGTGGTGGTGAAAGAGAACTTGGCAATAGAGAAAAAGTAAGCTTTTTTTCCCCCTTAAGATTATGCTGTAAATTTTGAATTGGGGTTCTCCTGAATGTTCTTCAAGAAATATGAACAAATAATGTTTTTCTTTTAAATTATTCTTGACTCCCAAACTAAGATTTTTTAGCTCTAGTTCTGTGCGGAGGCTGAGCCACACAGTTCAGTATATTAGTGTTGCAGAGGTGTTTGTACTGAGGGGGTGCAGAAAAGTTATCAGTTCAGGGTTGTTCTACAGGCAAGGCTCTTGCAGATTCTGCTGTGGACAACTCAGTGAGTGACCTGTGACTGGTGATCTAGTAGAGCAGAAACATCTTTGAGTGCAGTTGGGCAGTCTCAGATTGTATAGTTTTGTCCTCAGCTAAGCCCTGAAAAATTGATGTGTTCTCTGCCTTCCCTGTTCCTCATCTCCATAAAGGGCAGGGTTGCTGTGAGATGGAGATGATGGTGAATGTTGACTGTTCCAGCACAATGCTTGCACATCAGTGCCTCAGACCTGGTGACTTTTCTTCCTATTGTTCCCCTTTTGCTTCATAATTTTGTGCTAGTAAGGGTCCCAGATGGTTTAGGTGAAGCAGAACCATTCTAATTCATTCTGCCTTCAGGTTTTCTCCAGAATAGGACTGGAAACATCTCTTGAGACTGTGAGTTGGAGGTACTCTTCTCTACACAACACTGCCATCTTCTAAATCCACAGGAAGTCCATGTCTGGGTAATGGGGTAGGAGCACCCACAATGGGAGAAATGAAGCCAAAGGATTCCTGAGCTTAGTGGAAACCACTGGACAGGGGCTTGAGAATGAGAGGGAGTTGAGGGCCTTGTCTGATGCTTGAGTTGAATCAGGCCACTTTTTAAAAATATTTTTTTAAAATAAGATTTCCTTCTGTAGCCATGGCTGGAGTACAATGGTGTGCATCACTCAGTGCAGCCTCGAATTTCTGGGCTCAAGTGATCCTCCCTGATCAGTCTCCTAGTAGCTGGGACTACAGGCATGGGCCACTGTGCCCAACTAATTGTTAAACTTTTTGTGGAGACAAGGTTTTGCTGTATTGCTAAGGCCAGATAATTATGTTTATTCTAACCATTTATCTTAAATGATTTGGTTTAAACAGTGTTTCTGTTTTGGAACACTCTGGTTAAACAGAGTGTTCCAAATCATCTTAAATGATTTGGTTTAAACAGAGTGTTTCTGGGTCCTGATGTATTAAAACATTGTAGTTTATGCAGCTGTTTTTTCAACCTATGATTTATTAAGCAATATGAACACTAAAGTTTGGGCTTCATTTTGCCAGGAAAACAGTACTCTTTGTCTCTGAGAGTCTGAAGACCCTAATAAGAAGTGTGAACCATTTCTGAGCATTGCTTTTGTTTTAGGAAGCCCCAGTCAACACCAAGTAAGAGTCCTGGGCACCTGTATAAGGGACATGTAATCAGTAGGAAAGGATAAGAGTAGTACTGAGGGGTGGCTTGCAAATATCTTGTTCGATCTCCAGGGGTGGGTCTTTCTATCTCTTTATATCCAGTTTGCAGGAAATGAAGAACACTTTGTGAGATGTCTCGTTGGCTTCAGACATTGATATATTTCCTATTCTGAAAGTATAGACAGGGATGATTTGAAGGTTGGTTGGTGCGGGTTGCTTTGTTAGCTGCTCAAAGCTTAGGAGAATGAGGACAAACCCTTGGTCTAGGGTGGGAGCCCTACCCCAACATCTAGCTCTGAGGCCCCCAGATGCAACTCCAGATAGCCTCCCTCCTCCTGATGGTGCTTCGCTAAACAAAAACTTATCCTCTGACCTGTCCTAAATTATCCTTGCCTTGTGTCACTTACAACAATAAACATATCACCCAGAAGGCCCCTCTGCCTCTCCCGGAGCCAGAGTAACAATGAATATCATGTACCTCAAGTGTGGCTAAAGTAGAGGAAAGCAGACTGTGCAAGAATTTCCAAAATAAGCTGTTAATGAACGTAAGGGCCTTAAAAAGAAAAAGTGGTAGGATCAAGGTTATACACAGGGAGGAAAAAGAGCAGATATGAATCTCTTTTTATTTCCTACCCTAAAAAGAGAAGTAAGGGGGAAATGAGTGGAAGACATCTGTGTTCTCTTTTCTACCACAATTTCATTATTTCTCAATCCTGTGCCTGCCATGACGGGCACTATTTTTCGTAGATTGAGAACAAAATTATGCCACTGTCAGGAAATGTAGGGAAGCTACCATCTGGTGTTCCCCTGGAGGCTTACAGGGGAAGGGATGCGTCAGCCCCATGTCTGCACACCCCTGTGTCTGCACGGATTGTCGTCACCCCTCTGCTCTTAGGACTCTTATTACTGGAACATCCCACCCACTTCTTTATCTAAACATTGACCTTGCTTAGTTTCTGAGGTTGGACGTGAGGCTCCCACCTGCTGAACGAAAAAGTCACGTGGTCCAGGACTTTGCTGAGTTTGGTGATTAAGCCCAGACACACACACACAAAACACCTGGTTTCTGGAAAGGTTATCATCCCAGCGTGAGGCATGATTACAGCTGCACACAAGTCTTACTGACCATAAATCTTGGGGATTTACAGCAGGTGCCATGAGGGGAATGCTTGTGATTTCCAAGCATTTTTAATGTGAAACGCTTTCTTGCAGCCCTTGGTAATTCTCTGGTGTAGAATCTGCCTTTAGTTCAGATAGACCTGAGATCAATTTATGAATAAGAGGTTTGCACTTCAAGCCTCATGTCCCCATCAACATGGTGACATGTAAAACACTGGGACCCCAATTTGAGACATTCTGTTAGCTAAGCCAGTTCCCTAAAGATGGGCAAAATGAACAGCATCGGAAGAAAGAGGTGAGTCTTCCATGGTGTTGGACCTTTATCCTAAAGGGAGTGGGACCATGGGTAGAGTGGAATGGAGGCACAGAGTGAGGAGATAGAATTGAGTTCAGACTCGATGGGTGTGGCTGAAAGGCAGAGGGCAGGGAATTGGTAACATCATCTCTATCACTTATTGACAAGACTGCTTGGTAAACCAAGGAGAGTAAGGGAGGGAAGAGCTAAGAGAGAAAGGGCATTTAGTATCCTCTCCAAAGGTCAGGAAAGAAACCAGAGAGTTAGTACCAGGCTTGAGTCTTGCACTACCCATTGAATTTTGTATATATGTATATTTTTGTTCAAACAGATACTTGACTCTCCTACTCAGAGCTGTACCACTGGGCATATACTTAGCCTCCATAGCCTGGGCCTAAGAATTAGTGTGAACACAATGCAGATAGAATTCTTGGCACTGGACTTGCTTGGGCAATTTCAGAGCCTTTGAATTGTCTATACTGTATTTCTGATTAAATTTGTAGACACTTTGGCTGTTATTCTTCAAGTAATTTTTCTTTCACGGATAATCTATTCATTTCTTTCCCCCAGTCTTTTCTTCCCCTCCTCTGTTCTTCAGATTGGATAGTTTCTATTAATCTAGTTTAAACTTCACCAACTTTTTCTCCCTTATCTCCATTTTATGACTTAAGCCCATCCATTGAATGTTCTACTTCACATATTTTGCAGTTTTAGAATTTGCATTTGATACTTTTTAAATCTAGTTTATATTTATTTTACCTTATTTCCTATCTTTTAATTCATTATGGCCTTACTTTGCTTTCCTTATTGAGCATGGTTTAAAAAGTTACTTTAAAACCCGTGTCTGCTAATTCCAATGTCTGGTCTGCTTGGAGTTGGTCTCCATAATTATCTTTTTTTTGAGCATGGGTCAGATTTTGGGTTGATTTTTGTACAGTGAGAATGTTGTTACGCTGTGGACACCTTAGATACTTGTTTGCATTGCTCTAAAAAGTGTTTTTATCTTTGGTAGGCAGGTAACCTGATTTGATTTACAATACAAATTCTGTGTCTTGGCTGGCAGCTCAAATCTCACTTCAGTTCTTTGGCTTGAAATCTACCCCATATATGTGAGGTCATGCAGAGATTTGGACCCAGTTTATGTACAGAATTTAGGGCTTCCTGTCTTTGGCTCTCTCATTTCCAGGTTTCTTTCCTCATTTTCCAGCATCTGTGTTTGCCTCAAACTTGGTCCTCTTTTTTTTTTGTAAGACAGATTTTCACTCTTGTTGCCCAGGCTGAAATGCAGTGGCACCATCTCGGCTCACCACAACCTTCGCCTCCTGGCTTCAAGCGATTCTCCTGCCTCAGCCACTTAAGTAGCTGGAATTATAGGCGTGTGCCACCACGTCTGGCTAATTTTGTATTTTTAGTAGAGACGGGGTTTCTCCATGTTGATCAGGCTGGTCTTATACTCCTGACCTCAGGTGATCCGCCTGCCTCGGCCTCCCAAAGTGCTGGGATTACAGGCATGAGCCACCGTGCCCGGCCGGCCCTCTGGTTTTTGTAGTCAAGAAAAGATAATCAATAAAGATCTGCCTTTTAGTTGCCCTGCCTGACACAGAGTGGAGCTGACCTTCAGGCTAGAAGCTTTGCATCTTAAATAGTTAATGGAAAATTAAACAATGAAGCCTCAAACAGTGCCATTTTCTGCTTCCACCTGTTGGCTCTCCCCAGAATCCACCTTTTTAGAGCTTTAAAGTCATTTGAAATAGTTTGTCTGGAGTTTCTATGAAGTGATGACAGATATTCGCCTCAGCCTTAGTGGGAGTTGAGGGGCTCAGAGGGCAGAGGAGAAGACAGGTGCTATGTAACTTGGATGCTGGAGTGCATGGGCTTGGAATCCCATCTGTGATAGTGAAGATAAGGCAGACTCTGTGTCCCATAAGGACCAGAGGCATGAATCAAGCCCTGTGATTCAGCCAAGGATCTTTTGCAGCATATTGGGATGGACTCCCCAAGCTGCCTAGGATGGGAGAACAGTTTCTCTAGAAGGGTGCCTTTTGACATTGGGAAGTTTAAGAATTACCTGTAGAAGTGACAAAGTCAAATCAACTGACAAAGAGCAGAACCCCATAGAGGAGATGGAGAAAAGATCATGAGGAGTGGTATCACAGAAGTCAAGGGAGAGAGAACTGAAAAATTGAGTGAGAGGATGGACGCTTTGAACAAGCACAGTGGGATAAGGATGAGAAGCAGCGGTTGGGTCTGGAAAACAAGTGATGCTTGGAGTATCCAGGAGTGAGGGGAATCAGATTTGATGGGTGAGACATGAGGAGAGGAAGGCAAGTCTGTACTTGTAGACAACACTTTCTGGAAGAAAGAAGGGAAAACCGGAGGAGAATGGAGTCCAGTGAGGATTGTGTCTTATCTTACTCTTTACCTTTAAAGATGGGAGATAACACTCAGTGGAGAAAGGAGGCAGTAGGGAGGAAGAGAGAAAAGCATGGCCTAGGAGATGGTCTGTAGAAGAGGTTCCCGAGAAAGAGGGCAGGGGTGAGAGAGGTTGGCTTTGGCCAAGAGGAGGAACTCCTTTTAAGATGGATTCCATTTTAATATAATTGATTACTTGGACACACTAACAAATCTTGAAGTTTGCATAAATAAGCATTAAAAACAGGTTTAAAATATGTGATGCATGGCCCTTTTGTCATGGTGAAATCTTCATTTCCCACTGCCAGGCTCGGGACCCTGGCTCACTGTTAGGTTATTTCCTCTTTCCTTTTGTCAGAGTCTTGTCAAACACCTTTTTTCAGCTTTGCCAAATGATTTGAAGTCAAGTTGTTATGACTTCCCCAGCAGGACCACTCCAACCTTTCACTTAACTCTGAGTTTAACTCTTGGCCTTCCCTACTCTATAACTTTTATAGCTACTTACCAAAAAGAAACTTACTTCTCTCACCAGTTTCTTTTTCTTGGTTCACGTCACATGTGCACAGAGACTGGGAAATGTACCACAGAAAGAGAGGGGAGATCCAGTGTTCTTAAAAAGAAAAGCTAGTTAATTTGAGCAATTCTGGGAAGACTAAAATATAGACTTTTCTTTTACGTGAATTTAAAGGCTATAAGATTATGTGTGATTGGGGACATGCAGTTATGTTGGGTTAATGACAGGTTTCAGTGAATGTTCTCAACATAAAAACATAATGAGGAAACACATAAATTCTGATTAAATTCACTCCTAAGCCACAGTAACTATGTTTAGGTAGGTTATAAAAAAGTCAAACTTTAAAATTTTTCTTCTCTTAAGAAGTAGATACTGCCTCCCCCCACCCCCACCCCCATAGTCATTTGCCTTATTTATAGCTGATC
The DNA here is from genome assembly GCF_000951035.1 of Colobus angolensis palliatus. NCBI lineage: Eukaryota > Metazoa > Chordata > Mammalia > Primates > Cercopithecidae > Colobus > Colobus angolensis. The sequence goes on from NW_012122487.1 coordinate 3,973,402, forward strand.
AATAAATTAAACCGTAGAGGAAGACTTACAAATGTACTTAAATTTTCTACTGGAAAAGACGATTGGCTTTTGTCTTTGGGAAACCAATTTCAGAATGGTCTGTGAACTGGTGAATTTGCTTGTGGGCTTTTGTCTGCTCTTTTCCAGTAGAAGCCATGGGAGATGAGCAGTAAATGTGCTTTAGTTTTCAAGAGGCTGGCAGCCTTTGAAGGGAGGTTTTTGCGGCATCCCTGAGAGGAAGCTGGTCCTCTTGGTCAGAGTAACTGAAGAAGAGGCTGCCATGGACTCTGTGTGCAGGGTCCCCGAGAGTGGCAGGCTCACAACTGGAAAGCATTCCTAGGTGCTTTGAGGTTGGGTGGGCTCAGCGCGGCAGCTCAGGCACTCATAGGCGCCTAGCTTTGTTCCTCATTGCTTGCCCTTGGTACCTCCTGATACTCCCTGGAAATGAATAGGGTGCAGGCTTAGGTAGCCATCACTGAACACAGGCTTTTATAAGGGTTTAGGAATGTGTGGTCTCAGGCTGCCTTGAAATCTGTCCATCTCTTCTGGGAGTGAGGAGAGCTCAGCTTCCCTTGGGAGCACTCCTTTAGAATGTACACTCTCTGACCAAGAGTCCCTTTCCACTCAGCTGGTTTTCAGATGGAGTTTTCTGGGCATTTCCATTTGTCTTTGTAGCCTAAGGACTTACCCTCTTAGTTCCCTGTTACAATTGGTTTAGTGCTGAATAGACACCAGGGTGTAGTACTTGTTCATTGAGAACAGTAGAAGTAGGAGCTGACCCTTGGCTTCTTGTTCAGTCCATTCCCTCCATAAGCCCCGATATACACAGTCAGCTTCCAGACACGTCAGGCTAACAGCGGGGCCCCTAGGAAGGGAGCCCAGGCTGAACGTCCTATAACTGCTGCTAAGATATATTTTTAAATCTACCCAGAGGGTGTTAGGGGAGTTCAACTGAAGCATCTCCCATTTCCTCCTTAGAGCCCTAGAGAGACTAATTCTCCTGCTTCCTAACTTCCTCCTCCCATCCCACCAAGCATTTTTAGGACCCGGTTCGGGTTTACTGACAATCATGTGTATAATTCACACAAGACAGGTTACAGTGGAGCATGTTACCTTTGCTAGTCAAGCATGGCTCAGTAATGCTGCTCCAGATTTTGGCCGGGAAGTGGGTTTTATTGGTGTTTGGGCCTAATGTTTTCCTGTCCGGAAACCTTCCCCTTCCCTTGATAGGGCTGTTCTTGCAAGCACCATCAGGGAAAATCTAACTTCTCTTTGTCCAGTTGAATAAATGGGTTCCAGGCAAAAACAGTTCGTTGTGTGAAGCAGACACCCTTCAGAGGGAAATGTTAGCATTGAGAGGTGGGAAGTTGCGAGTGCCCTGGAGGGCAACAAAAGTCCAAGCTAAGCCCTGGCTCCTTAGGGCGATTCCTAGTGGGCATTGCAGTGAGCATCTGCGCCTTTTTATCTGGGATACTTTGGGGAGGGACTGCTTCCTGTTTAGCAAAGACCATTATACTTTTTCGATCCTGTTGTTTTGGTACTCTCTGAAATAACGGGGGTGCTGACACCAGATAGCAGAGAAATGAAGGACTTAGGGTCTCCAATTATTTCACTATTTTCCTCTTCTGGGTTTTCTGTAGGCTAAGCAGAAGAAGGAGATAAACATTAGCAGGAGAAGCTTTTGGGAACACAGAGAAGGTGGCAGAGGTACCTGAAAGGAAGTTAGCTCCACAATGAAGGGGTTGGGTGGAAGGAAGGTGGAGAGCGCAGGAGTAGAAGTAGTGACATTGTGGTTGGAGTGCAGGGTGCTCAGGTGGGGTGGGGATAGTGAGAGACAAGGGTGAGTAAGGCAGGAGCCAGGTCCAGAAAGGCTTATAAATTATGCTAGGAAGTTGAATTTTACCTGGAAGAGTTTTAAACTGGGGAAAGCCATCTGATTTCCATTTAGAGAGTTTATTCTGGCCACATTATGGGAATTGAATAGAAGTGGTAGGGATGAAGGAGGAAGCTCAGGTGGCAGGCTGTTACCTGATCCAAGTGAGAAATGGTCAGGGTCTTGACCAAGGGGAAAGAAAAACCAATGGGATGGAGGGGCATTGGTGAATGATAGGCTCTGGGGTCGTGAGGAAAGGAGGTCAAAGATGTGTACAGGTGTCTGAGTTGGGTGAGAAATAATTGATGGTACCCTTCCCAAAAGTGGGAAATAGAGGAGAAACAGTTCAGGGGAGCGGGGAAGGCAGGTAGAGTAGAATATGACTTCTTAGCAAATGTTTATAGAGTTGGGTTGAGCAGAAAGCATAAGCCTTATTGCAAGCCAAGGACCCCAACAGCATGCACTTGCTTCCTTACAGGAGAGATTTTGGGCCTCACAAAGTGGCACCAGTGAAGGCCCACCAGTATGACAAGTTCATCCCAAGTGAAGAGAATATGGATTTGCTCACGACGTATAAGAAAGATTACAATCCCTACCCTGTCTGTCGAGTGGACCCCATCAAACCTCGGGACAGTAAATATCCATATAGCAACAAGATGGAGTGTTTGCCTACTTATAAAGGTGGGAGAGCATAGAGGGGCAGATTGGGGGAAAGACAGGCTGAGCCTGTGTGTGGGCCAGGAAATGTGTTTCATGTGCAAAGTCACCTAGTGCAAGAGTTGGCAGACTACTTCCTACGGACCAGATCTGGCCAGCAGCCTGTTTTTGTATAGCTGGAGAGCTAAGAAAGGTTAAACATTTTTTTTTGATAATTGAAAAACAAATCAAAAGGCTATCATCTGAGGACTGTGAAAATGATATAAAATTCAAAATTCAGTGTTGGTGTTTTATTGGAGCACAGCCATATTCATTCACTTACACGGTATCAATGGCTACTTTTTGCACTATAGTAGCAGAGTTGAGTAGTTGTTGACAGAGACACCACATTCTGTGAGGCATAAGACACTTAATACCTGGCTCTTATACAGAATATCTGCCAACCCCTGCCTTAGCTTGCAGTTTGAATCCTTTATTGGGGGAAGCATTTCAAGTTCAAGCTAAGTTAGTTTCTACCACTGATTAAGTGATTGATTCATTCATGTGTATAAAAAAAAATCAAAATGTAACATACATATGGAAAAGTATACAATTTATAATTATACAGATCAATAAATTTGCACTGAACAAATCCATGTAAATAGTACCCAGATCAAGAAATATAACATTACTACCCCATTTCTGTCACCCTCCCCAACGAGAATGTAACCATTATTTTAACCTTTAATACCCTACCTTAAATTAGTTTTGCCAGTTTTGAACTTTATATAAACAGGATTGCTTCTTTCTTTATTGAGTATCTATTGATATTACCTACGAGGTGTGGTCCTAGAAACTGAAGGAAGCATAATGACCTGCCCTTGACTTTCTGGCCTAGCGGAGAGACAAGATATGTGGTCATATGTGTTGTGCTAGCAGACAGCCACTCTATGGAGCTCAGCTGCAAAGACTGAGACCATGAGACTGGAGACCAGGTTTGTCATCAATAACTCATGCTTATGATACCCACCTTTGCCCTAGGGGAGGACATGCTAAACAGTTCACAGACCTCTAAATGCTGTGAAGAGAGAGGGCCACTTTTCTTTAGTCAAGCCAAGCATTTAGGGTGAAGATGGTGGTGGAGGTAGGGAGGTTGGAGGGATGTGAGCTCCTAGAAGGGCCTCTAATTCTGTCATCCTGGAGGACCCTGTGCCTAGTTGAGTTTCTCTGATTCTTCCAGGAACTGAGGACTGGATTGGCATGGGCCTCTTCAGCAATCTGAGCTCTGCCCTTTTATTTTCTTTAGCTTCCTCCTCTAACACTCACCCATGGCTACTTTTGGTCAAGCCACCTTTCGTCAGCAGTACAAAAACTGGTTAATATTCTGAATGTTATCATACCCCGAAATGGCCCCACTTCTGAAGCCTTTGTGCACATTGGCATCCTGTCCTCTGGGCTTGTCCTCTTATCTCCTCCCACCACGCTAGTCCTTGGCCATTGACATCTCAACCCTCCCTCTTACCACCAGCCCCTCCTGTGTCTGTCCCTCCCCACGGAGTCTACTCCATGGCCTATCTTTGGAGCCCATCTGCTACTGATAGCCGGGACTCCCTCTCTCTTCAGCCCTTTTGCTACTTCCTCCTGGCAAAGCCCTAATCCTGTTTTCTCCATGTCTATACCTGGGCACACACTTGAGCATATATCCAGTCTTGTCAGCTCTTACCCATTTTCCACAGAAAGGGAGCAGAGCAGTCTTCTAAACATGGCCATTTGACCTCTCCTGTGTATGAAACTCCTCAGATAATCATTTGATAAAATCATTATTTTATCAAATCATATGATCCTATTACGATAAAAACCCAAACCTTGACTGCCTCCTCTGATGCTTTGGAAGTGCTGGTGTCTTAGCCCACCTGCTCCAGCCTCAGGGCCTTCTTTCAGGTCCCTTCCTACATTTCTTTTCTGCTTCAGGGCATTTGTTTAACACATGTGATGTCTTCTACATAGAATCCCTCTGCTTCCTTGATCGAGCACTTACCCTTTCAGCTAGCCGCTGAAAGATCACATTCTGAGCCCTTCCCTATGTCAGACTGGATGCTATATGGGTGCCTCGCACTCCCCCATCTTATCATTCATTGTGTACTTTTAATGCTTCCTTTAATGGCCAGGCTGTAAGCTCAAAGGGGCAGGGATCTGTTTGTCTTTTTCTTTGCCAATTACCCTCTCACAGCAGGCACTACACAGGTGCTTTACAGAGGAGTCCATACAACCAGGTGTATGACCATGGGCAGGGTGTTGGGGGGCACTTTTGCCTCTACTGAATGCATTCTTCTCCCTTTTAATCCAGTGTTTACAAGAAGACCAGAAATAAGGCACCACAGACATTGAGCAAGTGGGATAGAGGAATGAAACTGCAGTAAGCGCTTTCCACCATTGGTGGAGGCAGTAAGGGACTCTGATAGGGCATATCCAATGGCGGACTCACCTCTCCTCTGCACTGTCTTTGTGTACCCTGTTGGTTTATGAATCTTAGTATAGGGAGAGACTCTTCAGAGCTCCTGCCTGTCAGTTCAGTTCGTTGTCTTCCACCTTTCCCTAGGTGCAGGGAGAGGTCTGCGGGTGAAAAATGCTCCTTGCTTGTCTGGGGGATTGGCAAGGATGGAGGAGGTCTACCTGTAGTATTTAAAGAGAAGTCCTCTCTACTTATCCCCAGCAAACTACTTACCACTCATAACACACACACACACACACAAACACATGCATGCACGCACACCACCACACCCCACCAGTACTCTTTCCTTAATCTCTTTCACTGCCAGTTTCCCCTGTCTCTCCCTTTGTCCATACAGCTACATCTCAGGCTGTCCTCTTCAAACTACAGAAGAGTGAGTATTCCACAGCTTAAACTGAATCATGGCTGACAGGGTTTGGGTCTCTGCCCCCACGAAATCTCATGTCAAATTGTAATCCTCAGTGTTGGAGGTGGGGCCTGGTGAGAGGTGATTGTATAATGGGGGTGATTTCTAATGGTTTAGCACCCCCCTACCCCCTTAGTACTGTATAGTGAGTGAGTTCTCCTGAGATTGTTTAAAAGCGTGTGGCACCTCCCCACCTCCCGACTCACTCTCTCTGTCCTGCTCCTGCCGTGTGAGACGTCTTCTCATGCTTTGCCTTCCACCATGAGTAAAACTCCCTGAGGCTTCCCAGGAACAGATGCTACCATGCTTCCCGTACATCCTGTAGAACCATGAGCTAGTTCAACTGCTTTTCTTTATAAATTACCCAATCTCAGGCATTTCTTTATAGCAGTGCAAGAACTGACTAATATAATGGCTGACTTCCCTACTGACAAAGTTAAAATTGGGAAAATCCTATTTTCTTTCTCACTTTCCTTAAACTTCTGGTACCTGTTAACTGCTTGCCTACTTAAACAGAGTTGATAAATGAACAACAGTCAAGTCTCAACTGGACTGCTCAGAACCAGGCATGCATAGATGGACAGGGTTTTTGTTCTTGGAACATGTGCATTTGAAGTTGGATTTCATATTTTCCTCTGCAATTCCGATTTTAAAACAAATCAGTATGTAGCTAAAGGAAACATATTTATAGTTAGATGAACCTATAGGTACCAGTTTGCAACATGTGTGTCTTACGAGGTTTTTTTTTGAATACTACTTTCTTAGTTCATTTGTGCTGCTATAACAAAAATACTTGAGACTGAATAATTTATAAATAAGACATTTATTTCTCACAGTTCTGGAGGCTGGGAAGTTCAAGATCAAGGTGTTGACAGGTTTGGTGTCCGGTGAGGGTCTGTTCTCTGCTTCCAAGATGGTGCCTTGTTGCTGTGTCCTCATGTGGTGAAAGCCAGAAGGAAAAAAGGGCCTCAGCTGGCTCCCTCTAGCCATTGTATAGCAGTGCTAATCCGTTCATGAAGGTGGAGCCCTCATGATGCAATCATTTCCCAAAAGTCCTCACCTCCCAGTACCACAATATTGGGGATTGAGTTTCAGCACATGAATTTTGGGGCACATTCAGACTATAGCAAACACTTACATTCTATTAGTTGAAGTGGTTTATTTGTTCTGTCACTCACCTGTGATAGAAGGGCTTCCCAAACTGCCTTGAATGCCCAACATCTGTATTCCCATCATCTAACACAGGGAATGACACAACAAAGTGTGTCAAGTGAGGGAATCAATGGATGAATGGTTCTGAACCATTGTTTACAAGGGTGTTGTGTCAAGTGAGGGAGTCAATGGATGAATGATTCTGAACCATTGTTTACAAGGGTGTTGTGTCAAGTGAGGGAGTCAATGGATGAATGGTTGGTTCTGAATCATTGTGTCAAGTGAGGGAGTCAATGGATGAATGGTTGGTTCTGAATCATTGTTTACAAGGGTATTGTGTCAAGTGAGGAAATCAATGGATGAATGGTTCTGAACCATTGTTTACAAGGGTGTTGTGTCAAGTGAGGGAATCAGTGGGTGAATGGTTCTGAACCACTGTTTACAAGGGTGTTGTGTCAAGTGAGGGAATCAATGGGTGAATGGTTCTGAACCATTGTTTACAAGGGTGTTGTGTCAAGTGAGGGAATCAGTGAGTGAATGGTTCTGAACCATTGTTTAAAGGGTTCCAGGTGACAGAAGTTGGAACATCTACACAAATCCCCATCCAGGCTATTACCCTATGGGTCCTGGCCAGGAGCAGAAGTGAGGATTGAGAAGGCCCATGCCACTTACCATGTGGTTGGATCTGTCCTTAATAACCCCATGCATTTGTGAGGGGTCACACCCTTATCTCTTGGTATATCACCCCTTGGGTGACTTGTTTGTGCCTTGTGAAAATTTGCTGCTTTAGTAAGTCTTTTCCATAACAATGTTCATGTTTTATGACCATACATTGATTCTCTTCCTCCTCCACCGCCCAAAAGAAACCAAAGACCAAGGTTATTAAATACATGTTTCAATGGTTGCCATCTAGATTTTGTCTATATATTCTGCTTACATTTGTTCCACAGAAAAAATATGAAATCTTTTTTTCCCCTTTTCACTCTATGGCCAGCACCTTTACTGGGGTCCAGAAAACCACCAATAAAATATGCTTTAGCAGCATTTGGTTGTAATTTGTGACATTTTCAAAACACTGTGCAATTGGAAAGATTGAGAGTGTAATTACTTGATGCTCAGCTTTAGGTTTAGGTTTAGCTGTTTTTTTTTTTTTTTTAAGGCACATTATTGAATGGAATCCCTTTTAAAGAAGTTCTTGCCAATTACCCACATGACACTCTGGCCCTGAAGGGCTTTACTGGCGTGTGAATAGTTTGTCATGTGAAATTCTGAGGTTTTTCAGGGTCCTGTGGAGGTTTTTGGTAATAAATGCTGGGTGGAGGAAGTCGGGAGGCTTGGATAACAATGTGGTTTCAACTACATTGTTGGGTATCAGAAATCACATGAGGCAACTTTGAGCTTAGAAACCTGTTTTCTTAACACTTCATCCATCACAGAAGAGAGCCAGAAAAGCCCTGTCCTCCCCACCCCCAGTACCTTGAGGCAGTGTGTAGGCATCTACAGGTAGATGCCTCCATTTAAGTGCGGCCTAGAGTCTGGGGGCGGGGGTGGGGAGGAAACATGTGGTTTATATTCAGCAAGATGTTTCCCTCCAAGGCCCCCTAATGCTTTCAAGATGCTGATAGAGCCATTAATAGCTCTTGGAGAAAGAGTAGATTTTCAATTAAGATGAAGCCAATTTTGGATAAATAGTTGGTAGTATTATCAGCCTAAAATAAACTTAAGAGTGTGCTGGGGGATGGGCGGGGGTGGATATCAGGACTTCTGGAGTGGAGGAGTAAGGAGCTTGGCAAACCCTCTTCCCAAAAAGCAATGACAAAACTGGACAAAATGGTGAAAATCAACCATTTCTAGACTCTGGAAATCAACCACTGGTATGCAAAAAATTGAGAAGCATTTATTAAAGAAAAACTATGGCACCTTGGTTATTAACACTAGGCGTCTGTGATGTTTTATTCTGGGGCTGCTTCCATCACCCCATCCCCACCCCCACTGTTTCATCTGTGTAGTGACTCTGCCTGAGCAGGCTAGTCTGTGGAAACAAGCAGCTCTGCTGTCAGTGGGGCCTGACTTGATTGGGAATGCAGTGCATACCCAGGGGTTTCAGTAAAAACAGCAGTGATCTTAATGGCAAGAAATCAGGGAAGACAACTTCTGAGTTAGTCTGAGGCTGCAGTGCTAGTTGTGGCAAGCAATAGACCAGCAAACCAGCTAGGAATTTAAGAAGGGAGATCTAGAGAATGAGATAGGCACAGTGGATCTTGATATTGATAATCTCATATGTGTTCCTGGTGGTCTGGAAGGCTGTGCACATGGGCAAGGCTGTGTGCAGGCTCAAGGGCAATCAGAGTGGAGCCCATCTATCAACTCATCATCTCTGGTTGAGTAGTCTGGAAGGCTGTGCACATGGGCAAGGCTGTGTGCAGGCTCAAGGGAAGTCAGAAAGGAGCCCATCTATCCACTCATCATCCTTAATCATCCCTGGTTAGGCCTAGTTCTTGTGCAGGGAAGACATGAGAAAGCCCAGTAGGAAGTAAAAGCCAAATCAGACTTACAAACTGCCTGATCTTTGTATGTGTTTTTCCTAACCCACACACAGTTCCACTGGCAAAGTGTGAATGCCTTACTGGCTTAAAGTTCTTAAGTTTAACTTCTGACCAGTCATGACTGACCACTAAACTATGCTGACAGAGTGACCCTTAGGAAGTCAGGCATGTTGGCTTATATCTGTAATCCTAGCATTTTGTGAGGCCCAGGTGGGCGGATCATGAGGTCAGGAGGTTTTGTTTTTTTTTGTAAAAATACAAAAAAAAAAAGAAAAAAAAAATTAGTTGGGTGTGGTGGTGGGTGCCTGTAATCCCAGCTACTTGGGAGGCTGAGGCAGGATAATTGCTGGAACCCAGGAAGGCAGAGGTTGCGGTGAACCAAGATTGTGCCACTGCACTCCAGCCTGGGCAACAAGAGCGAGACTCCATCTCAAAACAAACAAACAAAGTAAAAACAAAAACAAATTAAAAAGAAAAAGATGAACAAAAACATCAGTGGCCATACACTGCAGGGAAGATAAGACTGTATGGAATTAGTGCTGGTAAGCCACTAAACACAAGTAAAACCAACTCCCAGTGGGGATCAGAATCCAGAATTGCTGCAGCATATTATCTAAAGTGTTGAGTTTTACACAAAAAAATTGTAAGACGTGAAAAAGGGAAGTATGACCCATGAATGGAGGGGAAAAAACAGTCAACAGAAGGTATCTCTGTAGGATCCCAGATGTTGGACCTAGCAGACAAATATTTCAAAGTAGCTATTATAAATATGTTCAAAGAATAACGAGAAAGCATGTTTAAAGAAATAAAAGTATGACAACAATTGCTCATCAAATAGAGAATATCAGTAACAGGAAATATTAAAGAACCAAATGAAAACTCTGGAGTTGGAAGGGCAATAACTAAAATAAAAAATTCATTAGAGGGGCTCCACAGCAGATTTGAACTGGTATAAAAATCAGCAAAAATGTGGAGAGTTCAATAGGGATTCCCAATCTGAAGAACAGAAAAAAATTAAGGGAAAAGTCCAAACTCAGACTCGTGGAATACCATAAAGTGTACTAACATACTCATAATCATGGCCCCAAAAGGAGAAGAAGGGGGCAGAAAACTGTTAGATTAATTGCTGAAAGTTGCTAAATTTTATGAAAAATATGTATTAATAGATTCAAATGGCACAACCCAAATAGAATAAGTACAAGGAGATCCACATCTATTCACAACGTAGTCAAATTTGTTGAAAGCCAAAAACAAAGATTTGGAAAGAGGCAAAAAAATGACTCATCACGTACAGAAAAATGACATTATTATTATTTTTGAGGTGGAGTCTCGCTCTGTCTGCCAGGCTGGAGTACAGTGGTGCAATCTCGGCTCATTGCAAGCTCCACCTCCCAGGTTCACGCCATTCTCCTGCCTCAGCCTCCTGAGTAGCTGGGACTACAGGCGCTCACCACAACGTCCAGCTAATTTTTTGTATTTTTAGTAGAGATGGGGTTTAACCATGTTAGCCAGGATGGTCTGGATCTCCTGACCTCGTGATCTGCCCGCCTCAGTCTCCCAAAGTGCTGGGATTACAGGCGTGAGCCACTGCTCCCGGCCCAAAAATGACATTATTAATGGCTAAGTTCTCTTCAGAAATAATGGAGGACTGAAGGCAGTTGGCTGCATATTCACAGTACTGAAAGAAAAAAGTCTATCCGCCAAGAATTTAATATCTAATGATACTATGATTCAATAATGAAGGCAAAATACATTCCCAGATAAAGATGGAGAGAAGTTACAGCTACCTAGCTTGCAAGAAGTACTAAAAGAAATCCTTCAGGCTAAAAGGGAATGATACCAGATGGCAGCACAAAAGTAATAAAGTATATTACAAAAAGTAATAAAGCATACTGGTAAATGTAATTAGGTATTAAATATATACTTTTGTTTTCTTCTTAAATCATTAAAAAGGTATTTTTTCTTTTAAAAGACAATTACAGACTCAATATTTATAAAACTATGGGATTCTGGGCATTCAAAGTTGGTGTAACATCAGAAAACCAATTTATACCACATTAATAAAGTAACAGAAAAAAGCCACTTGGTTGAGAGAAAGCATTTGACAAAGTTCAACACTCATAAAAGCTCTCAACAAGCTTAGGACTAGAAGGAAACTTCCTCAGCCTGATAAAGGGCATCCACAAAAAATCTGTACTTGTAAAACATCATACTTAATGTGAAAGACTAAATGGCTTCCCCTGATTGAGAACAAGGCTAGGATGTCAGCTTTCACCACTTCAACTCAATACTGTATTGTAGGTTCTAGCTAGTGCAATAATGTAAGAAAAGCAAGCGGACAAGTAAATGTATCCAGGCTCGAAAGGAAAATGCGAAGGTGTCTTTATTCTCAGACAACATGATCTTGTATGCAGATAACACAAAGGAATCCACAAAAATTACCAGAACTAATAAATGAGTTCAGCAAGATGTTAGTACTGAACAATATATAAAAATCAATTGTCTCTATATTCTAGCATGGACAGTCAAAGTGGAGTCAAGAAAATTGTTCTCTTTCTAATAGCCTCAAAATTAATAAAATACTTGGAATAAAATGTAAAAAAACAAGTGCCAGTCTTGTATGCTGAAAGCTACCAAACATTGCTGGGAGAAATTAAAATGTGAACAAAAATGGTGGACATTCTGTGTTCATGGATTGGAAGATTCAGTACTATTAAGGTAGGGTTGTCCCAAGTTGATCTGTAGATTCAATGCAGTTCCTATCAAAATCCCAGCAGACTCCTTTTCCTTTTTAGAACTTGGCAAAGTAATTTTAGGTTTTATGTATGAAATCAAAATAAACTGGAATAGCTGATAGTATTTTTGAAAAATAAAAACTAAGTTGAAAAACTTAAACTTCCTGATTATAAAATTTTAGTATAAAGCTACAGCAATTGAGACAGTTATACTGACACAAAGACAAGTAAAATGACCAATGCAACTAAGTTGAGAGTACAGAAATAAGCCTTTATGCCTCTTGTGATTGACTTTTCACAGTGGTGCCTAGGCACTTCAGTGTGGGAGAGGATAGTCTTTTTGATGAACGGTGCTGGGACAGTTGGATATCCACATGCAAAAGGATGAAATTACCTCATCCAAACCCAAAAGAGTCAGAAACCTCAATGTAATAGCTAAAACTATAAATGTTTCAAAGTAAAACGTGGGAGAAAAATCTATGATATCTTGGGACAGGCAAATAATTTAGGTATGGCATCAAAAGCATGATTTATTAAAGATATTATATATGGGACTTTATCGAAATTCAAAACCTTTGGGCACTTAGAAACCATTAAGAAAATGAAAAGGGTCAGGTGTCAGGTGGGTGTTTTGTTAAAATAATAAGAAAATGAAAAGAGAAGTGATAGACTTGGAAAAAATATTTGTAAATCACATACCTGGTGTAAGATTTGTATTTAGAATATGTAAAGAGTATGCAAACTCAGTAAGACAATCTAATTTTAAAATGGGCAAAACATTTCAATATTTTAGCAGTGAAAGCACATGAGGAGCTAATAAGCACATGCAGAGATACTCAACATCATTAGTCATTAGAGAAATGTAAATGACACTGCAAGATACTACTAAATACCCATTGGAATGTCTACAATAATTTAAAAACACAGATGATAACAAGTGTTGATGAGGACATGGAGAAATGAGAATGTTCATACATTGCTGGTGGGATGTAAAATGGCACATCTACTTCTTCACTTTGAGAACATTTGGCAGTATCTTTTAAAAAAAGCTAAAGATAAGACTTTTCCTTGCAACCTAGAAATTTCAGTTTAGTATCTACCCAAGAGAGATGAAAATATATGTTCACACACTTCTTGACAAAGGCTCATAGCAGAATTTTTTTATAATAGCCAAAGAGTAGAAACAACTCAAAATGTCCATCAATTGGTGAATGGATAAACAAAATTTGGTATCATGTAATATTATTCAACAATAAAAAGGTGTGAACTACGGATATAAGCTACAATATGGATGAACCTCAATTACATTCACTAAGTGAAAGAAGCCAGATGCAAAATGCTACATATTGGGTGATTCTATTTATATGAGAAGTCCAGGAAACGCACAGATATAGAGACCAAGAGCAAATTAATGGTTGCCTGGGGTTGGAGATGGGAGTAAAGACTGACTACAAATGAAGATAATTGGTATTTTTGGCATGATGCAAATACTCTATAACTGGATTTTGGTGATGGATATACAACTCTATAAAAGTCACTAAATTGTATACTTAAGATGGTATGTTTTATTATGCAAATTAGACTTCAATAAAGCTGTTACAAATTGTGCCTGCGGACTCCACTAGTGTTGGTGTATATACCCAAGGCTCCTCAGAAGCTGCTTTTTTTTCTAACCTTTTGTAAAGTGGTAAGCAAGAGAATTCCCTATAGATTTAGAGGGCTCACTAGCACTACTTTAAACCCGGTAATTTATGGGCCCAATGGGGCAACCTAGGTCTTGGATGTCAGCCAAGTATTTTGAAAGAATACCAGCAGTGCCAAGGCAGTTGAATCACATGGTTTGTTGTCCCATTTTTCTCACCTAGACGTTCAGTCTTAGTGCTGGCCCTGAGGGTCTGGGTGATAAAGTCAGTTTCAAAGACTTATAGTGCTGTCTGAAGAGTGTCTGGTCCTCAAGATGCCTGGAGGCCATCTCTACTGCCTATTTCCTTGGAGTCCAGGCCTCCCTTTGTGTTGGCAGTTCTAGCCCCACAGCAGAGGTTCCTTTTGAGATGGACATCTAGAATGGCCAATTCTTTTCATTCTTCAAACATTCTGAAGTTGTTTTCCTCCTGCAAATCTTCCCTTTGATTATTTTTTTCTTTTACCTTTATTCCATGTGGAAATATAATGCCCCTAAGTGTGATATGAGGTGTCAGAAGAACATGGCTTTGGAGTCAACAATACGGTTTAAATTCCAACTCAACTCGCTAGGCATGTGACTTTTGGGCAAGTTTCTTAGCTCCTCTGAGCCTTGTTTTTAGAAATCTGTAGAATGGAGAGAATCATACCCATCACAAAGGGTTAGTGTGAAGATGAAACAAGATCATGTATGGAAAGACTTGAGCACAATTGACCGACATGTAGTTGGTATTCCTTAATTGTTAGAACCAGAGAGTGGGTCAGATCGTGGGCTCTGGGTCTGAATTTGTATTTGTGTTTTTCCACTTCTAGCCAAGTGAGCTGGGACAAATTCTCTCATTTTCTGTGCATCTGTTTCTGCATCTATAAAACTGGCATTGATAGTACCCACCTTATTAGGACAGTCTGAAGATTAAGTGAGTTGATATATAAAGCACTTAGAACACTGCCTGTTATGTAATAAATTTTATACAAGTGGCAGCCACTCTTCTCTCACCAGCCAATACCATGCCCTATTCCTTTTTTTTTTTAAATTTTTTTAAATCTTTTTAATTTTTTTTTTCCTATTCCTTTGGAGCAACATATTTGATATATGTGGATTAGATGTGAGGATTACAGGGACACAGTGGGCTGTCACCCCACGGATGACCAGGTAGGCCTGGTTCGTCTGGCTGGTGGCCCGCCAGTGGTGGGTTGTGAATTGCTTATCTCACTACATCAAGTGGTAGCAGGGATGTGCTCTGTCGTTCCTTTGTCTCAAAGACTACTTCGTTGGAGACTGGCTTATGACCTTCGGGCTCTGTAGAATATCTGCAAGTTGGTTGACTTGATTTATTATTAATTACTTCTTCTGCTTTAATTTCAGCTGATTATTTGCCTTGGAACCAACCAAGGCGACAGCCACTTCGTCTGGAACACAAATACCAGCCAGCATCAGTCAGGTTTGATAATAGGACCACACACCAGGACGATTACCCCATAAAAGGCCTTGTGAAGACCATGAGCTGTAAACCTCTGGCCATGCCAAAGCTCTGTAACATACCCTTGGAGGATGTGACTAACTACAAGATGAGCTACGTGGCCCACCCTGTGGAGAAGCGCTTTGTGCACGAAGCAGAGAAGTTCAGGCCCTGTGAAATCCCCTTTGAAAGCCTTACCACTCATAAACAATCCTACCGGGGCCTGATGGGTGAGCCTGCCGAGAGCTTGAAACCTCTAGCCAGGCCCCCTGGGCTAGACATGCCTTTCTCTAACACCACTGAGTTTCGAGATAAGTACCAAGCTTGGCCAACGCCCCAGATGTTCTCCAAAGCTCCCATCACCTATGTCCCTCCCGAAGACAGGATGGATCTTCTGACAACAGTGCAGGCCCATTACACATACCCTAAGGGTGCCCCAGCTCTGTCCTGCCGACCTGCACCTCAGATTAGGAAAAGCGGTCACTTTGAAGGCTCTTCCACCACCAAGGATGACTACAAGCAGTGGTCCAGCATGCGCACAGAGCCAGTCAAGCCCATTCCCCAGCTGGACTTTCCCACCGAGCCCTTGGACTGCCTGACCACCACCCGGGCCCACTATGTGCCCCACCCGCCTATCAATACCAAAAGCTGTAAGCCTCATTGGTCTGGCCCTCAAGGAAATGTCCCTGTGGAAGGCCAGACCACCTACACCATCAGCTTTACTCCCAAGGAAATGAGCAGGTGCCTAGCTTCATATCCTGAGCCTCCTGGCTACACCTTTGAGGAAGTGGATGCTTTGGGGCACAGGATATACAAGCCAGTTTCCCAGGCAGGCTCTCAGCAGAACAACCATCTTTCTGTGGATGATTCAGAAAACCCCAGCCAGAGGGAGTTGAAAGTGTCAGCCTGATTTTGAAAAATTGTAATTTAGAAATTACACAGTACTTTTAAAAGCAGACAACTGAGAATTATTTGTTGGATAAAAAAAGAATTCCCTAAAATGACAGAAAAAAACAAAAAACAAAACAAAACAAAAAACCTTCACCACTTCCAGAGCACTTGAATAAAATGAGAATCACTAGAATCACTTGACTCAGGGAAAATGACATTTAATCACCGGCTAATTAACTCCCCTTAACTTCTCCTTTACTGCATCCCCACTCCGTTTCAGGTCCTTTACTTTGTGCTTATGGAATCAAAATTGGTCTCTGAGGTTTTCTCTGATCCAGATGTATTTTATGAATTTAATCATTATATGAACTGACATAATGATTAACCCTTGCCAAGTATGAAGCACCAAAGAATAAATTTTATTTTGGGGGGAATGAATCTGTAGCTCTGTGTGTTTATACCCATGTGCTGGCTGTGCAGACAGTAGTCTGTATTGCTTGGGACCTTTGGGAGATTTTATGCTAGCATCCCCATTGTGTGTCAGTATTGGTGGAGGTGCCTTGGGCCTGGTCTGGTGTCTTGTTTTGGGTTCTCTGTGTGCAGGGCTGCTTCACAAACCATCCTTCTACCTCTTCACTGCATGACATACCAGCAAGAATACTGCTGTTCGATGGGGTGTGGATGTCTGTGGTCACAGGTGATGGAGGGAAAGAAAGAGGGAGGCAGGGATGCATGAACCTACCAGACCTCTCCCCAACCCCAAGCCGGTACAGGCTATGATTCCAGGGAGAGGAGGGAGAAAAAGCACCCTTGGCAACCAGGCAGTCAACACCTGGTCCTTGAGCTGTGAGCAAAAGCTGTGGGCTCTTCTAAATGCTCAGAGCCTGGAAGAAATTGCCCCAGGCTGGCCTGGTTTCTGGAGAGCCTGGATGTGCTTGTCCTAAAATGACAACTGTGACCAGACCTGTGACAAAGTTTGACATAGTGGTGAGCCAGATTCCACCGTGGAGTTTCTCTCTTGAGCCTAAGGTTTTTACCACGTTTGTTTCTAAGGCCAAGTAATTTAAAGCTATTTTATTTATATTTTTTTAATTGAGCAAAATTGAGGGGGGACTTTGTTAGAGAGGGTCCCATACAGCCAATTAACTTGCAGATTTTGTTTTTAATTGGGCAGAATTGAGGAAAGACTTTGTGCCAGTTAGATGAGCTCATGGGTCTGGGTGAGCCTCACAGAGGGACGCAGACTTCAGTCTGGGACACTTGACTCTCTCGAGTTCACAGAAGCCTAAAATATACTTCGTGGTCTCAGGGAACTTGGGAGCAGCATGGAGAAGGTGAGGGGAGTTCAGCTCATGTCTGGAGGCTTGGGCTTGGGCTCAGGGCCTGGTGGAGGGGCCAGGGGCCTGTTCCTTTCTGTCTAGGGCTCTGTCTTTCCATGGCTGTCACCCACCTGACCCAGGCCTCACAGGTCCCCACACATTGCATCCTCACCATGAGCTTTGTTTTCATGGTTGGGTTGGGATCTATGTTATTTAATCCTCTCATTGGTTTGTATGGGGTCTGAGTGCCTGCCTTTAGGGGTAGAGAGGCTCAGAGTGGTTAATCACCTTTCCCAAGGCCACACAGCACAGAGCAGCAGAGCCAAGGTCAGAATCCAGGTCTTCTGACCCATGGCTCTTCCACAACACCAGGCACCTCCCATCTTCTGTGTCTCAGATCTCCTGGCTCCACAAACTACATCAAACCACATTCTGTCTGAGCCTATTGGAGTTCATTAAGCTAAAGGATTACACTAAGAAGGGTAAGTTTTATTATTACTACTTTGTGTTAACAAATCCAAAAAAATTGACACTTGATTTGAAAAGCCAAATGGTGCTAAAATGCTTATAAAAATACAGCAGTCTCTTATGTCCCAGCTGCTTAGCCTTCCCCCGTTGATATTTCCCCAGAGAGAACAGTTTTAAATTATCTATTTTGCTAATACTTCTATTCACATTCCTAAATGATATGCATATACTGCTATGTGCTGATTCATGGACTTTAGACATGCTTTGTTTTGGCAGATGAGGAATTTTGGTTCTCATACACCCTCCATTTCTCGCCTCTCGGTATAATTATATGACAGTATTTGGTAACATCAAGGCTAATAAGCTTTCCTAATGTTATCAATTGCCAGGAAGGGAGGAAGCTCAAGGATGGGATTGACTGGCTGACTAAGGATCACAGACCCTGTTGGAGTGAAGAATTTTGTCTGAGCTCTGCCTTTGTAAAGAGGCCATCTTCATGGTGACCCCAGGCTGGAGGGGCCACCTAGGGCGTCCCTTCCTTGCCTGTTCCTCTTGGTCTTAAGAAACCAGCTCTCCCCCTACTACCTATTTCTTTTTTTTTGGCTTCCAAATTAAAATGTCCTTAATATTATGAAAGTGATAATACAAGTAAAACACTTAGAAAATACAGAAAAAAAAAAAAAACAAAGCACCTATTTGGGGCCTTGTGAAACATGGTCGTGAAGAGCATGCATGGTTTTTGGAGTCCAGACCTGGCTTTGCACCTTGGCCCTTGCCACCACAAGCTATGAGAGCTTGGTCAAATTCTTCAACATGTGAAAATGTGGATAATAGCAATCCTGGCTTCATGGTTTTGCTGTTTGGATTGATTGATAGTGTATAAGTCAGTCACTTAGCTCTGACTCACAGTTAACTCTCATTAAATGTAGATGAGGATGAGGAAGACAATTGCTGAACTGGAACTGGCTGAATCTACTTACGATTTCATCAGTCAGTGTTTATAAGTGTGCAGGTAAGGATAACTGCTCATTTTTTATTTTACGTATTTTACAAAATAAAATATATGTGTTTTTTCCTCATGCAGGTAAATTAGTCTTTAGTTGTTTTGTGTCAGGGTTGCTAACTGTGTTTCCTAGAAATCTGGTTTGAGAAAGCAGCTGGGCCACGAGGAGGAAAGAGGAGCTGAGCAAATGGGGCACTAGTTTCCTCCTCAGTTCTCATCTGAGCACCTTCTTAGCAGGTCCGTGTGTTGGGCTTCCATATTGAGTTTGCGGGTAAAAGGCTCTGTGATGAAAGGACACGCACACATGTGCACGCACTGCCCTATACCTGGTATGATCTCATTCAACAAATCTGACAATGGGAAACCTTCAAACATGTAGTCTTCTCTCAAAAATGTGTGCACATGCTTATATTGCATATTGTCCACTTAGGAGAATGAAGTGGGAGCTTAATCACCTACCCTAGCCCAGGGTTCCCAAACCTTTAGGTGTGCCATTAAATAAAAATGACTAGAGGTCAAAGATATTAATATAATAGAACACAAGGCAAAAAGTTTTATGGCTATGCAGGAAAACTCTTTCAATGCAGGATCGAGTAGGCTCTTGGGGATGAGGTTCTGGGGCAGAAAATGAGAGTTGAGCTTTCACAACTGAAAGATGGTGAATTCTTTTCCATCAGAGGAAAGGACATTCTCTAGTGAGGTTGATTGGCTGGGAAGAGTGGGCTTTTTGTGGAGCCCTGGGCTGGCTGGAAGTGGTCTGCTGGTTTAGGGTATGGTGCCCAGGGGCATCTGCTGGGCATGCAGTCCTCTTAAGATGGTGGTATCTGACTACCTCAGGCTGTGGGCAGGTCTGCCATCCTGTCAGCAGGCTAGGTGACCAGGGTAGGCCTTGTTGTTTGGTTCATGTTACACTGGGGCCACCTGTGTGGGTGGAGATTCTGGTACTTTGCCTTCTTTTTGGGGGGATCAGGAATTCACTTTCCAACCCCCTCCCCCGTTAAAGTCTGAATATGGCACCAAATCAGCTTAAAGTACTCCTCAGTCTACTGCTGGCTGCTTTTTCTCAGGAATCAATGTCTTTAAAGATGAGTCTCCTTTTTTGGCTTAGCTTCAAGCTCTTGTGCTGGACAGTGGTTGGAGGACGGGGAAGGATAGGTCCCTTGTCAGTGATGCCCATGTTTATAGCACCACTTGCTCCCCTGCCCTCTGTGGTACCTGTCATTTCGAATCCTGAGCCCCACCAGCTTCTACAGACCCCACTCCCTGCAGCTCCAGCTCCCTGGCAGTGTCTTCATTCCAGGCTGTGGCTTCCTCTTATACATTTGTTAGTCATCTCTCCAGCATTCACCTCCTGCCTTCTTCAGGTTTCTTGAAATCCCTTGTCCTTTGAGGGCATTCCTCCTGATTTCTTCATGATGTCATTTTATGTTTCATTATTCCTCTGCTGTAGTTTAGTATTGTGTGAGTGAGGAGTGGGAAGGAGTAAGCACAGGCAGGCAGCCCGTTGCTAGACCTGGCCTAGAGCCAGTTGGAGGGGGTGAAGCGCTCATGGGCTTTCACTGGTCTTCTCAACTGCAAAGCATACCTGGAGTGTGACTTTGGCTCTGACTGGGCAGAAGGGCAAACCTGGAGCAGAATAAGCACCAGGCTAACTTGTGTGTGCAGGTGAAGAGAACCCTGGCAGGGGTCGCTAACCCCTGAACCCCAGGCCATTCCCTGAGGCTATGCTCTCCCACCTCCATCCTCTGCCCCAGCTGCCCACCTCCACACCCTCTCAGATAGCACCAGCAGACCAGGGGCAGCTGAGCAGACACCACAGCCCAGTTCTGACATCAGGGGCAACAGTCCTGGCTGGGATCTGAGCTGAGGGAGCCAGCACTCCTGTCCCATCTGAAGGTTTTGCTTTTGTGTGTGTCTTCTAACTGCCTTTTCATTATAGTCTCATTGCCCTAAAATTGAAATGAAGTAACGTAGATATTGAGAATAAGACCCTCCTCCTCCTCCTTTTTCTGCTTTTTTTTTTTTTCTTTTTTTTTTAGTGGAGTCTCGCTCTGTCACCCAGGCTGGAGTGCAGTGGTGCGATCTTGGCTCTCTGCAAGCTCCGCCTCCCAGGTTCATGCCATTCTCTTGCCTCAGCCTCCCAAGTAGCTGGAACTACAGGTGCCTGCCACCACGCCTGGCTAATTTTTTGTATTTTTTTTTTTAGTAGAGATGGGGTTTCACTGTGTTAGCCAGGATGGTCTTGATCTCCTGACCTTGTGATCTGCCCACCTCGGCCTCTGAGTGGAGCTAACTGCCCCAGGGCAATGAGATCTGCACAAAAACTCTTTCCAAAATGACTCATCCGGAAGATGAACTGAGGGATCCATTTCCTCTAAAAGTGCTTTTTAGCTGTGCAGTTGTCAAGAGGAAGTAGGTGGAGCAGGCGGGGGTGTGCACAGTCCTAATTGCAGATTCGTGGCCTCCTGGCTCCTCAGACCTGCCCCGCCTTCACCCAGGTCCACATCTGGTCAGCAGCCCTCGAAGTGGGAAGACAGAGGCCTTTTTGAACATAAATGCTGGAGTTGGGGCAGACAGGGGTGTTTTCTGTGGCAGAGCAGGTTCAGAATTGCACATGGCTGTCTGAGCAGGTGCTTGGCTCCTCCCCACTTTGAGGGTGCAACAGTAGCCCAGGAGCCTGTGACCCTTCCAGAACATGTGCTCTGGAATCTGGAAAAAGCATCAGGGCAATGTGAGGCTGGGCTCCTCTTTCAGCCACACTACTGGGCTGCAGGTGCCCTGGTTCTTGTAGCCTTTGGATCCTTAAATACTTACATGAGAAATCCTGATGCATTTTCCTTGTCAAGCCTCTAAATGTGGCTGCAAACCCAGCTTGATGCAAATGAAAAAGACTCAGGAGTTTCCACTGCTGTGATTGAATCTAACACTGATTTTCATGGGCCTTGTTGCCCAGACCAGCCTGTCCGCCTCTGCCTCTGCCTACCTGCTTAGGGCCAAGGCTATACTTAAATGACAAGAAGGGAGTTTAGTTACCTCTCTGTTGTCTCAAATCCCCATCTATTTTATTATAAGATCATAAAACAGGGGAGCCCGCAAATACCCTTTAAACAGGCAATCAGTGACTTGAGAGTTATAGGCAGAAAAAAATGCCTGAAAAATGACTGAAATTTGACTTTTGTGCCAATGGATGACTTATGAGGAAATGGAATTTTTGGACTATGGACGCTCCTGGCCTTAAACAAAGAATTTTTCATTTTAAAGTTCCTAAGCAGAGTTCAGTGCTTACTATCAAGTTGGAGTGGTTCTTTTCTTGGCTAAGTAGTATAACAATTCCCATATTCGAAGGTCAGTTATTTGGAAACTTTAGCTGTCCAAAACCAAGGCAGGAACCTGGAAATAAGTGGCTTTTAAATTGCCAGAATCATCGACGCATCGACATAGATTTCATGTACAGAAACTGAGGTACTCTACTCAGTACATACTCCTACCCTGGCTCTCACTGTCAGCACACTGCCCCCGTCCCCGACTTCTGTTTTTAAACACACAGTTCCAATGAGTTTCTTTCATTTTGTTTACTAGCTTACAGCAGAACACTCCGGGCTGCTGCTAGAGGTAGACACTTTTAAACAAAGCAGAGTGACAGCTGATAACTTGGCAGGGAGACTAGAGGGCCAAAATATTTTAAAATGCAGAACTCAAAAGTATAGCCATTCAGGAATTATGACTCCAGTATAATAATAAAAAATGACTGTATATATACACATATTTTATTAAGTCTGGAAAAATATACCATGATTTGTGCTTATGACCCCAATTTAGTAAAAAAGAAGAAAAAATCATATACATACATTTTTTAAAGTCTGGATAAATGCATCAACGGTTTTGGATAAATGAATTCCCATTTGTCTCATTTATCCAGAATAATAAGGGAATAGGGATTTGTAGTATTTTAATACTTGGTTAACCTGTAGGTAATATGTATTAGCTTTTCCCAAGGTGTTGTCTACGGAATACAAGCCCTATGATACAGTCTTCCAAAAAAAAAATTTACTGGACACGTAACTTTGAGAAGTGCTGTATATTATATCTCCCTGTTGGAGATTCATAATGCATGTTAATATTTTGAAGGCTCTGTGAAGCCCTATAGTAAAGAAACCTTGTTTAACTTTGTATGACCCAGTGTATGAATCAGCATTCTTGCCATTACAAGTGCTTAAGCAAAAAAGAGAATTTATTGGTTCAGGCAGTTGAATAGTCTAGGGCTTTCTCTGTTGACTTGAGGCATAGTTGGAACCAGGGGCTTCAGTGATATAATGAGGTCTTGGTCTTCATCTTTTGGCTTCATTTTCTTCTACATTGCCCTCTTATACAGGCCTTACAGCATCCTTCTAGCTAGCAATCCCAACGGAGAGAAAAGGGCCTCTGCTTCCCAGTGGTTCCAGTAAAATCCCCTGAATTGAATCTTGCCTGGCTTGAGTTTTATGGGGGTCCCTGAGCTGATCATTGTAGCAATAGAAAATACTAATCATACAGGCTTGAACTGGGGTCCACCCCTGGACGGAGCAGTGTATATGTGTGGGGTCAATCTCGTGTGAACTACATGAACTGCATGAGGGCTGAAGGAAGGGGTGGGGTGGGTACCCAAAGGAAAACTGAGGTATAGTTTCCAGGGAAGGGAGGGACGAACTTTGAGCAGGAAGAAGCAACATTTTTCAGCTCTGACGATAGAGCCTTTTTATTGTGTAAAACCTGTTGGAACACACATGGAGAAGTACTGCCAAATACTCATCATAAATTTTTCAGATAAGTTTAGAATACAATAAAATACACATGCCATGCAGACATGTAGTTCAATCTATCTTTTATGATTCAGAAATCTCATTGAATCCTGTAGTGTCTCAGGGTCAGCTCTGAATGTTAAAATATCCTGGTCGTTGACAGTTTAGATTGTTTGGCTTCTTGATAAATGAGAGGTTATGGTACAGCCAAAGTGCAGGGCACAGAGGGCCTGGGAAAGTTCATTTATGATGGACAGTGGACTTATGCGAGCATCACTTGCGTAAAGCCCCTTCAAGTTCTAAAAGCACCAGCACATCCCGTCTCATTCAATCCACAAAACCCCTCTCTGTTGTTATTCCTGCCTTTCCAGTTGGGCAACTGAGGCTCAGAGAGGTCATGCAACTTGGCAAAGTCCTCACAGGATCGCTCAGGGGATTAGAGGAAATGAGGTTTGTAAAACAAACCTGGTGGACGGTAGTTTTTGAATGGTACCTTGGAAGAAGGGGAGTGCTAGAGAGATGCAAGAATAATCTCTTCATTCAGATTGAGAGAAAAGAATGAATTTTGGAATACTTTTAAAGGGACATGCAGTTTACAGGTGTATGACCTAAGAAATAGATTGAAAAAACTTTAGGAACAGCAACTGTGTGTTTGTGTGTGTGTGTGATCTTCCACTGTACCTAGTATAGAGTTAGCATTCAGATCTATTCAATAATTGCTTCTGGGAACACAGATACAAAAATGTTGATTAGATTCCAATGGGGCTTTTTTACACGATGTTTATTTGCAAGACTAATCTGTAAAAAGGAACGATTACAGCCAGGAGCTGAAGGTCATTTGAAGAGATCATTCAGTGTGTAAGTTCTTGGTTTGAAACAGTTAATCACTTTAGACTGGATTCTCTTCTCTTGAGAAAATAATTCCTTTGGATACACCAAGGAAAAGGTATTTTTGTCTTGTGATTTGGTAACACGTAGTCACATCTTGGAGTTTATCTTATAAAACCCCAAACGATGGTATTTAGGAAACATTTATCTTCTTGGTTAAGAAGCTCACGAAGATTCCATGAGACTCCTACCTTTGTTTCCCGTGGGCTCCAGGAACCTGCGTGACTTGAGACTATCACAGTGCCCTTTCCTGGCCTGTGCAACCCCTCTCTCAGAGTCCTGGGTCGGTTGCTCTAACATTCTCTTGTCCCAGGGCATCTCCCAGGGAGCCCGCCCAGATGGCCCCCAGGTGGTCTTCAGCCTCTTCCAGGCATTCATTTTCTCTACTTGTCCAGTGAGTTCCCTGTGTGGTAGGTGGGGACTCAGGAACCCTGCCTTCTCCCTCCATATGTCCTGTCATATAAGCCACCCCCTCCTAGATCCTCCTCCACTACCCGTCACAGCTGACTTAGCTCTGGTCATCAGGATGGATGGGATGCCTTGTCATAGCATTGACCACATCCCCTCCCTCCCTCCCTCCCTCCCATCCATCCATCCATCCATCCATCCATCCATCCCTCCCTCCATCCATATGTACTTATACCTATTCATTCTTTCCAAAAATGTCTATTGGGTACCACACACTCTTCTGGGTGTTCGGGCCTACATCAGTTAACAGAGCAGACTCAGATCCTGCCCTTGTGGAGCTTATGGTCTAGTGAGGGGGAGACAAACATGAATAATAAATAAGCACAATAAATAATGAACAACTATGTAATGTATAATTAAAATAACACATACTAAATCATAAGCAAATTAATGATCTGGTATCTCAGAAGGCAACAAGGAAAAGCTCATTGGGATGAAGAGGCTCAGTGTCTGGGAGGCACAGGTTTTAGTTAATGGAGCAATCAGGAAGGGCCTCATTGAGGAGGTGAGATTTGAGAGGCCTGAAGGAGGAGATGAGAGAAGGAGCCAAGTGGCTGTCAGGGAGCAGCTAGAGCACAGGCCCTGAGGTGGGCATGTTTCTGTCTAGGTGTGTTCAGAGAGCAGTGAGGAGGCCAGTGAGCACCTCACAGGCCATTGCCAGGAATTTGGCTCATGTTCTGAGAGGTGACAACATCAAGCCTGGACCTGAGAAGTGCCAAGATCTGGTGTCTGTGAAAATCATCACTGTGGTCACCCTGATCGCTTATGGGTGGGGGAGCACAGGCTGTAGGGGAGCACAGGCTGTAGGGGAGCATAGGCTGTAGGGGAGCATGGCTCTAGGGAAGCACCGGCTACAGGGGAGCACCGGCTGTAGGAGAGCACCTGCTGTAGGGGAGCACAGGCTGTAGGGGAGCACAGGTAGAAGCAAGGCCTGGTAGAAGGCTTATTCCATAGAAGGCAATGCAGGCTCACACCTGGTGGGGATAAGTGGGGTCCATGAGAAAAGTGTCACTTTCTGCATGTGTTTCAAAGGTGGGCCACATGAAGTTGCTGATTGGATGTGAGCTGAGAATAAGAGGACTGAGCATGATGCCATAATTTGGGATTTAAGTGACTGAAAGGACAGAGCTACCATCCATGGAGGCGGATGAGAGTGGGATCACTACAGGCTGCTTCTGGGAATTGAGGTATTGTGGGGCTTTGAGGAGAACCTGCAGTGAAGGAGGCCTTGCACTTCTGCTTCCTGCCATGGTCCCTGAGAAGTGATTGCAACATCCTTGATTTCTGAAAGCCTTTCCTCTGTTTCCCTTTTCTGTCCCACAGTCTTTAGGGAGAAAGGGGTCTTTTCTGACATCCTCAAGGAAGGGTTTTCTGAAGTCAGGTTAGCAGCACCAGGGTTGGATGAGTAATAGTGACTGTGCTATGTGCTTTGAGGGAGCAGGGAAGAGGGGGAAGAAGGAATTAGCTCAGGCAGTGGGAATAGCTTCCTGAGGTTGTGAGTATCAGCTGAGATGTGACCTGCCTCCCTGTTCTTTCCCTTCCTTTCCTTTTTCTCCTCTGTCTCCTCATCCCAGGTGTCTCTAGCCAATTAGCCAGATCTTGTCCCTTAGGATTTCTTCATCCTTTATCATGTCATACAATTTAGTCTTTTCTTGGTCACTTTCTTTTGTATTCCCACCCATCATTTTTTTCAGCAAAACAAAAAAGCAGTTTTTCCAAAGATCAGTTTTTCAGCCAAAGATCAGTTAGAAGAAGAGATATTGTACATAATTGTACAATAAATAATATAATTTTATTTTTCCACCGCAAATCCAGCTCTGGCCCTGAAATTAGTGTGCCCTGGTTGTGTGCCATGGGGAAATGGAGGAGAAGTGAGGGGAAGAGGTAGCTTTGGGAAGATGGGATTCTGTACCCTTGATGGTGACTCTGGATCTCAGGCAGCCTCCAACTCTAAAGGCTGTCAAAGATGGAGGGGCCCAGCTCTCTGCCTTTGCTCCAAGGCAGTGGGGAAAAGAATTGTATAATTGATCAGTATTTAAAGACTTTATGTAACAAGCATTTTATAGCCTCCATATTTGCCCTGCTCTGATTTAACAGGAGTGGATGGGTATGGGTTTGGTGGTTGCTATTCCATGGCTCTTGAGAAGATGGAGAGCAGAAGGAAAATGGGAACTTCATGGAACTGAGGCCAGTCACCCAGAGAAAGTGGCCAGAAATGAGCTGGGCTGTTGTAGGGTGCTTCAGGATATTTTAAGGAGTTCAGTCCTAACAACAGTGGGAAGCCCTGGTGGTCCTCACCCAACCCTTCCTCTGCTTAAAGCAGAGGACCAGAGGACTGATACAACTCAAACCATGTTTTGGGAAGGTCTCTTTGTGAACTGATTTAAGCCATTTTTGTTGATCAGCAGTTCCCAAGTTATCATGGTGAAGATGGGTGGCTCCCATCCATGAGAGGCTGAGGCTGTGTCTCCACCTACACTGCCTCAGTACCTGAGGTGGTGTGTTACAATGAAAACAAGTCTCAGACCAAATTCTGGCATGGGCATAAATGCTAGCAAACTGGTCCAAAGTACTTACATAATCTGCTCCTTGAACTTGAATAAGTCCAATTGTCCAACCCTGGGCACCCTGATAAACACTTAGTTACTCTAAAGTGAGTGTTCCTAAAGTAAGATTAGCCAAAAACTTCCCTATTCAGATCAGGCAAACAGAGTTGGGCACATAGAACCAAAGACAACACTAGACTTGGATCATCAGGCTACTGGATTTGCTAGTGTTTTAGTCGATTTGTGCTGTCAGGGGTACTATGGACTGGGTAGTTTATAAAGAACAGAAATTTATTTCTCGCAGTTCTGGAGGCTGCAAAGTTCAAGATCAAGGTACCAGTGAGGACTGTTCTCTACTTCCAAGATGGCGCCTTTGATGCTGCGTCCTCCAGAAGGGAGGAACGCTGTGTCCTCACATGACAGAAGGTAGAAGGGCAGAAAGGAAATAAACTCCCTCTGTGATGTCTCTTTAGAGAGCCTAATCCCGTTCATGAGAGGAGGAGCCCTGGTGACCTAATTGCCTCTTAAAAGCCTCACCTCTTAATACCACCACATTGTCAACAGTTGAATTTTGGAGTGGAGTGGGGCACATTCAAACGATAGTAGCTGGATTCTCACATTATCTGTACAAGGGCAGCCGCGTTTGTTTCTTCTCTCTGGTCCTCAAACACAGCATATTTCACTACTGTGCGACTAATAAACTTTGTATAATTAATGAAACTTCTAGTGCAGAGTTAGATGATAATACTTGAAATACTTGCAATGGTACTTCTGGAGGGTGGATTTATGATTGGGGTGTTTTAAATGTTATCTAACTGCCCCAAGAGTACAGATTTAATTTAATTTTATACATAGATATCAGTTTATACTGAAGTTTTATAGGCAATATAACAATAGTTTTAGCTGTTGTGTGGAAGGTGGATTGGTAGACACCAGAGTAGATTTAAATAATCCAGTTAGGAGACCTTTGCAAATGCCCCAGTGAGAGAAGATTAGGACTAAAGAGAGCAATCACTGGTGCTGACTATGGAAGGGGCCAAATGAGGGAGAAGAGCTGGAGATTCCCCAGAACTTGGACTTCATAACTGTGGTAGGACACACTGTCATTTGCTGTGGGATGTGTCTGCTTCTCAATTAGACTGTGAGCTCCCTTAGAGCAGGAACTAGGCTCTCACCCCTGTGTCCTTGGAACCCAGAGTTGGTGCTTAGCAAAGTGTGTTAAATGCTGAGGAAAAGGAAAGGTATGCCATGGAAAAAGAAATCAGGAAGAAAGAGATGAGCTGAGAAGGGATGGATGATCATCTGGTAATGGAAGGGTTGGGTGAGGACCACCAGGGCTAGATAAGGACTTTGGTGGTTTTCCATCCCAGCTTCGTACTTGGCCAAGTACGAAGGCAAATCCTTACCATGCAAAGGGTGTACAGGATTCAGGTCTTGGGGGCCTGCTTTTAGGGAGTACCTTGAATCTCCTCACTGTAGTAGGGACGGGCCTGTGCAGGCTGAAGAAACTCAGCTCAGGAGTCCACGGAGCTGGCACCTGCCCTGTGCTCTGGTACTGAGACATGCTGACTTCCAGCCATGAAACAGAACACAGATGTTCCTCAACAATCAAGTTGTCTTGATAAACCCATTATAAGTCAAAAATATCAGAAACGAAAAGTGTGTTTCTGACTTAGAGTATTTTAAATTCATGACGAGTTTATTTGGACATAGCCCCATTGTCAGAGAAGAAGTGTACTGAATGTGTTTTGTTTTTGCACCATTGTGTAAAGTTCAGAAACTGTAAGTCAAACCATCGTAATTCAGGGATTGTCTGTTGATGGGTGATTAAAGAACAATTTTGCCATTCTTCACTAGCCTCAGCCAAGCCATTTCCTGGTGCTTCTGCTGTTATTTAAAAAATGATGATGGGGGCCTAGGGGAAGAAAACCAAGCCATGACACGCTTTATCACCACTCTCCTGGGCTTCACCACCAGACATTTCCTCAACTTGCTCACCTGGTAACTAAGTTGTTCACAGCTTGTCTACTGTGCTTCACAGGATTTGTAACGAAGGCCACCCTGGCCATCATGAAGTCCCAGAGAGGGAGGCAGTTTTCCCAGGCTTTCTGCTTTCTGGTCTGAATGTTGACCATGCAATCTCTCAGGCTCTCCTAAGCATTCTGCTTAAACAAACATTATTTATGTTCGGCAGGAGAACCATTCCTGACCGTCTGCTTTTTCCTCACTCATATAACCTCACATTTAATTTCTGTTTACACACATATGAACCATATCTTTAGGGGCAGCCTGGGAAATCCTAGGTTGGAGATGGAATTTGCCTTTTGAAAATACAGTGGTGAGCGACATCTGTATATTGTGTTATCAGAGGCGTGACATGTGCTCGGTTGGGACCAGGTGCTTCACAGAATCTGAGTGAAATTGTAAAACTGCACCCCAGTTCTTTAGCAAAGGCTTGATTACAATATCTGCCTTTCAGTTTTGGGGTGGCAACAAAACAGTTGAAAATCTTGGGGTGCTACGAATAAGTTGAGGTTTGGCCAAAAAACAGTCTCTGACAGGCTCATACACATTTGATTTATAAAAGCATCTCCAAGTGAACTGGGTGAGTGGGGAGCAGACAATAATTTGAGGTTAAACTTGGAGGATTGTAGAATTCATTGGGTATTCAAGTCTTTACTGTTTACTTCAAGGTCTTAAAGCATCAATCAACGCCAATATTGTCCCAATTGGCAGTATGTGATGTGGATAGAAAACCTCTGATTTAACTCACATTCAGTGCAGACTGAATCTGAATCCTGAAGTCTTTATGTGATAGCTGGTTTACTGAACAAAATGAGGAACACAGAGAGAAAAGACCAAAGGGGAGTTATGCCTTATTTTGTTTCCTGATTTTATCCTTGCCTGGGTTAATTCACCTAACAGGTCAGTTTTCATTAGGTTACTTCCCAAGTGCTCCATCCTTTTCTCTACCCCACCGTTTCCTGACCCTTTGTAGATGGCTTTGACTTCTTTTAGGAACCCCACTAACAGATGATTGAGATCTAACTTGTCTCATTTTAGCTGAAAACCATTAATAAAAGAGGACTGTTTCTTTGGGTTCATTTGCAGGATGAAGTGAGGGGATAACTGCATGTTATTTATGAGAAACTCAACCACTTGCAAGTGAAATACCCTTAATTTTAGCTTTTACTTGTATATTTGCTCATGAATGAATACTTCTGCATGCTTTTTAGTTACTTGAAGGAAATGGTAGTTATGTGTACATTTGGGTGTTCTGAGTTGAGTCTAGGCAGTACATTGGAATTAGAACATTTCTCCTAGGAAGTAGTATTTCTGGAATTTTGTCAGTTTTTTGGTGAGTCTTTGAGTTGGCTACACGGACTGATAGGTTTTCTTCCAAGACACAGAACGTGGTTCATTGATGTCTTTCTTGTTTATACTTTTGTGTAGTTTTTGTTTTGTTTGTAGGGTCTAACTCTTTCACCCATGCTGGAGTGCAGTAGCCTGGCCACAGCTCACTGCAGCCTTGAGCTCCAGGGCTCTTGAGAAGCTGGGGACTACGGGTGTGAGCCACCATGCCCAGGTAATTAAACATTTTTTTTTGTAGAGATATGGTCTCGCCATATCTAGGCTGGTCTCAGACTCCTCAAGGGATCTTCCTGCCTTGGCCTTCCAAAATGCTGAGATTACAGACGTGAGCCACTGTACCTGGCTATTGTGTAATATTGAGCTTTGGAGGAGCAGCTGATTTCCTTCTCAATTAAAAATGGAAACATGGGAGAGTCTTTCAAAGCTGACAATGGGAAGTAAAGTAAAATAGCAAAAATTCTGCCAGCCCTGCCCTTCATCTCCCTGTTTCTTCCAAGGTAACTTAGATGATGCTGATGATAATAGCAATTAACATTTAATAAGTGCTTTGATGATAAGCCAGCTACCTCCCCAACCTTTTTTTTTTTTTTTTTTTTTTGAGATGGAGTCTCGCTCTGTCACCCAGGCTGGAGTGTAGTGGTGTGATCTTGGCTTACTGCAACCTTTGCTTCCTGGGTTCAAGAAATTCAACATGAATCAACTAATGGTTTTCACACAGCCCTACCTGATGAGGTATGTTGTTGCAGGAAGAAGAAACTGAGGCATAAATGAGCTTCAGTGACTGTTGACCACTTTGATCTTAATGGGACCAGGGATTTGGATTTCCTGGAAATCTTTGAGACTAAGCAAGGACTCTGCTTTTGGCTGGAAAAACTGCCGTACATTGTATTTGAGCCCTTCCCACCATTTGAGCCTTATGGGTTTTTGTTCTGGCATTTCCAGCTCCTCCCTCCTGCTATGCGGCCTCTGTAAGACATTGTTTGGTTGCTGGTATGTGAATATGTATAGTTCTAGCACTGACTTTTTCTTTAAAGCAAAACCTAGGACTTCTTAAAAAATAACTGAAATGTCAAGAAGAGCTTTCTGGTATATTTTCACACTGTTTGACAGGCCTGTGATGTTGAGGGGCAAGCTGCTGGCAAACCGGCTGGAGTTGGGCTTTCAGGCCATGGGTCCTCTGTAGCAGCTCTCACCATGGTCTCTGCGTGGACATCTTCTGGGCCTGGCAACATGCTGCCCTTTCACTAGGGCCTGTTTTTGAAGGGCTCTAGAGATGTGCTTTTTTTTTTCCCCCTACACTTCCTACAGTAGCTGTTTTTATTAAAATGCTTTAAAAATAGGGAGCTAGAAGTGCTATCATGGTAAAAGAACTGCCTTTAGGGCAGGAGAAAGTGACAGTTTCAGTACAATGTCCTGTTATTGTCAACCACCAACCTTCAAGCAGTAGGGAAGAATGTCATGCTTGCCAAAGGTGGCTGTGGCACAGCAGTTGCAGGCAGCGGTGCGGGAGGCAGCATGGTGGGTCAAATCGAGTCTTTGGCTGGAGTAGGATTGCCTGACTTTGAATCCTAGTTCCACCAGCTGGGTGACCTTGGGCTTCTTTGGGCTGCTGTTTTCCCATATGTGAATGGAGATAATCATAGGGTTGATGTGAAGATTAAATGTAGTTGTGATGTATAAGTGTTAGTCTTTATTAATAGCATACATCGAACTTTCACTATGCAGCTGCCTCCCACTGTGTGTGTCTCTGTTGGTAGGAAGCCTGATGAGTGAGGATAATTCCACACCCAAGTCTGCATTTCTCCCAAGAGATGTCCCTGTTTGCCTCACTTTCTGAAGGTACTGTGGCTCCCATCGTCCCACCACATAGGGCTGTCAATGAGATAACTGTCATCTCATTTGGTTGCACTCAGCCTGAATGTGTGTACATCTACAAATGCAGCTTCTTTGGGTTTATTTACAGAGCTAGCACTCCTAGGCATGGGCCCCCAGCTTCCCGTGTAAAGATGAAAACTGCAATCCTTCCACTTCAGCCAGACACAAATAACTGGCTGGGAACCACCCAATTGACTGGGACTTTCTCTTGCTCCCTGCATAAACCACCAGGGGAAGGCTGAGTTTAATAGAGACTCAGACGACAAGATTTAAATAAATAAGCTGTATTATCTGTACAAAAAATACAAATACAGTTTTGTGTTTTAGAGGAGAAAGTGCCTCCTTCCACATTCGCCAGCAGGCTTCATTGTCTTGTGGTGCTGCTGAGTTGCAATTCACAGAACAAACATTAAATGTACATTCATCTCATGCAAGGAGCACTCTGCTTCCCACACAAACCTAGGCTTTCCCAGTTCACTGGGACCCACTGCCAACTGCTCCAACCCAACATGGAGCTGGAGGACGCTTGCTCTTTAGGAAATGTAAATAGTGACCACTGCTTTTCAATCGCTAGTGAACTAGAAATAATTAACCACATTAGCAGTAGTATGGAATTTGTCTTTATCATTCCGTGCATAACTATTGCGCCACAAATGAATTCTCTCTTACTGCCTCAGCATCCCATGTTAGTTTTTACAACACATCCTGTACAGTGAATGGATCCAGAGTTAAACACCAGGTTCTATTAAAAATAGGAAAAATATAATAATCACTACCAAGTTTACAGGAAGACAACTGCAGGAAGTTAATAAAGTCCCCCCAATAGTTTTTTTTTTCTGGATGACAATGTACAATTATTAATATTGCACTTTTTTATACAAGAAATCCTAATAAATATTCACAAAAGATATACAGACATAGAAAACATTCTCTTTTATTTTAAGCAGACATTACACTGATTTTTTAGTAACATAATTTCTTAGAGCCTATTTTTGTGGTGAGGAAGAAAGAGACACAACTGTCCACAGCTCACTGGTTGGGGGGGGGGACACAGATTAATATTGTCTTCCTCTCAAATTTTACTTCCAGGCTGGCTGGAAAATGCAGCCCTGATGTCAATGGTAGCCCCGGGGTGAGTGGCATTTCATGAGGGGAGGCTTATCTGAAGGTAAAGGACTCTGGCCACCCTTGCTCCTAATCTCAGGTCACTCCGGGGAAGGAGGCAAAAATTACTTAGCTTAATGAGGATTTTGCCAAAGAGTCCCAGAGTTTTCATTTTGCTGCTTGACTTTGCTCCAGCCGCCTCACCACAGCTGATGAGTGTGGCTGCAGTGTGTGAGCTGTTTTGCCAGGATGCTGCCTCCACCACCCCACCTTGCTAGATAAATACTACATGTGGGAGGGCCTGCAGACCGCTGGGGTGCAGGCTGGGAGAGGGAGGGTATACCGTGGGGCACACGTACCCTGGCCAGCTCTGGAATGAAGAGGTTGCTACAACCTGACAGCCTGACAGATACTCTCTGGCAAAGTGACTAGTTAACGGGTTGATGTTGACAAGCTGACCATAGTCCCTGGCCCTTCAATGGAGCAGCAAAGGTCCTAGAAGGCAGAAAACCTGGCCCATTCATGCTAAAAATGGCCCTGGCCCACAGCAGCAGTTAGTGCAGGGCTGGAGGACTTCCGATGTAGATAAACAGGTGCCAGGGTGGCCTTACTGCATGGCCAGACCCACTTCTCACTGGCTTTGCCGCAGCGCAGTGCTCTGTCGTGGGCAGCAGAGCTCTGAGCATGCGCACATGCATGGGATCAGAGCTGGTCCATGAGCCTCATGCAGCCTGGAAGCCCCTGCTCACCCTGCCCCACTGGGGAACACGCACAGGCTCCTTTTTGCTTCTGTCCTTTCCCTCCCCTCCCTTCCTCATTTTCTGCAACGTTGTGTGCCTTAGGGCCTGCTTTGTTTGCTTTTTTACCTCTCCCTACTGGTGATTTGAGTTCTCCTCTCTCTGCACTCCCCCACTAGAAGAACTGAGTTCTGGGCTAGTTTCTGCCTCAGCATGGTGTCCCCTCCCCATCTGTCCTAACCATGACTAAAGGGACAGATGGGGAAGAGGAGACAAAGCAGCAACACACTCCTGTGTTTCTGATAGTGCACTTCTAGGAAAGACACAGGTGTTTGTCCAATGTTTGCACCAATAGGCTACAAACCTTCTGGCTCCCTGCTGTCCCCAGGGACTGTACCTGCCTCTTCCTAGGTCTTTGAGACCCAGGTTTGGGAGGGAGGAAGCTCTTCGAGGGAGCCTCCCCGTCTGCCTGGCCTGCTCTGCAACCTCCTTTAGACATCTGTCCTTTTCTTTCCCAACATCCCGTCCTCCAGCTAACTGAAAGAGAAAACATGCGGACGTCCTCATGCTTGAGGATGGAGGTGGAGGAGGTTGGAAGGGTGTGTGTGGGGTGGGGAGGGGGAAATAAATAAATAAAATGAAGAAAGCTTAGGTTCTGTCCGAGGTGGTTGCGTGAGTCCTTCGTGTGGCCAGGGTAGAGTGCTTCCCCATGCCCTGTCTTCACGCTTTGCCACAAGTTCCACAGCAGCGAGATTTAAACTGACTGAGTTGGCAGAGTTTCAGCTGTTTCACCTTCTCGCAGTACCTGGTGGTGTCTCTGCACTCCACTGGGAAAGGAGGAGAGGGTGGGGAGAGGGGACAGAAAAGAGATGTGAAACAGAGACTAATGAATGCAGCCTGTGTGATGTGCAGCCGGGGGTTTCAGCCACTGGGGTACCTCCTGGGGTCTGCCATGGCCACCGCTCTCCAGCCTCACTCTGACAGAGTTCAGCCACCTGCTCCCCAAGGCTGCCAGCAGTGGGGGTGGCACCAGCCTGCAGCTGTCTGGCTGAATGATGGGCCCCCTCCCTGGGCTGTTTGTTTGCTTCTTTTCTGTAGCTCCCTCTACTTCCTGAAGATGCCTGTTTTCTCTATCTTCTTGGGATTACCTCATCTCCTAGGTGATCACCTCTCCTCCTAGGCAAACCTGCCTTTTCCCATGGGTTTTGGTATTTTAAGTAAATGACTCTCCTCCTTAAGATGGTTCCCAGGACTGCATTCTCCCCCACTTTGCAGGAGTGTGCAAGTGAGGCTTGCGTCAGATACCCCCATCCCCAGGCACTTGGGCCTACTTTCTCTGTTAAGGTTTATTTTCATGTGCCCTCCAGTCTCTCTTCCTTCTACCCACTCTGCCTTAAACACAGCACCAGGACGTTCTGGTTCAGTGTTGGCACAGATGAGATGATCTTAAATATTGTGCGGACTTGGTTTGGTAAGTTTTAACTATGTGCATTGAATATGGGTTCTCTCTGAGCATGGTGAGCCACTGACACAAACAGGGGTTAACACTACCCAAGTACAAAGAGATCATCCATCCCCCAGGGTGTAAAAAGAAGTAGTCTTTTTGCCTACATGGCATCTGCCTTAGTGTTGGGAATTTATTGCTCATTGAGGCCCAGTTTGGGAGAAAACTGCACAGCTACATTTGGTTTTTACTTCCTATTCTTTGCCTCAAGCTTTGCCACCTTTCTCATGGGTAAGTACCTCCGATTTGGGTTGAGAGGAAGAAAAAAATAAACTCCTTCCCAACTGGAATACAAATGATAGTATTGGGATGAGGTGGAGGGAGTGAAGTGAGTATCAAATTCCAAGGCTAGGGGGTCCTGGACAGTTCCAGGGGATGCCTGTGGGGCTGGGAGGGAGGGGGTCAGCAGGTCCATGTCGGGTGAGAAGTAGAGCTGTGATG
Organism: Colobus angolensis palliatus; assembly: GCF_000951035.1. Lineage (NCBI taxonomy): Eukaryota > Metazoa > Chordata > Mammalia > Primates > Cercopithecidae > Colobus > Colobus angolensis. The sequence continues at coordinate 4,009,796 of NW_012122487.1, forward strand.
GGCGCAGAGCTGGCTGGCTGAGCGGGAGTCACTCTGTATGCCTGCAGAGTTAACAGCACTTCCTGTTTAGTAGCCTGGCCCCTGAGAGTTGTTGATGTGTCAACCCCTGTGGGCACCAGCCAGACTGACTGCAGGGGAACTGGAGGCTGATTTCCTCCAGCACTGGACCAACAGCACCTGGCTCTCTCAGGGCCAGGTTGGAGATCACAGAAGCCCTTGGGGCATACCCTGTCATGCCTATATACACATGTCTGCACACACCCATGCACCCCACTGAAAATGCTCAACTCCACCACCAGCTCACAATCCCTGGGGAAGCTGACCCCATGCCCTGTGCTCAGGGCTGGTCCCAGGGACTGCTCTCTGCACTTGATGCTCTGGGGAATTTGCAGAAGGTTCTTGGGGGTTGGAACATACTGTTTTCACATGGGGTGATGTTGCAGCGCTGCCAGTTGGCAGGCCGGGGTCCCCAGGAGCACAGGTGCTCAGGCACTGCCTTGTTGGTGCGGGCATGCACACACTCCACACGCCGGGACTGGAAGCCGTAGTTGCCACAGGTAGCTGTGCACAGGGTCCACAGGCTGACTCTCCAGTGTACGCTGCAGGCCTCTGACCAGCAGTTCTGGGTGCTTACGGGCCTGCAGGAGGATGGTGGCAGGGTTAAGATTTGCTTCTGTGGGGGCTGAATCAGGGCAGATGTGAAAACAGTGCTGCAAACTCAGAAATGTTAGGTGATTCCTCAGGAACTTTCAGCATTACTAGACCTGGGTTCTAATCTCTGTGCTGTTACCAAATGGCCATATGATCTCAAGAAGGCTATTTCCTCTTATTGGGCCTGCGTTTGCTCTTCTCTGTAATGAATGTGGATCTCACCACATGACTGAAGAATGAGCTCTCCCCAATGTGGACACTGGCAGAGCCTCGTCTCACAGGCTGGGCTCTTAGGTGGGGGCGGTGAGTCCCCTTGCCCCAGGGGGACATCTATAAGGAAGTGTTATAAGGATGGGGACTGGATTGGAATGGTAGGTCGAGACTGAGGAACAAGGGCCCTCATCTTAGCCTAACTTCTAGAGGGAGGTCAACAAGAGTGAGGGGTTTAAGCCTTTGAGACTTGGTGGCCGTTGTGTAGACCTCACCTCCTGCCCACCCTGGGGCTAGTGTGGGTCTCTCGAGGTATGAGGCCTCTCTCAGAAGAATAACACCCTTGCACTTTTCATCCCTGAGAGAGAAAATCCCAACCTAGCCCATTAGGTAAGCACAAGACCGACACTGAGTCATCTGCCTCTGGGGAGGCCAGTGGCTTGGGGTGAATGGAGGTGAGAGGGCAGGGCTTGGGTCTGTGGTAAGTTGGACGAGAAACATTCACTCAGCACCATCTTTCCGTGCTGTTGACGTGGGGTTGGGAAAAGGAGATTCAGGGCTTTCTCTTACCTTGGAAGAGCACTGCACTGCTCTGATGGTAAGGTGATGCCATCCCGTGTCTGGCAGAAGACTTGTCTGTGTTGCACAGCTAGGTGAGGCCCGATGCAAGGCCCATTGCACTGGAAAGCAGAAAAAGGTAACATACAGCACATTAGCCAAGTCAAGGGTGGAGGACGCCATGCTTGGGCTGCATGGGATGCAAGATCCTTGTGTAGGTCTTGTTGGAGGCTCTGAGACCATTCATCTTTCCCCTCTTTGGGCTAACTAAAAGACATTCACTGATATGTTTTCTTTATGGGATGGTTAGCTTTCCTGTGGTCTGTGGGCATTCTGCCAGCAAATGGCTAATGGTAGTGTAGAACCAGTAAGAGAAAGTCAAGCCCCTCTCAGATTAACCATATGAAAGATATTTTGGCATAATATGCTAGGAATGTGGTGGTAGACTTTAGAACTGAAGACCCCTAAATAGCTCCACCCCTTCAGAGCAGAGAGGGTAATATGGTTTATCGTTTTCCTGCTGAAGTCATCCAAATAACCAACTCCATCCTTTCTTTCCCTGGCTTAGTTTTCTGCAGGTTAAACCTAGGATGACTGAACAGAAAGCAGACTTAGGTATGCAGAGTCCCCCCTCATATTCTCTTGCTGTGTGCTCATGGAGATTGTTAAACTTTCCCCAGAATTCATGGAGCCTGACCCTGTCACAGTAAATACACTTAGCAACAATTGTCTGTGAAATACAAAAGCAGCAGGCCTTTAGCCAACACCTGCTATTTTAGTAGAACAAGAGGATAGGCATCCCATGGAGGTCACTTGAGAACAAAGGCTCTTAACTTGGGGGTCTTTGGATCCCTAGGGTTCCACTGGGGGTGGTGCTGGGGTGTTAATCCCTAACAGTATTAGCAAAAGTTTTGTGTTTATTGGCTTTTTTCTAGCAAGAGGTTCCCTCTAGCTTTCATCAAGTACTCAAAGGGATCCATGACCTCAAAGATTAAGAACCACTGAAAGAGCAGGATTTAAGGTAAAAGTAGCTCTCTTGGGTTAGACAGCTGTGCCCAAGGTTAGTTATTGCTCTTCTGGACTCTGAAGGGTCCAGTTTGACACTATTATTCACAAACACACGGAGGGTTGAGGTAAATGTAAAACAAAAACAAAAACAAAAAAATACCCCCTTAACACCAATAACTGGGATTTTTTTTTTTTTTTGAGGCAGGGTCTCTTTCTGTTGCCCAGGTTGGAGTGCCGTGGCACAATCTCAGCTCACTGCAGCCTTCAACTCCCAGGCTCAAATGATCCTCCCACCTCAGCCTCCTGAGTGGCTAAAATTTATCTCTTTAAACATATTTTAAAAAATAACTTTTTTTCTTTTTCTCAGATGGAGTCTCACTCTGTCGCCAGGCTGGAGTGCAGTGGCACAATCTCGGCTTACTGCAACCTCTGCCTCTCAGGTACAAGTGATTATCCTGTCTCAGCCTCCCAAGTAGCTGGGACTACAGGCACGTGCCATCACGCCCAGCTATTTTCTGTATTTTTAATAGAGATAGGGTTTCACCATGTTGGTCAGGCTGGTCTTGAACTCTTGACCTCAGGTGATCTGCCTGCCTCGGCCTCCAAAAGTGCTGGGATTACAGGAGCAAGCCACCGTGCCTGGCCAAAAAATAACTTTTTATTGTGAAGCACAGTGTGCATACAGAAAACTGATTAACAGCCAGGTGTGGTGGTTGATGCCTGTATTCCCAGCTATGCAGAAGGCTGAGGCAAGAGTATTGCTTGAGCTCAGGAATTTGAGGCTATAGTGCACCATGATCATGCCTGTGAACAGCCACTGCACTCCAGCCTGGACAATATAGTGAGACCCCCATCTCTAAAAAAAAAAAAAGAGATTAAAACATGAAGTATATCTCAGTGAGTTCTATAAAGTGAGTATAATTGACCTTTAAACAACATGGGTTTGAAATGGGCAGGTCCACTTATACATGTTTTTTTTTTTTCAACAAAGGTCTTAGGATGCGAAACCCATGTATATGGAGGGCCAACTTTTTGTATATGCAGGTTCTGTGAGATTGACGGCAGGACTTAAGTTTGTGTGGATTTTGGTATATACAGGTGCTCCTTACATCAATCACCTGTGGATACCAAGGGACAACTGTATAAAAGCAAAGCTAGCTGCATGGATGTCCCTACACCCTTAGAAGGAAACTGTAGTTGGTTTGATGCTCTACTGTCAACCTTGACATTCATTATAGTTTTTGAACAAGCAGCCCCACATTTTAATGTTGCACTGGGCCCCACAACTTATGTAGCTAGTCCTGTATACAGGTGAAGAAATAAAATGCTGTCAGCAACTCAGGAGCCTAGTTTGTGCCTACGCTTTACTCTCTTTCCTGTCTCCACATGTAACCACTGAGACTTAACTTTTGAAACAGTTTAGTTTATGACTTTTTGAAATTTACATAAATGAACCATATTTCATGTTCATTTTATATCTGGTATTTTCTTACAATGTATTATGTACATAACTGAAGTTTGTTCATTTTCACTGATGTATATAGCACTTTATTTTATGAACATACGATGATTGAATTTTCCATTGTACTTTTGATTAACACTTGGTTTCTTTTTTCTTTTTCTTTTTGTTTTGAGACAGAGTCTTGGAGTGCATTGGTATGATCTCTGCTCACTGCAACCTCCACCTCCTGGGTTCAAGCGATTCCTGACCCTCAGCCTCTCAAGTAGCTGGGACTACAGATGCCCACCACCACACATGGCTAACTTTTGTATTTTTCGCAGAGACAGGGTTTTGCCATGCTGGCCAGGTTGGTCTCGAATTCCTGACCTCAAGTGATCTGCCTGCTTCAGACTCCCAAAGTGTTGGGATTACAGGTATGAGCCACCATCCTGGCCAATCCTTTTTATTTCTGTAATACTGGTGGTAATGTCTCCATTTTCATTTCTGATTTTAGGAATTTGAGTCTTCTTTCTTTTTCTTTGCCAATATAGCTAAAAGTTTGTCTATTTTGGTCAACCATTTTGAAGAATTTGCTTTTGGTTTTGCTGAGTTTTCTTTACTATTCTCTAATCTTTATTATCCTCTTCTGCTAGCATTAGGTTTAGTTTGCTTGTTTTCTGTAAATTTTTAAGGTGTAAAGTTAAGTTGTTGATTTGAAGTCTTTCTTTTTTAATGTAAGCATTTATAGCCATACATTTTTCTCTTAGCACTATTTTCTCTGTGCTCCATACATTTTGGTATGTTGTGGTTTTGTTTTCACTTGTCTTAAGGTATTTTCTAATTTTCCTTGTTATTTTTTTTCTGACTGGTTTACTGTTTGTGTTTTGATTTCCATGTATTTGTGAATTTTCCAATTTACTTCTGCTATTGACTTCTACTTTCCTTCCCTGTGGTTGGAAAAGGTACTCTGTATAAATTCATTCTTTTCAAATGTATTAAGAATTATTTTTTGGCATAACATACAGTCCTTTTTTGGATAATTTTTCATGTGCACTTGAGAAAAAACAAGTATTCTGCTATATTGGGTGGAGTTCTCTGTATGTCTGTTACTCCAATTGGTTTATAGTATTGTTCAGTTACTCTGTTTCTTCACTGATCTTTTGTTTAGTTGTCCTATCCATTCTTGAAAGTGGGTTTCTTTTTTTTTTGAGACGGAGTCTCGCTCTGTCGCCCAGGCTGGAGGGCAGTGGCCAGATCTCAGCTCACTGCAAGCTCCACCTCCCGGGTTTACGCCATTCTCCTGCCTCAGCCTCCCGAGTAGCTGGGACTACAGGTGCCCGCCACCTCGCCCGGCTAGTTTTTTGTATTTTTTAGTAGAGACGGGGTTTCACCGTGTTCGCCAGGATGGTCTCGATCTCCTGACCTCGTGATCTGCCCGTCTCGGCCTCCCAAAGTGCTGGGATTATAGGCTTGAGCCACTGCGCCCGGCCGAAAGTGGGTTTCTGAAGTTTCTATTACAGAACTAATTATTTCTCTCTTCAATTCTGTCAATATTTGATTAATATACTTTGGGGCTCTGATGTTTGGTGCATGCATGTTTATAATTGTTATATGTTCTTGGTATATTATCATTATGTTGTTTGATTTACTATAGCTACCTCAGCTTTTGTTTTTTATTTACATGGACTATCTTTTTCCATTCCTTCACTTTTAACCTATTTTTTTCTTTAGATCTCTAGCAAGTCTTTTGTAGACAGCATAGAGTTGAACCATGTCTTTTTTCTAACATCTACTAGGCCAATCTATGTCTCTGGGGGTTTAATTCCTTTAAAGTAATTACTGATAGGGAAGAACTACTTTTGCCTTTTTATTATTTATTTTTATGTACATCTTATAGCTTTCCCTCATCATTCCCTCCACTTATGTTGTCTTTTGTGATTAGTTGCTTTTTTGTAGTGACAAATTTTGCTTCCTTTCTCATTCTCCTTTGGCTATACATATTTTCTTTGTTGTTACCATGGGGATTACATATAATATCCCAAAGTTGTAACAATCTAATTTGAATTTTGATATCAATTTCATACGAAACTCTACATGTATACTGCTCTGTTTCCCATCCCCACTTTACATTATTGGGGTGAAAATTGTATCTATATGCTATATATTCACTAACAGATTTATAATTACTTTTTATGCATTTCTTTGAAATCTATAGAAAATAAGTGGAGCTATGAAACAAAATAGTAATGGTTTTAATGTCTGCCCCTCTATTTATCTTTATTGGAGAGTCTTTATATGTTCATGTGGCTTGGAGTTAACTATCTAGCATCTTTTTGTTGTAACTCAAAGGACTCCATTTAACATCTCTTGTAATCAGGAATAGTGGCAACAAGCTCTCTGGAATGTCATAATTTCCCCCTCGTTTTTGAAGGACAGTTTTGCCAGATAATTCTTGGTTGATAGTTTTTTCTTTCTGGATGTTATAATTTTTCTTTCTTTCTTTTTTAAATAAAGAAAAAGGGTTTATTTGGCTCATGGTCTTGCAGGTAGTATAAGAAGTATGGTGCCAGCAACTGCTTCTGGTGAGACCTCAGGAAGCTTACAATCATAGAGGAAGGCAAGAGGAGCAGGCTTGTCACAGGGTAAGAGAGGGGAGGGAGGCACCAGACTCTTTTTTGTTTTTGGCTGTCTGTATATTTTGACATTACCAAGTCTTTGATATTTCTTTTTCTTCCTTCAGCTTTTAAGTTCTGGGGTACATGTGCAGGTTTGTGACATAGGTAAACGTGTGCCATGGTGGTCTGCTTCACAGACCATCCCATCACCTGGGTATTAAGCCCAGCATCCTTCAGCTATTTGTCTTGATGCTCTGCCTTCCCCCTCTACGCCCACCCCCGACAGGCCCCCGTGTGTGTTGTTTCCCCCAATGTGTCCACATGTTTTTATTGTTCCCACCTATAAGTGGAAATATGTGGTGTTTGGTTTTCTGTTCCTGGGTTGGTTTGCTGAGGATAATGGCTTTCAGCTCTATCCATGTCCCTGCAAAGGACATGATCTTGTTCCTTTTTATGGCTGCATAGTATTATGGTTTTATGGTATATATGTACCACATTTTCTTTATCCAGTCTATCCTTGATGGGCATTTGGGTTGATTCCATGCCTTTGCTATGGTGAATAGTGCTGCAATAAACATATATATGCATGGATCTTTACAATAGAATGATTTATATTCCTTTGGGTATGTACCCAGTAATGGGATTGCTGGCTCAAATGCTATTTCTGCCTCTACATCTTTGAGGAATCACCACACTGTCTTCCACAATGGTTGAACTAGTTTATATTCCCACCAACAGTATGAAAATGTTCCTTTTTCTCTGCAACCTCGCCAGCATCTGTTTCTTGACTTGTTCATAATCGCCATTCTAACTGGCATGAGATGTTATGTCATTGTGGTTTTGATTGCATTTCTCTAATGATTAGTGATGTTGAGCTTTTTTTATGATTGTTGGCCACATGATGGTCTTCTTTTGAGAACTGTCTATTCATGTCCTTTGCCTACTTTTTAATGGGGTTATTTTCTTGTAAATTTTTTAAAGTTCCTTTTAGACTCTGGATATTAGACCTTTGTCAGATGGTTAGATGGCAAAATTTTTCTCCTATTCTGTAGGTTGTCTGTTCTCTCTAATGATAGTTTCTTTTGCTGTGCAGAAGCTCTTTAGTTTAATTAGAACCCATTTGTCAATTTTTGCTTTTGTTGCAATTGCTTTTGGCATCTACATCATGAGATCTTTGCCTATGCCTATGTTCTGAATGGTATTGCCTAGGTTTTCTTCTAGGGTTTTTATAGTTTGGGGTTTTACATTTAAGTCTTAATCCATCTTGAGTTAATTTTTAAAGCTAGCCAGTTATCCCAGCACCATCTATTAAATAGGGAGTCCTTTCTCCATTGCTTGTTTTTGTCAGGTTTGTCAAAGATCAGATGGTTGTAGGTATGTGGTCTTATTTCTGAGTTCTCTATTCTGTTTGATTGGTCTATATATCTGTTCTTGTACCAGTATCATCCTGTTTTTGTTACTGTAGTACAGTTTGAAGTCAGGTAGTGTGATGCCTCCAGCTGTGTTCTTTTTGCTTAGGATTGTCTTGCCTATTTGGGTTCTTTTTGGGCTCCATATGAATTTTAAAATAGTTTTCTTTTCTAACTCTGTGGTGAATGTCAGTGATAGTTTAATGGGAAGAGCATTGAATCTATAAACTCCTTTGGGCAGTATGGCCATTTTCATGATGTTGATTCTTCCTATCAATGAGCCTGAAATGTTTCTCCATTTGTTTGTGTCCTCTCTGATTTCCTCGAGCAGTGGTTTATAGATCCCCTTGAAGAGTTCCCTCACTTCCCTTGTTAGCTGTGTTCCTAGGTATTTTATTATCTTTGTAGCAACTGTGAATGGGAGTTCATTCATGATTTGACTCTCTGCTTGCCTGTTGTTTGTGTATAGGAATGCCAGCAATTTTTCCACATTAATTTTGTGTCCTGGGACTTTGCTGAAGTTGCTTATCAGTTTAAGAAGCTTTTGGGCCGAGACAATGGGACTTTATAGATAAAGGGTCATGTCATCTGCAAACAAAGATAATTTGACTTCCTCTCTATTTAAATACACTTTACTTCTTTCTCTTGCCTGATTGCCCTGGCGAGAACTTCCAATACTACATTGACTAGGAGTGGTGAGAGAGGGCTTCCTTGTCTTGTGCTGGTTTTCAAGGGGAATGCTTTCAGCTTTTTCCCATTCTATACAATATTGACTGTTGATTTGCCAAATATGGCTCTTATTATTTTGAGGTATGTTCTTTCAATACCTAGTGGAGATTTTTAACATAAAGGGATGTTGAATTTTATTGAAGGTCTTTCCTGTGTCTATTGAGATAGTTGTGTTTTTTTGTCTTTAGTTCTTTTTATGTGATGAATGGCATTTGTTGAACCAACCTTACATCCCAGGGCTGAAGCCAACTTGATCGTGGTGGATAAGCTTTTTGATGTGCTGCTGGATTTTCCAACTTGGTTCTGTTCTCCCTGTCTCTTCCAAGTACTCCAATCAGTCATAGGTTTGGTCTTTTTACATAGTCCCATATTTCTCAGAGGACTTGTTTGTTCCTTTTCATTGTTTTTTTTTCTATTCTTGTCTGCCTGTCTTATTTCAGAAAGATAGTCATCAAGCTCTGAGGTTCTTTCTTCTGCTTGGTCTATTCTGCTATTGATACTTGTGATTGCATTGAGAATTTCTCATGTTGTGTTTTTCAGCTCCATCCGGAGCTGAAACTCCTCTAAACTGCTCCTCCTCTAAACTGGCTATTCTGGTTACCAGCTCCTCTATTGTTTTATTGTGATTCTTGGCTTCTTTGCATTGGGTTACAACATGCTCCTTTAGCTCAGCGAAGTTTGTTATTATCCACCTTCTTTTTGGTGGTGGTGGATAGATCCCCTTGAAGAGTTCCCTCACTTCCCTTGTTAGCTGTGTTCCTAGGTATTTTATTCTCTTTGTAGCAACTGTGGGGGATCACTCTGGTGACGGAGTCTCACTCTGTCACCCAGACTGGAGTGCAGTGGCATGATCTCAGCTCACTGCAACCTCCGCCTCCTGGGTTCAAGGCCTCAGCCTCCCGAGTAGCTGGGACTACAGGCACCCACCACCATGCCCAGCTAATTTTTTTTTTTTTTTGGTTTTAGTAGAGATGGGGTTTCACCATATTGGCCAGGCTGGTCTTGAACTCCTCACCTTGTGATCCGCCTGCCTTGGCCTCCTGAAGTGCTGGGATTACAGGCGTGAGCCACTGCACCTTGCCTGTTACACACCTTCTGAAGCATACTTCCGTCAATTTAACTATCTTACCTCAGCCCAGTTCTGTGCCCTTGCTGGACAGGTGTTGCTTTCATTTGGAGGAGAAGAGGCACTCTGGCTTTTTGAGTTTTCAGCACTTTTGTTGATTCTTTCTCAACCTTGTGGGCTTATCTACCTTTGATCTTTGAGGTTGCTGATCTTTGAATGGAGATTTTGTGGGGTCTTTTTCATTGATGTTGTTATTGGTTTCTGTTTAATAGGCCACTGTTCTATAGGGCTCCTGCGGTTTGCTGGGGGATCACTCCAGGCCCTAGTTGCCTGGGTTTTCCCCGTACCTGGATGTATCACCAGTGAAGTCTGCAAAACAGCAAAGATGGCAGCCTGCCTCTTCTTCTGGGAGCTCTGTCCCAGGTGGGTACTGACCTGTTGCTGGCCCAGGTGCTCCTGTGGGAGGTGTCTGGAGACCCCTGTTGGAACCCAGTTAAAGATTCAGTCTGGCTGTTTTTTGGTAGAACAGCTGTGCTGTGTTGTGGGGAACCCTTCTTTGTCCAGACTGCCTGGACTCTCCAGGCAGTCCTGGACAGGCTGAGTCAACTGAACTGGAGAGACTGTGACTGCCCCTTACCCCGGGGACTCTGTCCCAGGGAGAGATCAGAGATCTGTTAGTATAACCCTGGTTGGAATTGCTGAAATTCCTGCAGGGAGGCCAGATGGATCAGGGTCCCACTTAAATAATCAGTCTGGCCATGATCTGTCACAGCAGCTGTGCTGTGTTGTGAGGGACTTCCCCTCTTCTGGGCTGCCAGGACTAACTGGGTTGACCTAACCACAGAAATGGTGGCCACCCCTCCCCTGGGAACTAATCTGCCTCAGGCAGTCTCCAGCCTGATGTACTCAGCAGCTGCAATTCCAAGCCAGTGGGTCTTAAACTTGTGAGGTGCCATGTTAAGTGGGGCCTGCAGAATGATGCTGCTTGGCTGCTGGGATTCCTAGGGCCTGAGTCTGAAAGACTTCTGGGTCTCTGTGTGAGTCTGAGCAACTGCTCTGCTGAGACTGCACAGCTCTGTGTGTCAAACCCAAGGCCTTGGTTGCACTGGCTCACTAGAGGATCTCCTGATCCACTGGTTGCAAAGATCCGTAGCAGAAGTTGGTTTCCAGGTTGGGGTTGTGCAATCACTTACCACTTTCCTTGGCTAGGGGTGAAGGATTTTTGGCTCCGTGCTGCCCCCAGGTGGGCCAGTGGCCTACCCAGGTTTTCTTCATTCTCCGTGGGTCAAGTTGATTGACTAGTCAGTCCCAGTGAGAGAACCTGGATATGTTAGATGAAGGTGCCAAATTCACTCCCCATTTTCATTCCTCTCTGCTAGAGCTGTGGACTACAGCTGCTTCTAATGAGCCCTCTTGGCCCTTTAAATATATAAAGGGCCAAGAACCTGCTTTCAAAGTTCCCTCTTTGTTTCTTATTTAAGACTGATTTTAATGTGTCTTAGTGTGGGTCCCTTTGGGTTTTTCAACTTGGAGTTTGTTTAGTGTCTTAGATTTGTAGATTCATGTCTTTCATCAAAGTTGGGAAGTTTTTGGCCATTATTTCTGCAAATCATCTTTCAACTCCTTTCTGTCTTCTTCTGAGACTCTCAGAATGTTTATGTTGGTCCACTTGAAGGTGTCTCACAACTCTTTTAGGCTCTGTTTACTGTCGTCTTCTCCTCAGACTCAATAATTTTGATTGGCCTATCTTCAAGTTTGAAAATTCTTTCTGCTACCTGCAAAATCTGCTGTTGAATCCCACTAGTAAATTTTCAATTCAGTTATAGTACTTTCAGCTCCCAGTTAAGCATATTTAAGATAGTTGTTTTAAAGTGTTTGTCTTTTATGTTCAATGCCTATGTTTATTTTCTTCCTTAAAATGGGCCATATTTTCCCATTTCTTTGTATGGCTTGTGATTTTATTGTTGAAAACTGGACATTTGAAAAATAGCCATTTCTCCTACTCTCTGTAGACTGGCTCTGTGATTGGGCAGTCCATCACTGATTAGCTGGGTACACTCTGAGCATAGTAATCAGTCTGAGGTGAAAGCATAAGGTCTTCAGGTCTTTTATGTGTTTTGTATGGGCCTTCTCCATATACATAGGTGCTTTTGAGTGTCTTAATTTCCCAGAGTCTCATTCAAGGTTCTCCTTGGGACTTTAGAGGGTCAATTGTATGTCTCCACCCATGATCTATTTTCCCAGGTGTCTGCAGGTCTGTGGTCCTTGTGCAGATTTCACAAGTAGTGGCTGCCACGTTGTCAAGATCAAAACCATGCCACATGGGGGAGGGGTGGGGCAAGGATGAATGAAAATACCAGGAAATTTCATATCATCTTAAAGATGGCTTTTTCTTTATTGGCTGTTTACTTGGTTGCTGTAGAACTTGGGCTGTTTTCCAGAACACTTATAAGGTTAGTTCAGCCAGTTTCTAGTTGTTTTTTTGATGCTTCCTAATTTGCCCTTTTGCTAATGTCCCTTGACTACACTGGGAATTCTTGAAGGAGTAATGTGTCCCTGGAAGCACTTATTTCCTCTATTCTCATTTGTAACTAAACCTATTGCTGGTTTGATTTCAGTGCCTACTTTTACACTAAAACTGCCATTCACAGAGTTACCAGTGACTGCCTATCAGTCAAGTTCGAATATGTACTGTATGAACAAAATAAGGCCAATGTTTGTTTTGTATTTTGTTTATTCTGTTGGATGTATTTTTATACCATTGACTTCCTTCCTTCTTAAAAAAGCTCCTCCACTGGTCTCTGTGAATTTTCCCACTCATTAGGTTAATCTTTTTTCCTCTTCTTCCCCCAGGTTAGTGTTGTTTTCCCCAGGGTTCTGTCCTGTGCCTTTTCTTAATCTGATCCTTTCCCTCTCTATGGGTGATAACATCTATGATTCTTAGCCACCACTTGTATACTAATGACTTTCAAACTGATAGTGTTTAGCACAGTTCTCTTTTAAGTCCCAGACCTATATGTGCAACTACTTAATGAGCATCTGTACTTAGATATCTCGTACTAAACATGTCCCAAACAATTCCATATAGCACTAATCCACCCTCTTTTTTCCGCATTCCTGTCTAGTTATTCAATTCAGAACCTCCAGTAAAATTTTGACTTCCTTCCTTTCTCTCATCCCTGATATCCAATGGATCATGGAAGCCATGTGAATCACACTTATAAAGAGAAATGGATTCCTCTCTAATACCTTCATTCTGACCACCAAAATTGCTCACCTAGATTAGGTTTCTCTTTCTGTAGTCCTTTCACTTGCAAATTTGATCACTGTACTGCAGACAGCACACCTTTTTTTTTTTTTTTTTAAAAAAAGGTTTTTGCTCTGTCACCCAGGCTGGAGTAGTGAAAGTGGTGTGATCACAGCTAATTGCAGCTTCAACCTCTCAAGTGATCCTTCTGCCTCAGCCTCCTGAGTAGCTGAGATTACCAGCATGAGCCATTGTGCCTGGCCAGACAGTAATCTTAAAAGTCTGATTGTGCCACTCCTTCTTAAAAATCTTTGTAGTTGCACTTACAATAAAATCCAAATTCTTTGTACAGCATGCAAGACCCTTTTATGATCTTGCACGTGCTTTCCAGGCCACATTTCTATTTCTATTCTGCCACCTCATTCTCCTGCAAACATTGTAGGCTGCTTTTCCCTTCATTTCTTCACACATGCTTATATGGGACACATTCCCCTCCCAAGACAGGTGTCCCATAAATGTATGTTGGATTAAAAGAAGTATTACATGAAGCCAGATTGTTGGAGCTAAGAAGGTGGTCTTAGTTTTACTTGGACCAAAATCGGCATGGTTTTCTTATACAAATGTTTTTCCTTCTGCCTACCTTCATGAAGTCTAACACTGTTCCAAAAGGAATTTTTTGTTAGAAACTATCATCACTTTCATTCTCACAGGAGTGGAGTGTGGATGTTTGAGAAGCATCTACAGTTTGAAGCACAATATCAGCAATATTACCAGCAGAGACACATCAACAGGATTGTGATATGAAGCATTTGTCTGCAATCTGTAATGCCTTAAGCCTTGCTACTCTTTCAAGTGAAGCCCTTGGTCTAGGAGCACTGATGCTACCAGAAGTTTTGAGAAATTCAGCATCCCAAGTTCTACCTAAGACATACCATATTAGAATTTGCATCTTTAATAAGATTCCCAGGTGATTCACATTAAAGCTTGAAACATACTGTCCCGGAGGGTTGCAGAAAAGAGGAGGAGGGGGTGAATTTTTTTGAGGGGAAGGAATGGAGAAGAGGAGAAAGACATATGTATTTTTCTTTCTGTTAGGAAACAATCACTGGTGCACCATATGTCCCCCCTTGAGTGACCTTGATGACACAGTGCAGAAACATCTCTCATGTGCAGCCAGATCTGTTTGCTATTGTAATTTTATGAACTACCAATAAGCCTCAAGGGTCTGGAAGCAGAGCTGTCTTGAGAGGTATGTGAGCTATGAGAAGTGGGCTTTTCCAGGTAAGAGAAAGATGATATTCCCCCAGGCAAGGGGAGCTCATGCCTCTTTGATTATGAAGCATATACATTATGTCACTGGAAATAAGGAAGGGTTAGTAGAAGCTCCAGAAAGGAGTCTCCAGTTAGGCATGTTAATTGGCTAGCATTGAGCAGTAGCCTCAACTTACCTGGGACACAAATGGCTTATGAGTTGGAACGTGAACTCTGTGGCCAAAAACATTTGATTTTCGTTAAAGATGGCCACAGTGGGTTAACTTAATAGAAAGTCGCAAGTGATTGTTTTCCAAAGGACACACCTGAGGTGGGAGTGGAGGACATAAATGTAATAATATATAGATGGTCAATTAGAAGATGTTTTGAGCTGCTAACTGCCTAAAAACATTCAATCACATTGGTTCATAGAATTACACAAAGAATTAAAAGCCTGCTGCTCTGGGGGTGTCTCAGCTGGACAACCAACAAAAGCTATGCCTGGCCAATCAGAATGTGAAAGGAGGCGGTGGCAGTGATAACATTTCACTTCCTACTGTGGCAGCGTCCACTCCTTTAGATTTAGCTTTCAAATAACAACGTCTCTGGCTCCTCACCTGGCCCCAGCTGGAGAAGGCCCACTCCACACACAGCTGCTGGTTACAGGCCTGGGTGTCCACAGGCCGCTTGGCAACCTGGGTGCACATGTCATTGGACACAGGGGTGGAAATCCCAGAGGCTTTCAGCTTTTGACAGGTCACCCTGCGGGTCTGGACACCTCCCCCACAGCTCCGGGTACAGGCAGACCAGGAGGTCACCATCCACCTGGGGAGAGGAAGAAATGTCAGGAGAGCCCTAAAGGGACAAGCCCTGGGGAAAAGAGATCCCCTCCCCACCCCACATCCCTGCTCTTGCCACTAATTTGGGGCCAGTACCCTTTTCACAGTATATACTTGGAAAGATAGGCTGAAAAATGACTCCTCCAAAAGATATCCATGTCAAATCCCTGGTGCCTGTGAATGTTACCTTATGTGGCAAGGTTCTTTGCAGATGTAATTATGGATTTAAGATAAGATTATCTTGGATTATCTGGCTGGGCCCTATATGCCTGCCATAACAAGTGTTCTTACAGAGAAAGGCAGAGGGAGATTACATACAGAGAAGAGGAGGAGACAATGTGACCATAAAGGCTGAAGGTGGAGTGATATGACCACAAGCCAAGGAACACCTGGGACCACCAGAAGCGGATTCTCTCCTAGAACCTTTGGAGGTGATATGACCCTCCGGATACCTTGATCGTGGACTTCTGGCCTTCAAAATCGTAAGAGAATCAATTTGTTGTTTTTTAACTGCAGTGTTGGTACTTCCTAAAGGAGATCCAAGGTTCTAGGGAAGTCAGATCCAAATTTGTGTCACCTCCTGACACAGAAAGTAACCTGGGCCTCACCGAAGTCAAAGTTTTGTCTGGTGGTGCTCAGCGTACTTCCTGCCACACATTTTGGTCAATGCCTCAGAAACAGGTAAAGTTCCTCCCATCTCTTGGTGTTATAGTCTTATACCTCTCAGAGGGCTGCATACGTGGTAGAGATAGTTGTTCTCTGAATGTTAGGTTCCAAAAGTGAGACTGTGACAAATGGACTTTTCTCACAAAGCCATCCTGTAAAATGGGAATACTCTGAAATCCTTGGTCCATATACAAACATGCAGGGATTCTCATTGCATGTGTGTGCCCCGTAATAATTCTCAAAGAGATGGAGACAGCTTGGGGAAATTGCAAGACTTGTTGCTCATGTAATCTAGAACAAAAAAAATCCCACTCTTTGAGAAAATTTATCTAACAAAATGGTTAAAGCAGCTACCTGGGTCACAGCAGGGTTACCCAGTTGTATCTTAAAGAGACAACCAGGGCAACACTTGTTCATGTGCAAAGAAGGATACTAAGTGTTCAAAACATCTGGCAGGCGAAGTGAACCTATGGCTACGTCCTAGCCAAGCGGCGCCACGTCTGGCTTTGAGGAGAGGCATGTAGCAGGGAAGGGGAGCAAATTCCTCCTAAATCTGGATCTGTGACTTATTTAGTTTTGTGGCCACTTCCCTGTTCTTTTGCCTTGTAGAGGGATGACTGCATGCAGATTTCCACCCCACAGGAGCAGAGCCACTTAGGAAGCAGGCAAGAGGTGTTTAAAAACTCCTGGGGGCATTGAAATCCAAGAAAACACAGCCATTATTATTTCATTTGCAGAAGTAAATTAAGCTGATTGACTCTGACCATCACCAAATCAAGTCAAAAAGTTCTTGGCACGTCAAAGATCTCTTCTTCATTTTGCATAGCTTGGCAAGGGCAGTTTTCCAGCCTCATATCCCTGGTGAATGTCAGGTCTGCATTTCAATCAACTTTTATTTCCAAATATACGTTTCAGCAATTTTTCAGGAGCTGGGGTGGGGGGTTTGAGAATGGAAAGGGCCGGGGTATGTTACAGTTCAGGAAGGGTATAAAAGGACATTAATCATTCCTGTGGAAACCTTCCCGTCAGCAAGTCAAACTGCTGATATTAGTGAGCATGTTTCATATTTCATTGAGTCTCTCCTGGTTTCAGCTGCTCCTTATGACTCAGCTGGCAAAACAGAAAGCAGTTGCCTAAGTATTGGATGAAAGTCCTACAGCTAGGTAGTAAAGGGGCATTTGAGGGTTGAGTGCAGAGCCAAGTCCCCCCAGGCTCTGAGCAGCACACCAGTGCCAACTCCAAGCCCATCTATTATCCACTTAACTACTGCTGAGGACAGAGGATGGGGTGCACAGGGGGACTCATAGCCTCTTGAAGCATGAGGAAGATGGCAGAGGCTTTGGGTGTCATGCTGGGCCACACAAGGAACCCAAATGCTGAGCATGAGGCTACTATCGGAAACAAAGATTTATTTCAACTTTAGTGAGATGCAAGCCTTTGTAGAAAAGAGGAAGATAAGATTTCCCCAACTAAACTGGAGTACTGATTAGCACCGGTGCTTAAGGTTAGACTTGGAGGGCGGGCGGAGCCCAGTAATCATTGTTTCCTCAGCCCTTCAGTTGAAAAGACATTGCTTTCTACAAACAACTCAGAGTCAGCTGATTACTGTATGATGGGTGGGGGAGTCTGTGGCTTGCTAGGGCCTGGGATGCTCTTGCTCCCTGAACAGACCCTGTCAGGCACTTGAGCTGAGGGGGTGGCGTAGTCTGAGGATATTTTCAGCACGGGGGAGAGGCCTGACATCTCTCCCTGCACAGTGCTACTCAAGGGCTGGCCGTTGACCTCGCTAAAAGTGAGGGCCCATCCTAGGGTGGGGAGGTCTGAGCCAGTGTCTGCCGCACTCACCGAGAAGGGCAGTCTCTCCGGTTGCACGCAATGGGCTGCACTGCAGGGCGAACCTTCCCTGCGCAGTGGGCAGGGTTGACCTCCGTGCTGTTCAGCAGGCACCTCAAGCGGGGCTGCTGAACCCCCCGGTTACCACAGGAGGCTGAGCAGGTTGCCAATCTGTCCACAGACCACCAGTAATCTGTCATGGGAGGAGGAGCAGAGTAGAAAAGAATATAGCATAATTGCCCACACTCTGAATTCCTTCTGAGCAGGGCAGGGAGAGGGTGGAAGGGGTGGATTTGTGGCCTGAAGGAGAGGAGCTAATATAAATGAGGCCCCGCTCCTTGATGGGCACCATTCTGGAACTATTTGGGGAAGTCACGTGGTCTCTAGGGGCCTCAGCCATGAAATGAGTACAGTGACCCTCACCTTACCAAGTTACTATGGGGACAGGAAATAATGAAAGTAAAGTAGCTCAGTGCCTGACATACAAAGCGTACTTAATTAAGGTCATAGGTCATCTTATTTTTAAAGATATTTGCTACAGTCCTTTTCTTTCCTCATTGGTTCACCAGAAAGTGATTTTGTTTTCTACAAAGATATATAAATATAATAAATACTTAACCATCACAGTACAGATTCGAGCTGGACTTTGCAAATGTTACCCAAAAAAGCCTATACAGAGAGTGCTTATTTACATGAGACAATGATGTCAGTAAGAAAGCCAGTTGCTTTGGGGGTCTGGGACTCACTGATAGGAAAGCTGTTAAAAATAAATATGAGGTGGTAAATTTTGAGTGCCTATTTGCAAAGTTGTGTATTACAGTCTTGCAAATAGGCCCTGGTTTCTGGTTTTCAGCAGAGACTAGCTGGCTGGCAAGAAAATGGAACATTTGTTTTCCTGTTTGAAAAGCCAAATGGTGAAGGAGGATATTTAGGAAGAAAACTTACCTGCTTAGAAAGATTTCCCTTTCTCCATCTTTTTGTGCCATATTGGCACAAAACTCTGTCCCTTCCCATTGCATCCTTCATTTTGGAATATATCACACATAGGCCACAGGTTGAACTAGCCTATGGAAAACTCCAAAGCCTCACACAGTTTCTTTTTTTTTTTTTTTTGAGACGGAGTCTCGCTCTGCCGCCCGGGCTGGAGTGCAGTGGCCGGATCTCAGCTCACTGCAAGCTCCGCCTCCTGGGTTCCCGCCATTCTCCTGCCTCAGCCTCCCGAGTAGCTGGGACTACAGGCACCCACCACCTCGCCCGGCTAGTTTTTTGTATTTTTTTAGTAGAGACGGGGTTTCACCATGTTAGCCAGGATGGTCTCGATCTCCTGACCTCGTGATCCGCCCGTCTCGGCCTCCCAAAGTGCTGGGATTACAGGCTTGAGCCACCGCACCCGGCTGCCTCACACAGTTTCTATAAAAAGGCCACTTTTCCCTCTTTCCCACTGATTTGGCCTCATATACAACTCTTTCTTGGTGCAGTGAAGGCCAGGCCCCGGCCCAAAGGCTTTCTGACCTGCCTGTTTTCCTGGAAGGTTAATGCATGAGCCATGTGGGCTTCCCAGTCTGTTCTTTGCCAGGGCCAAAGGAAAGGTGCCTGGAAAGCCCTCAGCTTATGACCAAAGCTGAAGACTCTTCAGGATGATCAGCAGGCACTGGCACCAGGCCTGTCTCTCTAGGCAGTAACCAAACAGGCTACTCTGTGTATGTGAGATCTGTACTAGTTAAATCAGCATAAAGGAATCACATCTGACTTTGATATATAGTGGTGTTTCCGTGGTCCTGAGCAACAGCAACATTATAAGCAGAAGGGCCGATTTATGAAGGCAGCATTGGCTTTTCCAGGTTCTGCTGGGAGGGGCATGATGGCTGTTCTGAAGAGCCATGTTGACAGAAGTAGGGTCTCACTGTATGGAAACATGGCGCAGCTTCGGTTTTCATGCCCTGGGTACCACTGAAGATCAGAAATCACTTTGTTTTACTAGATAGTTAGATTCCCAAATGGGCTTTCTTGTTCAAGAAATCAGTCCAGTTTGCAAAGCCTGCAGGGTTTCTTACCTTGGATCACTAAAGATGCCTTCTGCATGAGTACCCCTGCCTCATTCTGAGCAAGGCAGCTGAATTCCCCTTGAGATCCACCGCTAAGGTTTGCAACTTGAAGGATCTGTCCAGCTGCCAAGATGTGATGTGTCAGTCCTGTGGCAGTGACAATTGGCTGACCACCATGAAACCAGGTGATATTAGGGACAGGGTGACCTTTGATGGGGCAGCCTAGAAGGAGAGGAAAAGAAGAAAGCCTTAGTAAAGCCATAAGGAACACATTCCCGATGCACTGGTTTACTGTCTTTGTGGCTTTAGAAACTGTACACACAATGTGGCCTTGTCCATGGCATTTTTAGTGTATTTGCCATTCCTGAGTGAACAGGAGATGTTTTTATTCTCTGAATTTCTAGGAGGGTGACTATAATTCATTCAATTAAATAAAATTATTGGATAACAAAAGTACCTATTTCTGTTTGTCCCTATACTAACTTTAAAATAATGATACAGTTAATCTTCATTCCTTGAACAGTTTTTTCAAGATAAGTAGTTCTTATAGTGATTTTTTTTTCTGACAGATTCCTTCTTCAAATACAATATGTTGGGAAAAAAATACCATACTATATAGTAATAGTTAAGAAACAAACCTGAATTGGTAAAAGTATCATATTCCCTCATTTTACTTGTTATGTGATTTTTCCAGTCAAAATTTTTTTTCATCAGAGACTAGGAAAACAATTTTAAACCTGGATATTTTTTCTGCATAAGGCTTTGTCTTATGAAGGCTTTTGCAAAGCCTGCACTGGACAGGTACAATATTATACATATCTACATGAGGCATCAAACATATTTTGATATAATAAACTCAGATACCATCATGTCTACCCAAGACTTTGTAGTGTAGAATCAGTAAGATAAACAGTTTGCAGTTGTGAGAGAAATTCCTGGAAGGACAGGGTATTTGCTGTGTTCGCTCTTGTGCCCCAGCAACTTACCTTCCACAGAGAATTTATTTGGATATGTAAAACGCATTAAGTCACTGAAAATTAAAGAATCTGAAGATTTTTTTTCCCCTCAGTTTACTTAGAAAAATATCTGTTTGGTACCTACTGCTCTGGGGAGAGTTAAGATAATTAAGACTATCTTCCCTCTTCCAGGGAGATCCCAGCTGGTATAAGATTTTTAGAAAACACACTCAAAACTGCAGATGCAAGGCAGGAAATGATGAGATATGAGGCACAAAGATGGTACTATGGTCTGAGGGTGTGTGTACCCCCTAGATTCATATTGAATTCTAATCACCAAGGTGATGGTTTCAGAGGGTGGGGCCTTTGGGATGTGATTCCATCACATGGGCTCTGTCCTTACGAATGAGATTAGTGTCCTCATAAAAGAGGCCCTGGAGAGCTGCCTTGGCCCTTCCACCATGTGGGACACATTGAGAAGCTGCCATCTATGAAGCAGACAGCAAAGCCCTCACTTAATCTGCTGCTGCACTTTTCTGGGACTTGCCAGACTCTAGAACTGTAAAAAACAATTTTCTTTTGTTTATAAGCCACTAGTTTTTATGATATGTCTGTTACATCAGCCTGACTGGACTAAGACAGGTGGCTACCCTCTGTGGATGTGTGGGTGCCAGTGCATCTATAGAGAGAAGGGATTTTCTAATGTTTCATTTCTTTTTTGACAGGGTCTCGCTCTGTCACCCAAGCTGGAGTGTGGTGGTGCAATCTCAGCTCACAGCAACCTCTGCCTGCCAAGTAGCTAGGATTACAGGTGTGCACCACCATGCCCAGATAATTTCTCTCTCTCTCTCTCTGTGTGTATATATATATATACACACACACACACATACATATTTTTAAGTAGAGACGAGGTTTCACCATGTTGGCCAGACTGGTCTTGAACTCCTGGCCTCAAGGGATCTGCTCGCCTCAGCCTCCCAAAGTGCAAGGATTACAGATGTGAGCCACCACACCTGCTCTAATATTTCTTGTTTGTGAATCCAGGGATAGAACTGTTAAATTTTACACAAGATGGGGAATCCCTAGAAATCTTCTAGTTCACCACCAGAGGAAGAAACTGAGGCCTAGAGAGGTTAGGAGACCTTCCTGAGACTGTGCAGCAGGCCTTCTACCTGACTCCTGGACTGCGTTCTTTCCCCCATACCTGCTACTTGTTCAGCTGGGCACCTTGCCACCTCCTTTGTTTCTTTGCTCACTTACTTTTTTCCCCTTCATTTTTGTTTTTCCTGAGGTAGTGAGGTAGTAGTGAGAGGGTAGGAGCAGACTATTTGGAAGGGAGGGTTCTAAAAAGATAAACCTAAAAATGGACCCCTGGAAGCTCAGTATGGGATGTAGTATTATATGATCCAATTCTTCACTCCTTCATGTATCCGCTGACTCTACCATGCAACTTGACAGTGCCCTCCCATGAGAGAGCGGTTATACTTCCCCCTCCTGGCTTTGGCCATGTGAGTTATTTAGCTGACAAAAATGAGATACATGTTTTTCTTTTCTGATTGTTCATTGTTATTATAACAAGTCCACTCACAACAGCATCAGAAAGAAGAAAATACTTAGGAATAAACTTAACCAAGGAGGCTACCACGGTTCGGATGTTTGTCTCCTCCAAAACTCATGTTGAAATTTAATTTCCATTGTAACAGTATTAAGAGGTGATCAGGCCATGAGGGCTCTGTCCTCATGGGTTGGATTAATGTCATTATAAAAAGGTGAGTTCAGCCCTTATTTGTTTCTTTGCTCTTCCACCTTTTGCCATGTGAAGACAAAGCTTTCCTCCCTTTTGGAAGATGCAAAGGAAGACTGTGAGCCAATAAATTTCTGTTCATTATAAATTACCTAGTCTCAGGTATTCTGTTGTAGCGGCACAAAATGGACTGAGAGACAAAAATCTTGAACACTGAAAACCACAAAATATGGCTGAAAGAAATTAAAGAAGACATAAATTCATGGAAGGACATCTCATGTTTATGGATTAGGAGACTTAATACTGTTAGGATGTCAATACTACCCATAGTGATCTACCGATTCAACGCAATCCCTACCAAAATCCCAATGATATATTTTGCAAATAGAGAATCTCATGCTAAAGTTTGTATGGAATATCAAAAAACCCAGAATAACCAAACAACCTTGAAAAAGAAGAACAAAGAGGATTCATAGTTCCTGATTTCAAAACTTAATACAAAGTGATAGTAATCAAAGCAGTACTGTACTGGCATAAAGACAGACATAGAGACCAAAAGAACAGAATAGAGACTGGAAACGGACTTTTAAATATATGGTCAAAGACCATTCAATGGGGAAAGGATAGTCTTGCCAACAAATCGTTCTGGGAAACTGGATGTCCGTATGTGAACAAATGACTTACACTAAATATAAAAATTAACTCAAAGTGGATGAAAGACCTAAACCTCAGAGTGGAAAGTACAAAACTCTTACAAAAAAATCACAGGGGAAAACTTTAATGACACTGGGTTGGGCAGTGGTTTCTTAGATATGACACTAAAATATAGGCAACAAATGAAAAAAATAAAGTAGATTTCATCCAAATTTCAATCTTTTACACATCATAAGACACTATCAAGTGAGTGAAAAAGCAACTCACAGAATGAGAGAAAATATTTGCAAAGCACAGATCTGATAAGAAATTAATATGCAGAATATATAAAGAACTCTTAAAATTTGATAACTAACAAACCACCCAGTTTGGACAAATGCCCAGATAAGCAAAGGACTTGAGCAGACATTTCTCCAAAAGAGATACATGAATGGCCAATAAACACATGAAAAGATGCTCAATGAATCACTAGGAAAATGCAAATTAAACCCACCATGAGTTACCACTGCATACCCACCAGGATGGCTATTATTAAAAGAAACCCAAAATATAAATGTTTGCAAATATGTGGAAAAATTGGAAACCTTGTGCATTGTTAGTGGGAATATAACATGGAGCAGCCGTTGTGGGAAACAGTATAGTGGTCCCTAAAAAATTAAATAAAGGATTATCATATGCTCTGGCAATTCCACTTTAGGGTATATATTCAAAAGAATTGAAAGCAGGAACTTTAAAAGATATTTGTACACCTATGTTCATAGCGGCATTATTCATAATACCCAAAAGATTTAAACAACCCAAATATCCAACAATAGATGGGTAGATAAACAAAATGTGGTATATATGTATGATGGAATATTATACAGCCTTAAGGAATGACATTCTGACATACACTACAACATGGATGAGCCTTGAAAACATTATGCTAAGTGAAGGAAGTCAGATATAAAAGGACAGATGCTGTATGATTCCACTTATATGAGGTACCTAGAACAGCCAAATTCATAGAAACAGAAAGTGGAACAGTGGCTACCAGAGGCTGGGAGAAGGGAGGGAGGGGGAGTGCAGAGTTTTAGTTGATGAAAAAATTCTGGAGACAGTGGTGATAGCTGTACAACAAGGTAGATGTATGCAATGGCATCAAGCTGTGCACTTAAAGAGTTGAAATGGTAAATTTTATGTATCTCTTACCACAATAAAAAACTGAGGCAGAGATGCTAATGTAACAGTTCCAAACCTAGACCTCAAGAGATCTTGGGAGCTTTTGCTTGTGCTGTTGTGCCTTTGCCATTATATTAGAAAGTCATGCCAGGACTGGCCTGATGATCCCAAGAGGAAGACGAGAGAAATGCGGAGAAGGGTCAAGTCACACCAGCCAAACCCAGCTTAGATCAGCTGAATTAAGTAAGATCAGCAAGAACAATTGATTGTTGTTTTAAGTCACCAAGTTTGGGCTTTTTAAAATGCAGCATGTGTATGTGTGAGGTGATAACTAACTGATACATTTAGGGAGAGGTATCTTCCAGCTTTTCCACTTGGCCAGTGGATTGAAGGCCTGGAATAGGACAGAGCTGCTACTTGTGTACTGACCCAGCTCTTGCCTGACCTGTATCCTCTTTTTTTTTTTTTTGAGGCAGGATCTCATTTTGTTGCTCAGTTTGGAGTGCAATGGTGCAATCATAGCTCACTGCAATCTTGAACTCCTGGGCTCAAGTGATCCTCCCACCTCAGCCTCCCGAATAGCTAGGACTACAGGCATGTGCCACCACACACAGCTAATTAAGAATTTTTTTTTTAGTAGAGATGGAGTCTTGCTATGTTGCCCAGACTGGTTTTGAACTCCTGGCCTGAAGTGATCCTCCCTCCTCAGCTTCCTGAAGTGCTGGAATTACAGGTGTGAGCCACCTTGCCTGGCCTTGTGTCACCTTACTCAAGGTACTCAGGAGAATGAGCCTCTCCACAAGCACAAGGACCTGGTGGCATCTAGGCATCTACATGCCACGAGGTCCATAGTGGTGTCACCACACTCCTGTTCTGAAATGAGGGTAGAAATGACCTTGGGGAGAGAAATCAGTCCACTGGGGATCTCCTGGGATCACAGCACCTATACTCTCCAACCCCAAATGTAGCCTGGAGTAAAATGCTGGTTTCATTTTCCAATAAAAGCCAGGAAAACTATATGTGTATGAAGGCAAATATACTTTTAAAAGTGCAGCTAAAACAAACAAAGCTTTTTAGCCTGACTGAAATAGGCAAATGCGTGTCTCCCTATCACATCTACTTTGAAGGAAAAAAAAAAGGCCATATGCTATCAAGGTGCTGGCTCCATGAATCTTGTTTGGTCAGCCCTGGTGAGGCTGATGAGATTTAAGTTGATAAATACGAACCTTACTATTCCTAAGCACACAGAAGACATTTGGCCAAGGAATCTTTCATATTTTCTCCTAGTCCTCATTTTCCCAACTGCCTTAGGATTTTCTGAGAGAGTATTTAGGCAGAAAAAGGAGTGGTAGCAGCCCCTAGGTTGGTCTCTAGGGCTGAAGAAGTTACTTATCTGGGAGCCAGAAACCTTAGTCAGCTAAATAAGAGGAATATTTGCAGAAAAATTATATCCAAATTCCTCCCTCCTTCTTGGAATCAGAGGCCATAGTGAGTAGCCAGGAAACCTCTCTTGGCCCCTCTGAGCCTTGGGTCTTGGTCATGTTCCCAGGGCCTCCCAGCCTGCTGTTCCTCGTGCAGATGAGAATAGGGTAGAGATGTTTCCAAGGGCAGGCCTGCCATGGATGTGAGTTCTTGGAACTCAAGACCCAGCAGAAGAAGCAACTAAGAGGTCTTTGAGAGGCTACCTTCATAGTATAGGCATACCTCATTTTATTGTGCTTTGCTTTATTGCGCTTCATAGATCCTGCATTTGTTACAAATGGAAGGTTTGTGGCAACCCTGTGCTGAGCAAATCTATTGGTGTGATTTTCTAACAGCGTGTGCATACTTTATGTCTCTGTGTCAGATTTTCAAAACTTTTCATTATGATCTGTTATGGTTATCTGTGATCAGTGATCTTTGATGTTACTATTGTAGTTGTTTTGGGGTGCCATGAACCATGCTTATATAAAAAGATGAACTTAATTGATAAATGTCTGTATTCTGACTGCTCAACTACATGGCTGTTTGCCCATCTTGCTCCCTCTCCTGGGGCCGCCTTCCTATCCCCCGAGATGCAGCAATATTAAACTTAGGCTACTTAATAGCCCTACAGTGGCATCTAAGTGTTCAAGACAAAGAAAAAGTTGTATATCTTTCACTTTAAATCAGAAGCTAGAAATGATTAAGCTTAGTGGGGAAGGTATGTCAAAAGCCAAGACAGGTCTCTTGTGCCAAACAGCCAAGTTATGAATGCAAAGAGAAAGCTCTTGAAGAACATTAAAGAGCTACACCAGTGAACACAAAAAATTGATAAGAAGTAAAATAGTCTCATTGCTGATATGAAGAAAGTTTTAGTGGTCTGGCTAGAAGATCAAACCAGCTACAACATTCCCTTAAGCTAGTGCCTAATCCAGGGCAAGCCCTAGCTCTCTTCAATTCCATGAAGGCTGAGAGACGTGAGGAAGCTGCAGAGGAAAAGCTGGAAGCTAGCAGAGGTTGGTTCATAAGGTTTTAGGAAAGAAACAGTCTCTCTTACATAAAAGTACAAGTTAAAGCAGCAAGTGCTGATGTAGAAGCTGCAGCAAGTCATCCAGAAAATCTAGCTGAGATCGTTGATGGTGGCTATGTTAAACGCAAGAGGTTTTCAGTGTAGATGAAACCGTCTTCTATTGGAAGAAGAAGACATCTAGGACTTTGATAGCTAGAGAGAAGTCAATACTTGACTTCAAAGCTTCAAAGGTCAGGCTGACTCTCTTGTTAGGGGATAATGCAGCTGGTGACTTTAAGGTGAAGCCAATGGTCATCTCTAGTTCTAACAATCCTAGGTCCCTTAAGAATTACACTCCATCTAGTCTGCCTGTGCTCTATAAATGGAACACCAAAGCTTGGATGACAGCACATCTATTTATAGCATAGTTTAAAGAATATTTTAAGATCATTCTTTTGTTACCTACTGCTCAGACAAGAAGACTTCTTTCAAAATATCACTGGTTATTGACAACGCACCTGTCCGCCCAAGACCTCTGATGGAGGTGTACAAGGAGATTCTTACTTTCATTTCTGCAAACATAACATCCATTCTGCAGTCCATGGATCAAGGAGTAATTTCAACTTTTAAGTCTTACTCTTTAAGAAACACATTTCATAATGCTATAGCTGCCATGGATAGTAATTTCTCAAATGCATCTGGGAAAAGTAAATAGAAAATGTTCTGGAAAGGATTTATTCTAGATGCCATTGAGGACATTCATGATTCATGGGAGGAGGTCAAAATACCAACATGAACAGGAACTTGGAAGAGGCTGATTCCAACCCCCATGGATGACTTTGAGGGGTTCAAAACTTCAGTGTTGAGGAAGTCACTGCAGATGTGGTAGAAATAACAAGAGAACTAGAATGAGAAGTAAAGCCTGAAGATGTGATTGAATTGCTGCAATGTCATAATAAAACTTGAATGGATGAGCAAAGAAAGTAGTTTCTTGAGATGGAGTCTACTCTTGGTGAAGTTGCTGTGAACAGTGTTGAAATGATGACAAAGGATTTAGAATATTATATAAACTTAATAAAGCAGTGGCAAGGTTTGAGAGGATTGACACCAATTTTGAAAACAGTTCAACTGAGTAAAATGTTATCAAACAACATCACATGCTACAGAGGACTCCTTCGTGAGATGAATCAATCGATGCAGCAAACTTCATTGTTGTCTTTTTAAAAACTGCCAGAATCATTCCAATATTCAGCAGCCATCAATATGAAGGCAAGACCCTCCATGAGCAAAAGATTAGACTTGCTTAAGGCTAATTGTTAGCATTTTTTAGCAATAAAGTATTTTTAAATTAAGGTATGTATGTGTTTTCTTTTAGATGTATTGGTGTTGCATACTTAGTGGATTACAATGTAGTGTAAACATAACTTTTATATGCACTGGGAAACAAAAAATATTGTGTGACTCACTTTATTGCAGTATTTGCTTTATTGCAGTGGTCTGTAACTGAACCCAAAGTATCTTGAGGGTGTAACTGTAAAGCCACTGAAACTTATCAGGGCTAAGATCAGTTTTGTGGAAAATTTTTTTGAAAATAGTGGTTTTGTTACTGTGAAAGTTAGTTACACAGATTCATGACTCTGAAGGAGAACTCTGGGTTTCAATAGGGTTCTCTGGTCTCAGTTTTCTCATTTGTAAGTGAGAATATTTGATGATTTTAAAGGTTCATTTATGTTCCAATGAAATAACCTTTAAGGTGCTTTTAGGTTCCCAGATTTCTTAACATCATCTCAAACTCATTCTCACCCCTCTTCTTCTCTCTCCCCCAAAGCCAAGTGCCAGGGCAAAGTGGACCGATTTAAATCTACATTGCTTGGGTTGACATATAGTGAAACGGAACTAAGCCAATGAAGGGGCTCATGGAAAAAATGTTATATATAAGATTATTTAGGGTTTTCAATCTGGCAGTGCAGCTGGTTCCATTGTCAGTAGTTGGTCCTAGTTTGCAATTTGCTTTATCCCACACTTCAGAAGCTGCCTTATTGTGCCCTGTTAGAGATCCCAGCAGCAACTATCACCTCCCCTTCCCTGCAGAGCTCTGAGTCCAAGCTCCCTGTGGCCTCTCCTCCAAGCTTCTAATTCTAATAATCCTGAAGGAAAAAAATGGCAGATAGGAGACAGAACTAACTTGCAGCTTTCACTCAGATGTACAGAGCAGCATGTGAAGACTCACATTGTGAAGTTTTGCTCCAAGAACTACCACAGGAACATACCGGGAAAGGCCAGAGAATCCACAGACCCTTTCAAGGAAGCTGCTTGCCACTGCAGGTGCCATGAGACAGCCAGAAAACTGGGAGTGCCCAAAGTGTGAGAGGGTGAAAATCTGCCCCCAAATGCACATCCTCACTGGGGAACCTAGATCACAGAAGAAGGATTTGACTTTACCTGGAGCTGAGATTAATTTAGAGAGCTGAGAAAAATGTAGGGTTAGAAGAAGTAGTGAGAAGACCCCTGTTGGCTCTCAGTTCCTGGGGAAGCCATTTCTGACTTTGTCTTACAGGGGTCCTTGGAGAGGGCTGCCAGTGGAACTGGGGAAAGACCACAGGGAGAAGGAAATTTCCAAATGAACTTTTTACAATTTTGACTGGATGTGAAGTTTCCTGGACAGGATCTTGGGGAGTGGGGTTAACAGGGAATGCAGATACGAGCACAGAAGCCACGGCAGTTGGGGAGGTGTGAAACCTGAAAGTGCTGCTTGCTTTCTCAGCTGGGAGGCTTGTAGCCTGGGCCAAGTTCTCAGCCCTACTCACCAGCTGCCTGCAAATAAACTTGGTGCTGTTGGTGGGGCATGGTGGGAGTGAGACTGGCCTTTCGGGCTGCATGGGAGCTGGGTGAAGCCTGTCACTGCCAGCTTTCCCCGTTTTCCTGGCAACTTGTATGACATGGCAGAGGCAGCCATAATCCCCCTGGGAATATAACTTCATTGGCCTGAGAACTACACCCTATCTGCTACAGCAGTCCCAGCAAGCCCCGCCCAAGGAGAGTCTCAGCTCAGATACGTCTAACCCTGCCCCACCTGATGGTCTTTCTCTACCCGCCCTGGTAGCTGAAGACAACGGATATAATCTCTTGGAAGATCTGTGGTCCTGCCCACTGCCTGAGAGACCCCAATATTTATCCAGGTGACCCTAGGGCAAGCTTGTATCCTCCCTATACTACCACAACTGATTGATGCTCTCTTGAAAGTGTCACCTGCTGGCTGGAGGCCAACCAACACAAAACCAGCATACTAAACAAAACTACAACCAAGGACTCTCACAGAATCCACTTCACTTCCCTGCTACTGCCACCAGAGCAGGTGCTGGTATTCACGGCTGAGAGACCTGAAGACAAATCACATCACAAGACTCTTTACATACTCTCCTCAGTACCAGCCAGAAGCCCAGTAGCTCCACTGAATGGCTAGACCCAGAAGAGAAATAACTATCACTGCAGTTCAGCTCTGAGAAAGCCCCATCCCTAGGGGAAGTGGGAGAACACCACGTCAAGGGAGCACCCTGTGGGACAAAAGAATCTGAACAGCAGCCTTGAGCCCCAGATCTTCCCTCTGACATAGTCCACTCAAATGAAAAGGAACCAGAAAAACAATCCTGGTATTATGACAAAACACTCCCAAAAGATCACACGAGCTCACCAGGAATGGCTGCAAACCCAGAAGAAATCTCTGAATTGCCAGAAAAAGAATTCAGAAAACCCTGTGGCCAGGCGCAGTGGCTCATGCCTATAATCCCAGCACTTTGGGAGGCAGAAGTGGGTGGATCACGAGGTCAGGAGTTCAACACCAGCCTGGCCAATTTGGTGAAACCCCATCTCTACTAAAAATACAATTAGCCTGGCACGGTGGCAGGCACCTGTAGTCCCAGCTACTCAGGAGGCTGAGGCAGAGAATTGCTTGAACGCGGGAAGCAGAAGTTGCAGTAAGCCGAGATCATACCACTGCACTCCACCCGGGCGACAGAGCAAGACTCTAAAAAAAAAAAGATGTATGCATTTCAATGTATATACATTTTACCTAAAAGAATACTTGAATAGGGATGGAGTGGGGCATGGGTGAAACTACAAATGAAATAAGAATGGCAGAAGGTGGTGATGAGGGCATGGGGGTTCTCTATATACCATTAGGTTTATTTTGTATTTATGTGAAATTACCCATAATAAAAAGAAAAACACGTTTGCACTGTTTAAATCATCAGGAATGCCTCTGTGTTTAAACAATTGCTTTTACATACTTTGCCTATTCAGCTCTATACCTTTTCTAGAAAGTTTTAACAAGTTTAAAACAATTGGTGTACCAGCCTATTTAAAAATATTTCCCCAGGCCAGGTGGCTCAAGCCTGTAATCCCAGCACTTTGGGAGGCCGAGACGGGCGGATCACGAGGTCAGGAGATCGAGACCATCCTGGCTAACACGGTGAAACCCCATCTCTACTAAAAAAAATACAAAAAACTAGCCGGACATGGTGGCGGGCGTCTATAGTCCCAGCTACTGGGGAGGCTGAGGCAGGAGAATGGCATAAACCCAGGAGGCGGAGCTTGCAGTGAGCCGAGATCCGGTCACTGCACTCCAGCCTGGGCGACAGAGCGAGACTCCGTCTCAAAACAAAAAAACAAACAAAAATATTTCCCCAAATATTTTATAATCTGTCAAACTTACAAATTCCTGCTGGTAGGTTCACTTTCATTCATGCAGCTCTGTTGCACTCAGAGATGACTTTCATTTGTGCTCGACACCTTTGCTTCTGACAACTTTAGATTGGTTGCTGTGGGTGGCCGAATCTGCTAGTCCCTTCATATCTGTCCTCCTCTTATAGGAAAAGAACCTTTGAACTTGAGGTACATAGTTTCTTGGAATAGAGATTTTTCCAACTTCCCTTGCAAGAAAGTGTGCAGCATGTGGTTACATTCAGTAGAGAGGGAGAGGGCTGTGCACACCTCCTGAAACCTATCTTTAAAAGGATTTGTTCCTCTTGCCCCTTCCTCTATCCTGCTGTTGAGAACATGTACAGACAGCAAGCCATCCTGGCCTAGGTGGATAAGGGCAACACCCCAGAGATGTCAGAGCAAGAGGAGATTAAAGACATTTTGCCTTGGTCTCTAGAGGATATGGTGTCAGACCAGGCCTGGAACATCTTCCTCTGGACCGTTACTTGAAACTGGAATATACTTCTGCCTTCTTTAAGCTACTGTTGCGGGGGGGTCTTTGTTAAAAGTTGCTGAATGTATATCCTAACTACAGCAATCCTAACATCCCCTCTCATTCCTCAGGCAATGTCCCTCTGCTGTAGAGGTGACTGTAGTTCCCTTCGCATCAGAACAGTGACCACAGGGAATGTGCTTCTAATAAGCATGACTGTTCATCTTGAATTGAAAACACTTTTAGGAAAGTCCACTTTGAACAGTAAAGGAAAAGATCAAAATAAACTAATTATAACCAAGGTAAATGAACAAAATTGTCAGCCGTCTGCCTTTTCTGTCATCATCTGTTTTTTCAAGGCTTTTAACTGAATACATAGCTTATTTTATAAAAACTTTGTGTTCAGAATTGGTATTCTCAGCACATGCAGTACAGGCGCCTGTGCTTTTATGTACGTATTTATGTGTATGTCTCTGTGTGTATACAGTGCTCTCTTTGGATTGCCAGCAGCGACAGGCAAAATAAGGAATTTAACATGAATCCCCACTGTGTATGTTCCCAGTGAATAATTATCCATATTTCACTGCTAATGAGAAAACCTGGCTTGTAACAGGTTCCTTTCTGTCACGGACATTTCTCATTTGTTAAAATAAATGAAGTATCCGTCATTTTTGTTTTGTTTTGTTTTTTTTAAGGCAAGCAATCACTGCGTGCCATTTACAAGGACACCAAAAAACACGTGCTAATAATGTATTCCACGCCTCCGAGAGGCCAAATAATAAATCATTCCCACCCCTCCCTTTTCCTTCAATGAAGAAGTTCACAGTGTTTAAGGCAGGGGGCGAGCATCTGTCTTTTCTGTTTCACTCCCAGCTACATATATGCGGAGCATTTCCACCCCAGGGAAGAGGCCATCAGCAGGCAGTGACAGTGCTCTCTCTTTCCCAGGTCTCAGCTATTAAAGGGCTTGGGTTAGTGAGGTGGCTGAGGAGGATGCAGCACTTGGGAAGGCTGCTTAGCTAACAAGAGTTCTGGCAGCGGAAGGCCTCTCTCTATCAACCCTTCTTAACCAGTGAAAGAAAATATTGTCTTTAGGCCCCATTCCCAGGCCTAAAGTGGTTCTAAACTGAGCCAAAGCCAGGTGTGATTCACATATGTGTAAGGTTTCCTCTCCCTAGTTTCATCTACTTTTAAAAAAAATCTGGAAAGAAAAGTTTAGAATGGGACAGATGTACCCAATAAGAAAACTAAATTATACATGAAGTTGCCCCCTTTCAAAAATGTGTGATTGATTTTTTTTTTTTAATCTTAAATGCCAGAAAAGACATCTCTCTGAAGGGGTCTAACATCCCCAAGTACAGTTATGAAATAGGGAAAAGGAAGCACTAAAGACCAGGGGGTTCCCCTCATTATTTGCTCCAACTATGACAGACTCAATGGCCTCCAGCAAGGACAGGGCATCGGTCCAGATGTAACCTATAATGTGCCACCAGTTGACATCCTTGCTTTTGTCCAATTGACTTCACTGACTTTCTGCAGGTTTGTCTCTTGATTTTACATTGGCTTCTTTGACTAAACAGCCTGACTCAGGGAAACAGCCTTACTCAGGGAAACAGCCTGAGTTGGACAGGTGAGAAGGAAATTGGGGTAGAAAACTGGGAGCCCTGGCAGCCCTGGCTTCACTTCCTTGCACCCTCAGCAGAAGATGCTAACTTTAAAATTCATAGCATAAGGTTGCCTTTGTGGCACCTGTCTCTAAAGAAGCTCTGAATTCACAATACGAGGGTCATTATATAGTGGATTGTTGTTGATTCAAAGGTCTGAAAATCACCAAGATTTTTGGCAAATGGCTTAATTTGTGGGCTTCCTTGTAGGATAGATCAAACCAGCTCAGGCATTCATTAGCTGCCAGTCACTTTGAGTGAGCCACACAGCCAAAGATCATTTTGATGCATTCTTAGCCTTAATGAGCAGAAGCAAAAGAGTTCTGAGTGCACGTTTTTTCTCCTCTCCCCGCTCTCTGGCAAAACAGCTCAGAAAAAGGCACCTGAGCTTGATAAACCGATTGCACAGAGTAAAAGCTGTAAATGGACTGAACCCAGTTCATGAGGAAGAATGGTCTGAAAATAGGAATATACAATCTAAAAGAGGAGGAGAAAAAGTAGTACTCTGGGAATTTTCACTTATTTAACTGCTTTCTAAAGGAAAAGAAAGCTGTGGCTGATTAGGACATGCTGTGTAAAAGTATGAAAGATGTGGCATTATTACTTCATGAGCTGGCTCCAGGCCTGTCAGCATTTTCATTACAATCCTCTATTTTTCACAGAGTTAAACTTACTATAAAAATGATGTGTGTCGGGATGAAACTTGGCACTTGGCGTAGTCAGTCTGGGAGTCCTTTCCTTAATTTAATTTTCCAAAACTGGAAAACACTCAGTCCTGTAAATTTTATAGAGGGATCTCCATTTTGCTCATGGTCTATGGTATGTTCGGGCCTCACTCTAAGGCCATGGGGTGACGGAGCAAAAGTAGGGAAGTCGTTTCAGTGCCTTTTCTGGCTCCTTCCATTTCTGGTTTGGCATTCTCTTGGGTGGCAGAGATGGTCGCTAAAGAGCTTAGAACGAGTGGGAGCTGGCACCAAGCAGCCGGCCGAGAGGAATGATTAATTCATATTGGAAAAACTCAGTTACTCATTCCCATTTGTCAGCTGGACCCTAGAAGGCTGTGGGAGAAGACAAGCAACTTTAATTTTCACTCCGATTTCTGGGACCTCCCAATGAGCTGGTCAAATAACTGGGCCAAGATGATTCCCATGTACATTTGCCCAAAGAAAACTAACTTAAAGACGTTTCTGGAAAAATAAAACTATCCAAGCCCATTTTCCATTCCTCAAATATCTCTTCACCCCTAGTGTAAGCTTTGGGTTTCCATTGGCAGGGGGTATGCTAATGTCTCCCATGATCCTGGGTATCTGGTAGAACTTTATATCTTTCTCAGCATGAAAAGTAGCTCCACCCAGATTTATGACTTGATTAAGGCCTTGCCTTTTCCAAAATGATTGGGTTACTGTGTGGCTACTACCCTCACTAATACCCTAGGACTTGGTTATCCTCTTACAGGTGAAGAAGATGAGATGCCTGCTTCTGATACATATGCACACACAACTACGAAAATGTGATTGTATTGTAAGATAGAGTTTGGCCGTGTTAAACAACATGCTTCTCCAGGATTGGGCCACCTCTAGGGGGCAGCAGGCAGGCAGGCAGGCAGGCAGGCTTTAGGAAATCAGTCCAATATTAAAAATTCACAGTAGTGTTGATCGGAATTGAACCTATCTCACATGGATAATACACAGAGTTCCCATACGTCCTTCTCTGCCAGTAGGCTCTTGGCATAAAATATACCTTTTAGGAACACATTAGCATTTTTTAAAAAGTTTCACCTTTCTGGGTTTATAAGTCCCTGGTTGACTCTACCCTCAGGCTGCTGGCAGGTGCCACCTGGCCTGCAGGAGGGAAGACCAGGATGACCCTGGGGAGGCCTGGATGCACGCTGCCTGGAGCTGAGGAAGTAATTTCAATCCACAGATGAGATGGCCTTTTAATGAACTCTAGAATGTGGATCATACTTGGGTCATAGCATACTTCTGAGGAGAGTCCTAGGTCAGAAATTCCCCTCTCTGTGTATACTTATCCATTATGCTCACCAAGATTAGATTCTGTAAGGAATGAAATGATGTTTCACATTTGGTCTGAAGTAGGACGTTATTTTAGGACTTTCAAGGAAGCGCTCCATAATCAAGGTGCTATTGCTCTGAGAAGAAAACAGCGGTTTCAGAGGAAAACCCATGGACTCTATGAATATTCTCTTCTCTTGAGTGATACAGCTGTTCTCAGCCCCTCACTCCAGCCAATGGAAAGGCAAGCTAGAAAATACACAGATCAGCTTGGAGGAAAAACAAAAGCCAGCAGCAGCTCTGAGCCAGCACGCCTTAGGAACTCAGGCTAAGTTTGGCTCTGATTTTGGGTGAGAGCCTTTACAAAAGAAATAACGCCCCCCACCCCAACACAAAAAAAGAACCTTCACTCACAGCCCTGTCTACATCCCATTTCATTTCTCTTCTGCTGAACCAAAGCCACAGCATAGCAGTGGATATGAAGAATGGCTAATATTCCTAGCAGGTATCCCAGGCGGCCTCACTGGGCACAGCACAGGGTTCAGCGGCAAGCCACAGGAAGGAGCCACTGCTGACTAGGAATTCCACGGTGAGCAGTGGGGGTGGAGCTACCAGGGGAATGCGAAGACCTTTCCTGGATTTATTATTCCCACATAAATCTCCTGGATCTTGAGGCTCCAGAAACTTCTCAACAAAGGAAAGAAAATAGCAAACAATGTGAGGGAAGGAAGAAGGGGGAGAGTTAAGTGGTGAGCTGAAGTAGGGATGAGAGCCATGGCAAGGGAGGAAGAACAGGAGTAAGGACAGAGGTGTCTGAAAGGGTCTGGCTGGCTCTCTCCTGGGATAAGAATATGCTCTGGCAGGTGATGTCTGGCCTTTGGCAGCCAAACCCAAAGAGCAAATGGTTTTTCAAGGACCCATAAATAGATAGGTCCTATAAAGAAACATCAGAAATCCATCCACAGCCCTTACTGGAAATGTCACAGCATCATTGTGATGGGCACCTGAAGGGCAGACAGTTGGCCAAATGCCTGCTATTTGTCTTGCAACTTACATTTCTAGTATTGATTTGTTCTGGCTCCTAATCTTCTTTGAGTGTGGTTCTCAATTTGCCTTGGATTTATATACTCCAGAGACTCTTGTGGAGCATTTAGTGGACTCTCTGACGGCTTAAGGAAGAAGTGGCCTGGTTCAGATCCCTGGGTCCATTTCTGACCTTTCCGAGATGCACTTGGACTTAGGAGCCCTAAAACCAATGCAGTCTCCTTAGGCAACCTGGGATTCAGGCCAATTTAGACTTGGATGAGGCAGAGCACATGCTGTTCTGCTGGGAATGGATAACTTGATTGAATCAGTTCTTTTTGGGCTTCCCTATTTTCCATAGCACTCACATTGCATGAAGGTGGAGGGTCTAGAATGGGAAATGCATATTAAAAGAGGGATGTGTATATGATCTCTGTATAACGAGGGATGTGTATGTGATCTCTATATAACGAATGGAAGTGAGAACGAAAGTTTCCACAGAGCTTCTAAAAGGCATTCCAAGGACAGCAGATGTGAAAGCCTAAATCCAGGCTTGGACAGAGCAAGTACACTTACTATGGGACAGAAATTATGCCTGTTATCCAGTACCATTACTGGGCACCTATATTCTGTTTTAAAATGTACAATTAGCATTTCATTAGAGTTTGCTCTTAGATCTTTCTAAAGACCAAAGCTGAGAAACCCCAGAATATAGAGAAGGAAAACCAACCTTTTCCTACAGTAATGAGATTTTTTCCCCCTTAACATATGTTTTTGGATTATGATGGTGGGGGTGGGAATTGGGAATGAACAGTGTTTACAACAAGGTGTTTACATACGGCCATCTGACTCTTCACTCTTGTCAAAAAAGTACTAAAAACAAAGTAGTCAAAGATGTTTGTCATTGTTGGTAAGAAGGCCAGAGCAGGAGCTGGCAAACTTTTTTTTTTTTTTTTTTTAAGGGCCAGATAGTGAATATTGTAGACTTTGGTCTACAGTATTGTAGCCATATGGTCTCTGTCACAACTACTCAATTCTGCCACTGTAACTTGAGATCAGCCATAAATAATATGTAAACAAATGGCTATGGCTGTGCCCCACTGAAATCTTATTTATAAAGGGGTGGTGGTCTAGACTTGGCTTCAGGACTAAACCCTGGTTGAGGTTATGAGATCATTAGAGTTTCTGTATGCTGAGAACAAATGGTCTAGTAAAGCCACTAACTGCCTGTGCAAGATATATTTTTACCCCCAAAGAAAACAGCCATTTTCACAAGAGAAGGAAGATGAATTCAATACCTTCTTTTCTAATTAAAAGATTCAACTTGTTACTTTAAAAAATACCAGTGTACATTCATTATGGACTAAAAGCTCACAAAAATATAAAAATGCAAAAAACCCTCAAGTCCCACTTCTCAGAGGTAATTGATCTGAATGTCACTCATTCCAATCTGCCTAGTGATGCACACACATCACTAGGCAGATTAATAAATCCTGGACAATTTTCTTGTCAATGAATATAGGTCTACCTCATTCTTTAAATGGGTGATGGGTGCACTAAAATCTCAGAATTCACCACTATATAATTCATTCATCCATGTAACAAAAAACCACTTGTACCCCAAAAGCTATTGAAATAAAAAAATAAAAATAAAATCAGCACCGTTATGAAGCAAAAAAAGAATCTTTAATCAACTCTCCATAGATAATTACATGTTTCCAATTTTTCACTAATATAAACTATGCTGTGGTGAATTTCCTAGTACATACATCTCTGTGACCAAATACTTCCCTAGGTTACATGACTGAAGTAGCACTGATAGCTCAATAGGTATCATTTGAAAATACTGATATACATTGCTAAATTGTCCTTCAGAAATGTTATCCTAATTTATGTTTTGGACAACAATGCATGATAGTGTATGTTATTTAATTCTTTGATATTTTGGTAGACAGAATAACTACTGCCCCCCTAAAGAAATCCACCTCCTAATCCCTCAAACCTATGAATATGCGACATGACAAAAAGGACTTTGCAAATATGATTAAGAAAGGATGCTGAGATGGGTGATTATCCTTGATTATGCAAGTAGACCTCATGTCATCAAAAGGGGCCTTATAATGGGGAAGATAGCAAGTCAGAGAGAAGTGTGAAGATGCTATGCTGCTGTCCTTGCAGATGGGAGAAGGGCCACAGCCAAGGGATGCAGGTGGCTTTGAGGAGCTGGAAAAGACAAATACATTTCCCCCCAGAGCATCCAGAAGGAAACAGCTTGGTCAGTCTTGATTTTAGCCCAGTAAGATCTGTTTTGGACTTCTGACCTCTAGAACTATAACAGAACAAATTTGTGTTGTTTTAAGCCAACTATGGTAATTTGTTACAGCTGCAATCAAATTAATACAGATTTCATAAATATTTTTCATCTTTACCAAACTATTTATGGCAAATAGCATTTCTTTTTATTTGCTTTTCTTTAATTATTGGTAAGACTGAATTTGTTGTCAACCTTTTGATGTACAGCAAGTAGTTAATGTTGCTGGGTAATGCATCTATTTAAGAAACTGAATAAAGCTCTGGATACTTTCACCAGAGAAAAGCATATTTGCACATATACTAGAGGGCTTATGGAGTTCCCAAAGCTTGTGGAACCCAGGTTAAATACCCCTGAACTAGAAAGCCGGAGTGGAAGAGATTCCAGTGACAGCATTCTCTTATTCAAAGTCACAAAGAGAAGATCTGAGAGCATGTCCCAGCCTGGCAGATAGGTAAGATTTGATGTAAGCAAGTGCCTGGCCAGGAAGGCAATAATCAGGGATCTGGCCAAGCAGATCCTTCCTGCACCGTGGAACACAGAGGCTGGGCATTGCCCAGCACCTACTCCTCTTGTTCTGTACGGATTTCACCCTCTAGCTTCTAAGCCTGGAAGCAATTGGGTTTTTGTTTGGAAATCCTCAGCAATTCCTCATCCTTTTGCCTTCTTTTCTTAAATGATTCAGTCAAAACCCATTAGGCAAGGCTAAAGAAGACAATGTTCATAGGGGGACGGGGAGCTGTGGTAGTCCAGGGACACTGAGGCTGAGCAGAGTGAAAAGGGCATCTACACTGGGGGCATAATGGTGACCTGAGGAGGGATGTAGCACCTGAGTGAGGTGAGGACAGCATCTGTGTGGGGGTGGGGGCAGCAATGGTAGGAGGCTGTTTATACAGAGAACTTGATCAAATAAGAAAGTATATTAAGGATAGTGGGTGCCAGAGAATTACAAATATGGAAGAAGAAAAAAGAATAAATCCTGTGGTGTTGGCTAAGAGTTGGACATACAAGGGAAGACTCATGACTCAATTGTATAAATATAGAAATGATTATATTAGTGTGTGTGTGTGTGTGTGTGTGTGTGTGTGTGTGTGTATGGCAATACATGCACAGATATATGCATTTTTTTAACTTCTGGGTATTGAGATCAGTGACACATCAGTAGCAATGAACATACTTGATGTTGAGATCTTGATGTCTAAATAGTATTCTCCAGGGCTGGAGCAGGGAAAGTTCAAGATGAACTTAGAATATCTTCTTGTGCCAGAAAGTAATAGGGTTCTTAAAGAATGATATGAACGTGTCAAAAGATATGAGTCATCTTAAAGTCACATTAGCTGCATCTGGGAATGTTTTACTTTAAAATGAAAGAAGTTAGCATAGCATAGATTATAGCCTACTGGATAAGACAGGAAGCCACAAGTTCATGCAGGTAAGTTCGATGAGGAATGAGATGTTTGCCACAGTCCCAGGGTGCCTCCTCACAAAAGACATATTAATTCCAAAGGAAAACTTTGGAACTTAACTTCTACAATGGAAAAGGTCAGAAGATAGCACTTTAATCAAGTGACTGGCATTAACATCAGCAGTCATGGTATAATGGAAATCATAATCATGTGACTGGGTGTGATGAGAAGAGCCCAGCATCACTTCTGTGATGTTCTTGCCAAAGTCTCAAAACAAAGACTCATCTAATCATGTGGAAACATCAGGCACATACAAACTGAGGGACGTGTTTCAAAATAATAGGCCTATCATCTTCAGAAGTGTTAAGGTCCTAAAAATTGAGGGAAGCCCGAGGAACTATTTCCATTTGAAGAAACAGAAGGGACATGACAACTAAATGCAATGTGTGATTTGGGGAGGAATTCTTTTGCTACTAAAGACATTATTGGGATAACTGAGAAACCTTGAAAGAATATGCACTGGGCGATGAGGTATTATGTCAGCAACTTACTCTTGAATGGATGATGTAGAAAAAGTTCTTTGTATTTCACTTTCAACTCTTTTGTATAACTGAAGTTATTTCAAAACAAAAGTATATTAAAGAAGAAAAACTCGCATCTCAAACCAAGAAGTAGAACATGTGAAAAGAGAGGAAAAAATCCTGCTCTATCCACTGAGACCTCAGAATTTGGAGGACCGGGAAAGTGATAAACTTGAGCATCCAAGGTGAAATTGCCGATGGCTCAGAAAATGGGGTTGTTCTACAGTTCTTTGAACATGTTCCATGACTTTTGAAAAATTTTCCTCCTTTCTCCAACCAGCTTTTGCTCTGAAAATAAGTGTCTTGTCTATCCATTAAATACTACAGACAACTCAAAGTCTGTAATGCAATAACTTTGTTTTATTTGAATGCTGATTTCTTCTCAAATTAAAAAAAAAATTCATTCTTGGGCGGCACACTGGCTCACATCTGTAATCCCAGCACTTTGGGAGGCGGAGGCAGAGGGATTGCTTGAGGCCAGTAGTTCGAGACCAGCTTGGCCAATATGTTGAAACCCTGTGTCTACTAAAAATATAAAAATTAGCCAGGGTTACAACGTTGTACCCCAGCTACTCAGGAGGCTGAGGCACAAGAATCACTTGAACCTGGGAGATAGAGGTTGTAGTGAGCTGAGATTGTGCCACTGCACTCTAGCCTGGGCGACAGAGTGAGACTCCATCTCAAAAAAAAAAAAAAAATTATCATTTGGCAACAACAAGTTTATCATTGCTATGTCAACTATAAAACAAAAATACTAAAAGTTCTTTAAAATTAAGTTTAGTTAGCCAATTATTATCATCTGAATAAGCAGTACTTATATATTAATGAACCAAAAACCATTTCATAATCAAGTTTTGTATAAAAGATGTTTAGATCCTGAAAAAAAAGTTGTAATGATTGCTCAACAAAAAGCATTGTTTTCCTTCACTTTTCCTCCAATTTAACTTTTTATAATATTTTTCTCTTGGCAGTTATACCATTTTTGGCATCATTTCAGTGTGCTTAGCAGAAGCTCTTCCTTAAAATCTCATGGTTCTATCTCCCTGATATTTGTTTTATGAACTATCATGAACCAGTTTCTGAACATGCCTTTCAGTGAGAATCTGAGATGCCAGGAAAGTTCATTAATGTAGAGAACAACAGGATTACAAGGAGAAGAATTAAGAGGAGGTCAGTTTTTACTGTGTATGTAAGAATGCCATGGTCATTTTCTTCTGTGCCTAAATTCTTTTTCTGGGCTCAGGAAGCTGGCAGGACATCAGACACACAGGCTTGTGCTGGTTTATCTCTCTTGATACCACTTCAAAGAGTCACACATTACACACAGTGGTCCCTGCCAGGTTCCAGAGAGGGCGTTGAATGAATTTTTGGTCTTATCTCCTTGGCAACAAAATGTACAGCGAGCTCATTATTTTTGAGCAGGCACTGCCAACAGAGAAATGAAGAATTCCATAATCATAATGGATTTTCACATAAAAAGATTCCTGATAGAATGATGTTTTATGAGCTAAACTGGCCTTTCTACATCCTTTCAGAGATAAAGTATTAAAGGTGAAGGATAAAAGAGTTCGAACTCTTAAACAGATATAGACATGTTACTAGGTTATGTTTCTAGAACAGGAATACAATTATTGTTATCATCATTTTCTCCTTTGACCTACCCTACTTCTGGCCTGATCTATTTTGTAAGATTTGCTTTGATAGGTTCTCATGGGTAGAGAGCAGCAGATGGTCAACAAAATCCTTTTTAAACTATAGAGTTTTTCAAAAAGAGCAAGAATCCTTTTCTATTTTCAGGAATGTTACCTATAACCCTAGCACAGGGATGTCCTGGCAAAATGTTTCTCCCAGAATGCTCATGAAAACAGTTACACAAAAACCCCAAGCCCAACTACACCAATGTGTTCCTTACTGGGATTTTATTGGTGCCAAGATATGATTCTGGCTCATTTTCCCTGGCCTTCTTTCTACCAGCAAAGGGAAGTTGTTTTCCAAGCTGTTAGCCTTGTGTTTCTGAGGCTCTGTGGAATGGAAAACCCAAATCTGTAAGCTCTGTGATGGTCAAGATATCAGAATTCTTGGCACAGAGTAGAAGTGCAAAAGAATATCTGTGAAAGTGAATTAGGTTCCCAATCCTAATTCACTTTAGGTTCCCACTCAAAGAGGCATTAGCGACATGAGTATTTCCAAAGACCTCACCCTGAGACTTACCCTGGAAGGTGGGGAGGGGTAATTCAACCTGATCAAAAATAATTTACAATTGTAACCTTTGTCAATAATTTTACATTCCTTTGGAGAATATTAGATTGCATTTTGAGAACAGATTTAATGATTCCTATGGGTTGACGACAGTCATAATATGGTCCATGTCACTGAACAATTGTTTGAGAGTTGACTGACACTTTCCATGTTCTTCTCCCCCCCAAGTTTCCAAGAGTCAGATACTTATTATGTTAATTTCTAGAGCCCCGCTATTCACACTCTTTCTTTCATTTTCTCTAGCTTTTTCTCTCTGCCCTCTCTCCTCCCTCCTTTGCACCTTGCCTCTGCTATTGACATCTCTGGCATCCATTCTATTCATCTATTCTTGAATAGTCAAGAAATAAACTTGATTCAGAGTTTAAAAGATACCCAGAGGAAATACTATGAAAAGTCTTCCTCACACCC
This sequence comes from Colobus angolensis palliatus, assembly GCF_000951035.1. Lineage (NCBI taxonomy): Eukaryota > Metazoa > Chordata > Mammalia > Primates > Cercopithecidae > Colobus > Colobus angolensis. The sequence goes on from NW_012122487.1 coordinate 4,053,204, forward strand.
ATCTCCCTCAACTACCTGGTTCCTCTTCTCACAGGCAATCAGTATTCCAAGTTTCTTGTGTACATTTTTCAAATTAAGAAAATCATATACAAACTGGTACCCCAAAGAAAATCATGCCTTTCTCTTTTTCTCCTTTCAAGAACAAAGTACAATCAAATTAGCTTTTTTTTTTTCTGGGAACCTACGGTTATACTGATAATATCAATGCCAATACTACTGGGCAATAAGGAGAGGAAGTTAAGGGTTGTGTGTGTATGTGTGTTAGGGATGATTTCAAAACTCTTGTCTAGAAGACAAAAAGATATTATAAGGCAGAAGTTGCATAGTAATTCTTTTGCTCTGTGAAAGGAAAAACTGTAGCTAATTATAACAGATGAGAGTCACTTTATTTCCACAATATTAGCTGAACTCAACTTTTCCAAAAACATAGCAGGATGTAGCACATGAAAAGGTGAAAGATTACAATCCCACACCCCCCACCAACAGTGGTAGACAAGATCTTGGAGACAAATCCTGCATGAATTTTGATTCTATTATAATCAACTATTTGCATGTGCACACGCATGCGTGCGCACACACACACACACACACACACACACAGAGTGAATACAGGTGTCTAGACTCCACAGGCTAAGTACTGGACTTAGAACAGGAACTTATCTCTTTGCTTGGTGTTCCTCCCTCTCATGTGAAATTGCTTTTGCAAAAATTATAACAGTGAGAAAATTAAGACAGTGATAGAGATCTGATCTAACCAATCCGTATCTTGCCTTTAGCCTCCAAACTGCCATTAATCAGTCTTGGGCTTGGGCCAAGATAACTTTGGGAGACATGTAGTTTATAGTTTAAATGATAATAGCCCTTCCCAAATCTAAACTGCCTTTGTTAAGTTAATGAAAGACCACCAGGTTAGGAGGATGAGAGGAGCCTGAATTCTCCGAAGGTGAAGATGTAAATGATTACCAGCATTTCTGATGATCGATGACTCCACCTGAACCTGTTAACTGGTCCTGTGGCCCCACCCAGAAGTGGACTGAGCATGCACAAGAACCATTTCCCACAACCCTATGATTGCATCCCTAATCAATCAGCTGTACCCATTCGCTAACCCACCAAACTATCCTTGAAAACCCCTAGCCTCTAAATTTTGGGGGAACTGATTTGAGTACTAAAATGCTGGTCTCCCATTCAGCTGGCTCTGTGTGAATTAAACTCTTCCTCTATTGCAATTCCCCTGTCTTGATAAATTGGCTCTACCTGGGCAGCAGGCACAAAGAACCTGTTGGACAGTCACACATGGCGAGATGTCTAATTCCCACCTATGTTCCTGTCTTGGCCTGTCTAATCCCAGTCTGTTGTTTAGGTCCCATTTCCCCACGAAGTCTACTCAGATGCCATGAGGTCATTGCATTTTATGAACAGCACTCTCCAGGACAGCCAGCGGCTCCGAAACCCCCAGGTTCCTTAAAGAAACAATACCATCTATATTTCAGTGTGTAGCAAAGAACAAGTAAGGAAACTGCTCCTGGCTAAAAAGGCAGGCTTCACAAGTGGTCCAGAATCTTCCCTGAATGTCTGCCTTCTCCATGGGGTCCCAGAAATCCTACCTTAGCAGCCATCTTTCCTTCTAGCCCTAGAAATAAGGCAACAACTAGGTTTTATAGAGTACTTGACAGTTTACAAACTGTTTTTATATATTTAATCTAATTTGATGCTGAAATCAGTCACGAGGGGCAGTTTATCAACCCACTGTACTGTTGAAGAAAGGCAGGCTCATTAAGATTATGTGGTTTGATCATAGTTCAACTGATTCCAAAGTTCATTCTCTTTTCATTAGTTTTGGTTCATTAGTAGGCAAAAGTCCTTTCCTTTCTCTTGTTTAATTTATCTGAGATAGGCTAATATTATCAAAGGGAACTTAACTAAAAAGTTAAATTAACGAACAAATACAGAAAGGAAATAAAACTTCATAGAATGAATGTTAATGAAAATATAGGTTTACTGGGGCCTGAATCCACTTCCTTTATTCCTGCTTCCAGGACCTGGCTTCTGAGGGCATTCTTAACTTTCTCGATTTCTCCACTTCAAGTGGCCAGGGGCAAGAGCAAGTACTACCAAAATAAGAGTGACTAATGTTAACTGAGCATTTACTATGTGGGAAGGCACCATTCTAAGTGCTTTACATATACTGCCTCATTTATTGCCTTTCATAAACCCTGGAGGTATATGCAGTTATTACCTCCATTTTAACAATCAAAGGCAGAGAGGACTTCCATAATTTGCTGAAGGTCATGCAACTATTAGCAAGTGGCAGAGCCAGGCATTCTGGCTCCGGAGCCTGCTCCCAACTACAGTGTTATGCAAGCTCTAAGGTGCATGTAAAGGACCCCAATAGAGAGCACAGGGTTAGATGGATGTGTTGGAGTAGGTACTTAGGCAGACATGAGCAAGGCAGAAGAGGGCACCCCTTCAAGGCAACCATTTAGGTGATGGTCAGGCAGTTGTTAAACCATCTCTCTAAAATAATAATTGGTTGCATCCAGTGCTAGGGAAAGGCAGTCTCCTAGTAGAAAACACCTGAAGCTGGTGTTCAGCAGCTTCCTGATAAGATCTCGGGAGCTGGGTCAGCTCAAGCATATACACTAAGAGGCAAAATGGTGGCGTTTAACTGGTACATGACCTTCCTCTAGGAACGTTTGACTGATAAGGGAAAAATGCCCCAAGGGAGCATGCCCGCAACTTCAGTAAACACACTGTACACGTGGCCCCTCCCAAGTGCTGACAGGCCACTGCTCATGCCGGCAGCCCACCCCAAGGGAAGAATCAGAAGAGAAGGGACACAAACCCTGGGATCATTCCACTGCATAAAACCCCAAGCCAACCCTGAACAGAGCACTTGGATCTCTCAAGCTGCCGGCTTGGCCCTCTTCCACATGTACTTTATTTCCTTTTGTTCCTGCTCTGAAAATTTTTAAGAAACTTTCACTTCTGCTCTAAAATTTGCCTCAGTCTGTGACTCTGCCTTATGCACCTGGAGTGAATTCATTCCTCCAAGGAGGCAAGAATTGAGTTGCTGCCGACCTGTATGGATTTGCCACTGCTAACAGCTAGATGGAAACAGAATTTCCAGGGGAGCACTACAACCTTCCTCTTCTATCATAAATTCATAGAGCAGGTATTCAGCACTCTCTTTATTCCCCTTTCTCACCTGCTGATACTGCTTTCTCACCATGGCTTCTGTATTGATCTTTTCTAATTAGATATGAAGTCCCTTGATGTCAGGGGCCACATCTCTGCTCCCATCCAGACCTTGGCATAGAATGAACCCTCCCCGGAGCTTGCAGTGAGCTGAGATCCGGCCACTGCACTCCAGCCCGGGCGACAGAGCGAGACTCCGTCTCAAAAGATCGCAACAAGAGCGGACTTCAGTCTCAAAAAAAAAAAAAAAAAAAAAAGAATGAACCCTCCCATATGGTACCTGTCTCCTGAATGATTTTTCGGTCAGTAATTTACACTCTCAATGGTGATCAAGTTGTGATCCTATAATTTATGGAAGAACTTGTGGTAGACCACAGTGAGAAAGAGAATGAACTTAGATTTTCAACAAGGAAGAGAACAGGTGAAAAAATGAACAATTATTAGCATCCACTTTGTAACCAGCACTAAACTGGGCACATTGCATATGGCATCTCATTTAACCCTTACTATAATTAGTTCTGTGAGCTTGGTGGGCAGATACTCTTTCCTTTTTCTTGCTTAATTTACCTGAGATTGGCTGGTTTTGTCAAAGAGAACTCAACTAAAAGGTAAGTTAAATTAATTAGCAAGTACAGAAAGGATGTAAGAACAGCATATAATGAGTAAGTTAATAAAACGGTAGGTTGACTGAGGCTAGAATTTACCTTCTTTATTTCTGCTTCCAGGATCTAGCCCCTAAGGGAAATCTTAACTTTCCTGATCTCTCTATTTCAAGAAGGGGGCAGGGCCAAGAACATTTATTTATAAATAAGGAATCAGATGCTGAGGATTTGGAAAAAACTTTTCTGACTGAGGTGCCCTGTTTTCTCTATCCTACCAAGTTGGCTTGGAACCCAGGCACGAGAGTCTGCCTCTACCTTCACAGATCACATCAAGGCCTTAGGCCATAATCCTGCCCTCTCTTCTATAGCCAGCCTCTGGGCTCTGAGAGTGCTGTAAAACTGCCATTATAGCACCACCAAACACAAGGGGGCACGGAGCAAGAGTGGATATTCTCAACGGCTATTTCAGGGCTGAGGAAGGATTTATTGGGGAAAGAGTAGAGTTCCTTGTTTTCCCACTGATGGACTTTCAATACCTGTCTATTTCAGGAACATGAAACTCATTCACATCATTCCTGTTGGATATGGTAGGGAGGGCACGTGGGCCTGGGAATTGTGTCCTGCTGCCAGGAAAGGGCAGGAGCAAGTGTGAGTGCATTTTCTCAAGGTCCTCATTTCCTATCTAGAGTCTTTAAATAAGCCCATGCCTGGTGCTCATGATGGCTCAGAACAGTGGCGAGGCAGTGAGATTTACTGCCTTGCTTTCCACATCCAACTATTTTAAGTGTCACTTATGCTCTGGTGTCTTTTTATATTTATGGATGTGCACTTCAGTCCAAAGAACTGCTGTATTCCTTCCTGTGGCTTCCCCGTAAATGCGCTCTGAAATGCCGATTTAGTTTTACACTGTATGTGCTCTAGAGCTTTCTGCAGTCCCTATGGGGGCTCTATACTACACTTTGGATTTTATTTAAAAAAATACAAAAGTATATAAACAAGAGCCATAAATAACCAGAAAATACTGACCTTTCTTCTTAATAGCAAAGCATATTCTCTTTGTGGGCAAAGCTTTAGGAAATCAGAAACATTTTCCTTGTGACATAAAACCTCAGCCTTCCAGTATAAATGAGGAAACAGATGCTGACTTGTGTCTCTTTGACATGAGTCCTTCCCTTTCCCTCCGTCTTCCTTTCCCACTCCTTAAGGGGGCCAGTCCTCCCCTTCCCGGCATCCCTCTCCTTCCTTGGCATCACCTTCCTTGCCACCTGTTGGGTGGGTCCCCAGTGTGGATTAATTTTTACCTAACCTTTGACCGTCAGAACTTGCTGTTCCCACAACTAAGAGAGGAAGTAGTGATGGCCTTAGTCTTCCAAACAATTATATAAAAAATGGCTTCCCAACAGATGTGGCCCAGGGCATTCACAAACTGTCATTGTGTGCATTACCACATAATTGGATCCAGGAAGTACCCGATCCAGGCTGTACAAGAAAAATCCAGGCTGTAGGAAATGTGCAGGGTGGGGTGAAGGGTGGAGGTATGTGGGACAGATGATAAAGCTACAATTAGAATAGAAATGAGAGATGAAAACAACTCAAGAGGCCTTCCAAGTCAAGACCCTGCTACCTAGTCCTGTTTGAAATCACTTAAAAATACTTATGCAGCCTCTTCTTTTTCTAGGACCTAGATCTAGCTGGGAGACATGACAGAAATAAGAAATATTTCCAATAATATAAGGTGGGGTAGGCTAAGTATCACATTGGTGACTTAGAGCTGAGGTTGATGAGAAAGGCAGACTCGTTGAGGTTATGTGGTTTGACCATAGTTCAGCTCTGATTTCAAAGTTCATGCTGTTTTCATTAGTTTTGATTCATTCGTTGGCAAAATCCCTTTCCTTTTTCTTGCTTCATTTATCTGAGATAGGCTGATATTATCAAAGGGAATGACCCAAGCGCAAAATCCAGTCCTGTTTCTGTAAATAAAGTTTTATTACAACACAGACATACCCATTTATTTACTTACGGTCTATGGCTGCTTTCACTCTACAACTGCAGAGTTGAATACCTGCAACAGGGACTTTATAGCCAATGATGCCTAAACTATTTCCTATCTGGCACTTTACGGAAAATGTTTGCCTAACCCTGGTCTAGGGTGGGTGCTTTAGGAAGTCAGCAGAGAGTGATCATTCCTGGCTGGGGTGCTCCAAGAGGCTCCATGGAGGGCTTGATCTGTGCCTTGAAAATCTTTCAGATTTAGATAGATATGGTGGGGTGGGGGAGGGTATTTCAGGTATGGAAGTTACATGAGGCTCAAGGCCATGGCAAGTGTGAGGGAGAGGTTTGACTGGAACGAAGGAATTACCTGAGAGAGAAATAGGATGGAAGGATGGATGTAAAAGCTAGGTCTGAATAGCAAAGAGCCTTGAATGTCAGGTTAAAATATTCTAAATGATTAAGCACACCATGTTCCCATGCCGACTTCTATTATACACGGGCTGTACAAGATGGAGAAGTAACTTTTAAAATCTACTCTATCCCTGAGAATCATTTTTAAAAAGTTCTGATGCCTTGTCCCACCCTGAGATCTTGAATTAATTGGTCTCTGTGGAATATTTTTTTCTAAACTTCCCAACTGACTCTATTGTGCAATTGGGACCCCCTCTTACTAGATGAAGGAAATGGCCAGGCACGTGCCTGCAGTAGCTCAGGGCCAGGCAGACAGAGCAGGTGCCCAGCACATGTGAGCCAAATTAAATCAGCAATATTGGTTTGTACCAGAGCCAGCCTGATAAGCCTCTGTTTTACTAGAGTCAGCTCTGTAACACTCAGTTGGCCACATGGTTTCCAATAAAATAAATCACTTCTGCCTGCCCTTGTCTAATGCTGGAAAAGCCCATGATGCTCAATGCAATATTGCATCTGTTTATAAATGTGGGCATTTATAGATTTTTCTCTCACTGTTGCTTTAACATGACCATTTACAAGGCCTTACACAACTTGCCCTCTGCCTGGTTGCCTCTCTGATCTTCTCTCCTTCTGTGTACTCCCTGTTACCCCACTGTGGCCACACTGGCCTTTTTGTTGTTCCTGGAACACACTAGGCATGCATGTTTCATGCAGGCGGAACTCTGCACTGACTCTTCCTGTGCCTGGGATGCTCTTCTCCTCTCTTCTCTCTCCAGACATGTGAAGGCTCAAGAGCACACATTCACGTCTTTGCTCAAGAACTGCTTTCTCAGTGAGCCCTCTCTGGCCCATTTAATTTTAAGTTGGAACCTCCTTCCCACATAGGCACCACCTCTCCCTCTTATCCTGCTTTATTTTTCTTTACAGCACTTATTACCTTCTACCATATGATGCCATTTGCTTCTTTAATTACCTTCTACCATATGACGCCATTTGCTTCTTTATACATTTATTTTCTATTTCTCCTACTATAACATCAGTTCTAAGAGAGGAGGGACTTTTGTCCATTTTGTCTCGCTGCCTTCAATGGTGCTGGAAACATGGAAGGAACTCAGTAAGAATGTGTCTATTGTATCAGTGCATGGAATACTTTGCCTCATCCTTTGAGGCTGAGCCTCTGTTAAATGCCCCCTATCCCCACCCCAATTCCCCTTTCACCAAAGAAAGCAGTCTCCCCTCCTGTTCCTTTTGATTTCCTGTGCAACCTATAGAGCTTTTCTTACACTCATGATCAACTTTTCTGTCTGTCCTAACGCTTCTGAGCTGTTCAAAAACTGGGAGAAAAGCTCAGGACCTAGCATTTAATAAAGCTTGAGCAGGTAGATGTTAAGGAAATGAGCAGGACTTAGCAAACAGAAGGTTTGAGGTATTCTCCTCCTTATAACTACACGTTTTGCATTGCACACCTATGTAGCTCTCAATTTATTCTAACATCCTGACTTGAGTGATCTGGGATGTGTCACCACCACTAGGAGGTACATGAGAGTTTCACTGAGAAAAAAACCCCAAATTTGATGTCTTTGAGACTCTGTTCATTCTATGGCTGATGTTTCCCTTCTCATGTTAATCTATTTACCAAGTCCTATTGAAGTTACCTCTTACAGATCCCTGAATTCATCTACTTCTGTCCATTTTTTCTACCTCTGTACTTTATGCCACAGTAATCTATGACTACCTGGAATACTGCAACAATTTCCTAAACAGGGGACTCTATCTAGCCTCTTCCCCTAAAAAACCATCCTCTACACACCAGTCAGAATAAGCTTTTAAAAACACAAATCACACAATCTCTCTCTCGTTTTTCAGCCGTTTGAGACTTCCCATTGCACTTAGGGCAAAGTGTAAACGTCTTACTATGGCTTACAGAGTGCCAGCAATTTGCTCCACCTCCCTCTTCAGCCTTGTCTCAGGCCACTCCCCCTTACCTCTGACCAGAAAGGTTCTTGAAAGGTTTTCTATTTTCATTCTTTATAACCTCTGCCGGTTCCTCTGCCTGAAGTGCTCATCCCCTCTCTTCACCTCGGTAACCTCTATCCAGTCTTCCAATCTTGCTCAAACATTGGTTTCTCAAAGCAACTTTGGCCACGCTAAGACCTGAAAAGCCCCCAGCTCTTCCCACTTCCATCATGCTCTTCTTACTTGAACTACTTTCCCATCAGACTCTAAGTGCCCCCACTGGAATCACACTGCACAGGACTAGGAACATTGATTTGTTTGGCTTATTACTGTGTCCTCAGTACCTAGAACAGTGCCTGGTATAGTAAATAGATGCTCAATACTTTTTTTTGAATAAATGAATGTGGACTAGGTTTGTATTTATCTTATTTACCGTGTGTCCTTGGCTCACAGTACAGTGTTTGGCAGAGAGTAGTCACTTGGTAAATACTTCCTGAACAAGTAAATGGATCCACTTACTTTGAGACAGTGCTTTCCTAGGCCCTTTATCACAAATTTCAACTTTGGATATTAATATTCATTCAACTGCTTTCTCATATACCCTCCTACTTTGAGAGGGTTACATGTGAACACTGTGAACTCTGCCTTTAGACTCCAGACCTGGGTCCTGTATTCCAACCATAGTTTTCATACCAGCATGATATTATTTGTAGGAGTGTCCTAGTCTTAACCTCAGTGTTAGAGAAAGAAGTAATTCCTTCAACTTTTTGCATGAGATTTAGGGTCAATAAGAGCCTTGCCACTCTTAGCAGGGATGTCTGAACTGCATCTCATGCCAGCTGGGTTCTGCAGTTCTCAGCAGAGGAATAAGCAGAGGAAAAAATGCATAAGCTGTCTGTCTTGGGTGGTTAGAACAACACTGCCCAACTGCAGTGTGTTGGCTGTGGCCTCACAGCCAGGCTTTGCAGGGCTGGAAGGGCTCTAAGAAGTGGAGCGGCTACACATGCAGGCCCTGCCTGTGATGGGCCTGCCGCCCTGGTGAGCATGTTGGTGCTACCGTGTGTGTTGGCTGTGCCCCCTCAAGCCTCCCACCACAGAGAAGGGCCAGGCACAGTGAATTCTTTCATGGAAAGGCTTCTTTCTATACGCTCAGGCTGGAATGACTGACCAGATCTCCCTCCTCTTGGTACATCACAAGGCATGAGAAAAGGCTGGTGCTGTTTGCTCTCTGTGGGGCTGACATGCGCCTCCAGTGGAGATTTGTGAGGAGTTCCTCTGAAGGAGGCATGGGAGCTTGCTCACTAAGGAGAGTGTGTTGCTAAAAAGAGGGGGCGGGCCAAATGTATGCTGAAAGATACTTGAACAGCACCTAAATAAGATGTTGGAAAAAGGCACTGTTTTTATTAAGCCACATGTAATTACATATATATATATATGTAATATATTTATATATATATATTTTAAGAGACAGCATCTCACTTGTTGCCGAGGCTGGAGTGCAGCAGTGCGATTATAGTTCACTTGCAGCCTCCACCTCCTGGGCTCACATGATCCTCCCACCTCAGCCTCCCAAGTAGTTAGGACTACACCTCAGCCTCCCAAGTAGCTAGAACTACAGGCCTGCAACACCATGCCTAGTTAGATTAAAAAAAAAAATTTGTAGAGATAAGGTCTTGCTGTATTACCCAGGCTTGTCTTAAACTCCTGACCTCAAGCAATCCTCTCATCTCAGCCTCCCAAAACATTGGGATTACAGGTGTGAATTACCATGCCCAGCCTGGTTGCCTTTTTTTTTTTTTAAACTGGAGCCACCTGAGGCTACGTAATTCTGAGGAAACTCCAGGCTCTTTAGAGCTTTTCTCTCTTTCCCTACCTTCCTGAGGACAATTTCTACTCCTCTAGGTTTTTTTTTTTGTTTTTTTTTTTGGTGTGTGTGTGTGTGTAATGTGGCTTGGCTATGTCCCCACCCAAATCTCACTTGAATTATACCTCCTGCAATTCCCATGTGTCATGGGAGAAATCTGCTGGGAGGTGATTAAATCATGGGGGCAGGTCTTTCCTATGCTATTCTCGTGATAATGAATTAGTCTCATGAGATCTGATGGTTTTAAACATGACAGTTTTCCCTGCATAAGCTCTCTCTTTGCCTGCTGCCATCCATGTAAGATGTGACTTGCTCCTCCTTGCCTTCTGCCATGATTGTGAGGCCTCCCCAGCCATGTGGAACTGTAAGTCCGTTAAACCTCTTCTTCTTCCCAGTCTTGGGAAGAAAATGGCGGCATGAAAACAGGCTAATACAGTTCATCTTTTAGGGTCTTTGACCTTATGGAGAAAGCCTAAGCCAGTGACAGGATGAAGGACACGGTGATACGGTGGGAAGGATATGATCCTCAGAAGCAGGGAATATGTCAAAACCCCCATAAGACCTTGGTGTCCTTTCCAATAATAAGGTAGAGGGACCAGATCAGGGGTTGGCAAACATTTTCTGTGAAGGGACAGATAGGAAATAATTTAGGTTTTTGGGCTGTGCGGTGCCTGTCACAGGTACTCAACTTTGCTGTTGTAATACGAAAGCAGACACAGACAACAACTGGGTAAATGAATGGGTGTGGCTGTGTTACAGTAAAACTGTATTTACAAAAACAAGTGGTTTTTGTAAATCTGCAGAGGATCTCCTTGAGTATGCAGCAGAATGCACATTGGTGGCATGTGTGTGAAATGGGGGAAGAACCACTTAAGAGAATTAGAAGTACCAGTGTTTGAGGCTCACAAAGGGTAGGGAATACTGTCTCTTTCCACAAGCCAGACCTTGTGATTTATAGGGCATTAAGCAGAATGTGGTATAAGAGACAAACATATCAATGAAATAGAATAGAGAATCCAGAAATATACCCACATATATAAGAACAATTGATTTTCCAGAAAGATGCAAAGGCAACTCAGTGGAGAAAGGACAGTATTTTCAGCCAGTTGTAGTGGATAAGTTGGATGTCCATATGTATAAAAACAAACTTCAATATATAGCTCATGTCATATACAAAACTAACTAAAAATAAGTCATATACCTAACTTAAAACTTAGAATTATGAAACTTCTAGAAGAAAATATGAGGACACCTTTGAGACAGGAGTAGGCAAAGATTTTTTAAATGCAATACTAAAAGAATTAGCCCTAAAAGAATAAATGGAAAGTCTTAGCCAGAGCCATCAGGTAAGAGAAAGAAATAAGAGGCATCCAAATAAGAAAATAAGTCAAACTATCTCTCTTCACTGACTATATGACTATACATATAGAAAACCCTAAAGACTGCCAAAAGGCTCCTGGGATTGATAAATGACTTCAGTAAAGTTTCAGTATACAAAATCAATGAACAATATCCGTAACATTTCTATATACCAATAACCTTCAAGCCGGGGGCCCAATCAAGAATGCAAGGCCATTTACAATAGCAACACAAAAATACACAAAAATAAAATCTCTAGGAATACATCTGACCAAGAAGGTTCAAGATCTCCACAAGGAGAACTATAAAACACAATGCTGAAAGAAATCATAGATGACATCCATAAATGGAAAAGCATTCCATGCTTATGGATTAGAAGAATCAATATCATTAATATGGCCATACTGCCCAAGGCAATCTACAGATTTAATGCTATTATTATCAAACCATCAACATCATTTTTCACATAATTAGAAAAAACTATTCTAAAATTCATATGCAACCAAAAAAGAGCCTGAATAGCCAAAGTAATCCCAAATAAAAAGAACAAAGATGGAGGCAACATGCTACCTGACTTCAAATTATACTACACGGCTATAGTAACCAAAATAGTTTTCAAAAGTAATTGAAACAAAACAAAAAATTGACAAGTTGGACCTAATCAAACTAAAGAGCTTCTGCACAGCAAAAGCAATTACCAACAGAGTAAACAGACAACCTACAGAATGGGAGAAAATATTCAAAAACTATGTATCCAATAGAGGTCTAATATTCAGAATCCATAAGGAACTTAAATTGAGCAAGCAAAAAAGAAGTAACCCCATTAAAAATGGGCAAAAGACAGGAACAGACATTTCTCAAAAGAAGACAATGAGATACCATTTCAGACCAGTCAAAATGGCTACGATTAAAGCATCAAAAAACAACAGATGATGGTGATGCTGCAGAGAAAAGGAAATGCTTTTATACTGATGGTGGGACTGTAAATTAGTTTAGCCACTGTGGATAGGAGTTTGGATATTTCTCAAAGAACTTAAAACACAACTATCATTCAATCCAGCAGTCCCATTACTGAGTATGTATTCAAAAGAAAATAAATCGTTCTACCAAAAAGACACATAAATTTGTGTATTCATTGCATCACTATTCACAGACATGGAATCAACCTAGGTGCCCATCCACAGTGGATTGGATAAATAAAATGTGGTACATATATACCATATGATACTATGCAGCCATAAAGAGAATGAAATCATGTCCTTTGCAGCAACATGGATGCAGCTGGAGGTCATTATCCTAAGCACATTAATGCAGGTACAGAAAACTAAATACCACATGTTCTCACTTAGAAGTGGGAACTAAACATTGGGTACTTATAGACATAAAAATTGCAACAGTAGGCACTGGGGACTACTAATGAGAGAACTCATTATTACTCTCATTCCTAATGAGAGAAGGAACAGGGCAAGAGCTGAAAAACTTTTGGGTACTATGTTCAGTATCTGGGTGATGGGATCAATCATTCCTCAAATCTCAGCATCCTGCAATATACCCATGTAACAAACCTGCACATGCACCTCCTGAAGCTAAAGTAAAAGTTGAAATTATTTTTAAAAATTAAAAAAAGAATAAGCTGAACCTCATGAAAACCAGTATCTTCTACTCTTTGAAAGACACAGTTAAGAGAATGAAAATACAGCTGCTGACTGGGACAAAGTATTTGGAAATAACATATCTCATTAAAAGACTTGTATTCAAAATATATTAAAACACTGAAAATTTGATATAAGTAAACAACTCAATTTTTAAATAAAGGGCCAAAAAATTGAGCAGACATTTTACCGAAGAAGAAATCAGGATGACAAATAAGCGCATGAATAGATGTTTGACACTACTAGTTATTAAGGGAATACAAATTAAAACCACAATGAGAAACCACTACACACACAGTAGAATGTCCAAAATGCAAAAGACCAACTACAGTAAGTTTTGGTGAGGACAAGGAGAACTGAGAACTTTCTAACACTGCTGGTGGGAATGTAAAGTAGTACAACTATTTTGGAAAACAGTTTGACTGTTTCTTAAAATGTTAAATATATACCTATGATACAAACAAGTCATTTCACTCCTAGGTGTTTAACCAAGATAAATGAAACCATGTGTGCATACAAAGATGAATATACATGAATTTCACAGTAGATTTGTAATAACTCGAAACTGAAAATAATGATTCCATCTCCAAACAGGTGAATTATTAAACAAACTGTAGTATATACAATGAAATACTAATTAGCAATAGAAATACCCTATTGATCCATGTTACAATATGGATGAATCTCAAAGTAATTTTTCTGAGTGAAAGAAATCAAATACCACAAAGGCATTATTCCTTTTCTGTAACATTCTATAAAATGCAATCTAGTTTACCCTGACATAAATCAGATCAGTGGTCACCTAGGGTGGGAGCAGTGGTGGTGGGGGTAGGGGTATGAGGGAACAATTACAAAAGGTATGAGGTAACTTTGGGGGCTGATAAATATGCTCATTATATTGATTGTGGTGATGATTTCACAGGTGTATACATATATCAAAACATCATATTTAAAACTTTAAATATGTATTATATATTGAATATCAACTATCAAATTGTCAAATATGGGTCAAACATATAAAGATGTACTTGTATCTTATAAATGAATAACAAAGGAGGTGAAAGATCTCCACTAAGAGAACTGCAAAACACTGCTCAAAGAAATCAGAGATGACACAAATAGAAAAACATTCCATGCTCATCAATAAGAAGAATCAACATTGTTAAAATGGTCATACTGTTTAAAGCAACTTATAGATTCAATGTTATTCCTATTAAATTATCAATGACATTTTTCATAGAACTAGAAAAAACTGTTTAAAAATTCATATGGAACCCCAAAAAAGCCTGAATAGTCAAAGCAATCCTAAGCAAAAAGAACAAAGCTAGAGGCATCACGCTACCCAACTTCAAAGTATACTGCAGGGCTACGGTAACCAAAAAACATGGTGCTGGCACAAAAACAGACACATAGGCCAATGAAACAGAATAGAGAACCCAGAAATAAGGCCACACACCTATGACCATCTGATCTTCAATAAACCTGACAAAAACAAGAAATGGGGGAAGGATTCCCTATTTAATAAACAGTGCTGAGATAACTGGCTAGCCATATACAGAAGATTAAAACTGAGTCCCTTCCTTACTCCGTATACAAAAATTAACTCAAGATGGATTGAAGACTTAAATGTGAAACCCAAAACTATAAAAACCCTAGAAGACAACCTTGGCATTGCCATTCAGGTCATAGGCATGGGCAAAGGTTTCATGCTGAAGACACCAAAAGCAAATGCAACAGAAGCAAAAACTAGCAAACAGGATCTAATCACAGAGCTTCTGCACAGAAGAAGACACTATCAGCAGAGGAAACACAGCCTACAGAATGGGAGAAAATTTTTGCAAAGTATACATCTGACAAATGTCTTAACATCCAGCATCTATAAGGAACTTCAATTTACAAAGAAAAAAAAAACCATTAAAAAGTGGACAAAGACATGAACAGACACTTTTCAAAAGAAGACATACAGGCATCCAACAATCATATGAAAAAAAGCTCAACATCACTGATTATTAGAGAAATGCAAATCAAAACCACAATGAGATACCATCTCACACCAGTTAGAATGGCTATTATTAAAAACTCAAAAACAACAGATACTGGCAAGGTTGTGGAGAAAATGAAATGCTTATGCTCTGTTGGTGGCAGTGTAAATTAGTTCAATCATTGTGGAAGACATTGTGGCAATTCCTCAAAGACCTAAAGACAGAAATATCATTTAACCCAGCAATCTCATTATTGGGTATCCCAAAGGAAAATTAATCATTCTATTATAAAGACACATGCACACATATGTTCACTGCAGCACAGTTCACAATGACAAAGACATGGAATCAACCTAAATGTCCATCAATGATAGACTAAAGAAAATGTGGTACATACATACCATGGAATACTGTGCAGCCATAAGAAAGAATGAGATCATGTCCTTTGCAAGGACATGGATACAGGATGGAGACTATTATCCTTAGCAAACTAATGCAGGAACAGAAAACCACGTACCTCATGTTCTCACTTATTAAGTGGGAGCCAAATGAGAACACAGGGACACATAGAGAGGAACAAACCACACACTGGGGCCTTTCAGAGAGTGGAGGGTGGGATCAGGGAGAGGATCAGGAAAAATAGCTAATGGGTACTAGGCTTTATACCTGGGTGATGAAATAATCTGCATAAAAAGCCCCCATGACACAGTTTACCTGTGTAACAAACCTGCACATGCACCCCTGAACTTAAAAGTTAAAAAAAAAAATAACAAAGAGAAATATCAAAAAACAATCAAAGGATTTGAATAGGCAATTCATAAATGAATATAAATGATAAACATAATAAAAACAAAATTATATATTTATTTATACCATTTTTCATATTGTATTTTATACTATTGTATATTCACCAATTAAAATAGTAAATGTAAAAACTCTTGGTCATATGTAGTCTTGGCAACATTCTGGGGAAATGGGAACTCTCACACAGTGCTGGTGGGCATGTAAAATTGGTAAAACTTTGTTGGAGGGCAATTTGACAACATACAACAAAAATCTAAAATATTCAATGCTTTTGATACTACAATTTCACTTCTAAGAATTGATCCTAAGTAAACAGGGGTGCACACAAAGACTTAGAAATAAAAATATTCATATCTATTTTGATATGATAGCAAAATATTGTGAAGAACCTAAAACATTAGAGAATTTGTTGAATAAGATATAGTACCTCCTACCAATGCAGTCATTAAAAATGGAATTGTAGAAGACAATTTGGAGACATGGAAAGCTGTTACATACCATTAAGTGAGAAAAGTTACTATCAATATATAGAGTATATTTCATTTTAGGCAAAAGACATGTATAATATGTATATTATGTCTAGGAAGAAGGTATTTGAATGAATTATCTCTGAGTTAGGTAATTGTAGATAATTTTCATTGTCTTCCTTCTGCTTCTCTCTAATTCATGGTTCTAAAATGAAGATGTATTGCTCTTATAATAAAAACTCCAATAAAAGTTACTTTTCAAAAAATATCAATGCTAATGCCCTATAAACGACACTGTGAGAAATATTAGTCTTAGGTCTTAGTGGCCAAAAAAAATATTTAGCAGAAGTCTGCAAAAAGGTTTTGGTGCTGCAGGGAGGCCTGAAATGCTGCTGCTCTATAATTGGAGCCCTGTGGGGTACTGCTTGGGTCTAGACCACCAAAAAGCAATGGCATGACCACCAGCCTTGCCCTCCAGAGCAGTCAGCACAGTTTTGGCCTTCTTGCAAAAAGAATAGCTGCAAACAGGATAAAAAAATTAGCACCTGTTTTGCCTAGTACAATGAGTCCAGTTAGGTTGCGTCCACTCGGCATGACCGAGCCTCTACTGGGCATTTCTATGTCTAAGCCATATGGTCAAGAGTGTGAGAGCAACAAGCACTTGCTAGTCCCAAATTTTCATTTTTATAGTTATGGAAAAGTGAGGCCCAGGTGGGCCTGTGCATGTGTTGCTGAGGCAACATTCCTTCTGGAGAGTTGTAGCAGTGGCTTGAGGTGAAATTAATGCCAGGGTGTTTGATAACTAAAACAGCCAGTTCTGGAATAGTCTCACCTAGTGAGGATCTCAACACTCCAGACTTAATGAAGAAGAATGAGCTCTGATACCTGGCTTAAAAAACTCCAACTCTCCCTTCTATCCTTACTGCTGGGAAACATGAAAATCAGGGTCTATGAGTTACTGTTCCTGTGCCACAGAACCATGAAGTTCTGTAAGACTGTTATAGCCAGCTGACCTCATACACAGAGGAAACATGCAGTGGTATCTCACCACTCACTGGCTACAATAGGGCAGGTGAATGGCTTTCATCCTGTATATATCAACTACCACCAGGCTTGGTAAGAACGTTAAAATGAATTCCAAGGCAGTGCCTGGGCTGAGTGAAAAAGAATGTCATGATTGATTAGGGATGTCTTGGCTGTGGGAGGAGTGATTAACAGTATCTTTGCCATGTATTTCCACCTTGGTCTAGAATATCTGTTATCCTCAAAATAGGGCTTTTTTAAAATTACATTTCTCTCACTATTGATTATTCCTACAGAATATTAGATCAATTCTTCTCATACATTACTTTTAGTATGTCATTCTCCTTTTTAAAAACCCCCTAAAGATTTGTTCCCATTCCCCATGTAGTACATCTACTTCCTTCATTTTATATTCAAGACCTCCACAATTTGATGTTAATTTCTCAGCAACCCTACACAAAACCTTCTCTCCAGTCTCTCTGGCTTATTTCTCATACCCAGAGCACACACTGTGGTCTGAAAGGGCCACCCTATAGGAGTCAGGAATGGGAGCCTGTCCAGATGGAAGCAACTGGACTAACAGACCAGGATGAGGCACTAGCTGGGGAAGTTCAGGATGGATGGAGGGCATTAGGATTGTTGGGGTGAGGGTCTGAGCCAAATCTGAATGGACAAACTGTGGCTGAGGCTTGTTCATTTTTATGGCCTAGTTTTGATCTCAGTTTAGTTGCCTGTTACCAGTCGTAAAGCAGTGGTGTTTTACAGCTGTTTCTGAACAGACATCTGATACATATCTCGCACATTTTTCATCTTGGGGGTCATAGAATCTTCCTCACCTTGAGTGCCCATTTCTCTTCCTTTCTGCCTATTTGAATCCCACCTATTCTGCAGTGCTCAGCTCCAAATCATCATAACGAGGCTCTGTCTGTGTCAACCTACTTCTCAGAGTCCTGATACTTGACATCATTGTCTCATTCATCTCCACAATTCCACGTGAATCTCCTAGTTCTATAGTGCTGGCATGACACTGACATTCACCATTCAACTCCATTTGGTTCAGGCAGTTACGTTCAGGCACTTTATGAATACTGACTCACTGTCTTATTCAAATGGAGCAGTCTGGATGTGGACTGGGATTTTAAGGTGTCTCTTAACTGC
>NW_012122487.1:4075886-4136910 GCF_000951035.1 Colobus angolensis palliatus
GTAACAAAGCACCATAAACTAGCAATGGATTGTGGCAACATAAAGTACAATAAATTCTTATTGCCCATGGCTAAAATAAAACAAAATTTTATTCCAAAATAAGGGAGAATGAAAGTAAAGCTATCATGTAAAAATATGAACAGGTTAACTTTTCCAGCATGCTAAATGGCACCTGAGTGATCCAAAAGAGTTACTGAAGTTGAAAAGAAACAACTGCTGCACACCCTGCTTGTGACCGGGCTATGATGAACAGTTATGAGAGTTTCTCATAGTGATGAGTCTAAAATAAAGAAGTTCACAATGCACATTTCATTTGGAATAAGTTTACTATTTGTAAGCCAGAGGCAATATGCAATTTTGAAACTTCTATTAATTCTGATCAACATGATACAGAAAAGCTCAGTGCCAAACTTGTATAAATCATGGGCAACAGAATAGGGCTACTTGTTACTTTCCCTGTCTTATTTTTACTCAAGTCAAAAATAAAGAAATCAGATTTTTCCATATGCTGATAAGCTATGAAGATTCTTTGTGAGTTTCAGATGAAAACAAAAATTGAAGGTCATCTTTCTGTGCTCTAATCCTAAAGATAACAGGCCCCTGTGGCCATGTTGATAAGTCATCACCAGTATGACTAGGAACTCACTGGCCTTCTGTTCCTTGCTAGGTAAAAGAATATAGAAGCTTTAAATTTTGAGCCACAGGAATAATTCTAGCTATTATTGTCAACATTTGGGATCACACAGAGTTAGTATGAAGATTTTCACCACTTTGTAGGCCTTGGCTTTTTGTTTTATTTTAAAGAGGAGTTTTAGATCTTAGTTTCACAGCACAAGAGGAAGGTACAGAAACTTCTCATATATTCCCTGTCTCTGCACGTGTATGGGTCTGTTTTTCCCCACTCAGGCCTTTTGAAGGCAGAAGAATTCTTCTCTTCCACCTTGTCCATCTCCAGAGGTCATGTGTGAAGGTTTTTCTGGCATCTCCATGATTCTGGTGTGGGGGCCCAGGACTTGAATGCCCTCGTACAACTCCTTGCCATCAGAGGGCACTACCCATGTGGGAAATAACTTGGTGAAGGTTTCCAACACTAGATGACAGGGAGGTTGTACTTGGTGAAATTAATTCAGCACTTGCCTTGAGGAGTCTTTCTGGGTTGGCTTTAGGCTATATCTACAGAAAGCTGGTTTAAATAGTATAGTCTTCCTTTTGGAGGGTGCTGATATTTGACTTCCTCCTAGAAAGTTGATTATTGCTCTAGTTTAGGTGGGAGGGGATAATGGAGGAGTACTGGGGAATGGTTAGCAAGAGGAGAGGAGATATAGGAGCTGTTCTTTACTGCTGTAGTTCTCTCACGGTTTCAAGAGATGGCATCAACCCAAGAGGATTCAGAAAGGAGCCATACTGGAATCTAGACAAGCCATAGAGTCCAGACTAACAACTGCATTCACCTCATATGGAAAGTCAGCCAAGTTTCCACTGGTGAGTCTGGATTCTGTAGGCAATTTAGTGATTTCCTGTTGGCCACCCCCTACTGCTGCCTCCCTCCCACCTGCAAGCAGTCACCCATCCATAAATCCTGTCCAGTCCTGGATTTCTGCCCAATGTTTCCAAGGGTTAGACTCACCAAGGAGAGCAGAATTCCCAGGATCCAGGACCAGCTGTGTTCCCAGAGGAGACGTCAGCACTGAAGGAAGGTTCGGTCCAGTGGCTGCGAGCAAGGCCCTGATGTCTTCCAACTGTGTGGGGACTTGAGGGGGATCTGTGAGAAGGCAGAGGGTGGATCAGGCAGGTTAAACACAAGGCTGTATCAAGGGAAGAGGAAGAGGTGGGTATGCATGTATATGCACATGTGTGCGTGTATGTAAGATAGACATTATTGTTGTTGCCTTTTAACATCATTTTTCCTATAGAGGAATCCCTATCAAGGTGAGTCTGAATTTCAAACTTAATACAGGTATTCGATGCCTGAAATAATAAGGTCAGTAAGAAGAAGCAGGCATACAAAGTTCGGGGGTTTCTCACTTTGACTACTGGGTACCTATACATTTGTAGATAAGTTAAACTATATCATAAAGACACTTTTTTTAAAAAGCGAATTTTAGCATTTACTATGCCAAGTTCTGTGCTAAATATATTTCAGTCCATTTTTCATTTAGCCCTAGTAACAGTCTTTAGAGTGAGGCACTTTGTTATTGTCTGCACAGATAAAGAAACACCACAGAAATTTCTTATTTAAAAGGACCTTTTTCTATGGAGCAAAAGATGAAGTTGTGAAGTCAGTAAGTTAATTTGCTT
Organism: Colobus angolensis palliatus; assembly: GCF_000951035.1. Classification (NCBI taxonomy): domain Eukaryota; kingdom Metazoa; phylum Chordata; class Mammalia; order Primates; family Cercopithecidae; genus Colobus; species Colobus angolensis. The sequence goes on from NW_012122487.1 coordinate 4,078,185, forward strand.
TGTGGTTTGGATTTTAATGCCTAAGTAGGACCTAGATAAAGCAGGGAGGAGAATGTTGCTATGCGATGCTTCAGCACTCAGAATCTTACAAGGAATCAGTGCTGAGGTCATCAGAGGTCCCAGTTAATCAATGCTAAAAGTGACTAAAATGGGAAATATATACTGGCTTATCATTTCTGCTGGAAAAATAAAGAGGCAAACACCCGCTGAACTTAGCAGTGGGATGATCCCAGATTCTCTTGGAAAAGCAGCAGATCCTTTTGCCCCTCTTCCTGCATCTCCTGAAGAACTGCAATTTACACTCCCAAGGCCAGCTCCCACCCTTTTCTCCAGAGCGCTTGTTGGAATGGAAGCAGCAGCCCAGGAGTACTGCTCTTGAAATGGATGGTCATTTCAACAGCATTCTGCAAGGGGCCTACTATGCGCCTGGCACCTTGTAAGGCACTTGTTAGGGCCGGTGAATTAATAAGACATGATGGTGCCTGAGTCTACTTGAAAAACATACCTTCAGTCTTTCTGCCTTTGACTGACAAAGACCATTCTATAGAAAACACAATGAACTTGAGATTACATATATATATATATATATATGTAATATAGTTTAAAAAGAACCCTTTTCATATGGCATAGAGAGAAACATCATGCCTTGGTTCAGGAACCCTCAGTTTGAGCCATGGCTCTGTCATTCACTAATTAGGTCATTTAAATCCTCAGAGCCTTCGTTTTCTCATCTACAAAATGAAGTTCCTTTCCAAGATCTCTGTCTACTCTGGAATACCATGATTTTAGGAATTGATGGTGGCAGTTTACGCAAAGTGTCTTTCTCTCCTCCTCAATATTTCTTCTTGAAACTCATGAAACCTTTGCTTATTCACTAAGAGCAAAAATAGGGGGCTACTTTCCATCTTCAAAACAATCAACTCTTTTTGGACCAAATGTTGGCCCCTCCTAATGTCCTTACAGCTTTGACAGTAATTTTCCTCTCCAGTGCATGTCCATTTGCTCTTCCCAGGAAAACTGTAAATTCTCCAGGGGTAGAGGCCACCACTTATATTTCTCCTAAAACTTTACCAGTGTCCAGGTGACATGGAACTTAATGTCAACAACATTAAATGGCAACACTTAATGAATATCTGTCCAATGGACTATTTGAATACACGGATGAAAGTCTGCCTTACTACACTTCAGGTCCTCATGCTACCGGTTAAGTCACAGAACTTGGGGTGAAATCTCAGCTTCATCCACAAAATTTCCCCTTTAAAAATTAAGCTACATTTTTGCGGATTAAAAGAGACATTGCTTTGATGTTCATAAAGTAGCTATTAAAAGCTAACAAACTTTCATTAATAAACCAATAACTGTGATCAAGAAAAGCCTTAAACTTAAGAGTCTTGACAGTGATTTTTTTTCACCGTTAAGTACGATGAAAATGGGGAAGACGTTTTGCTCTTCGAACACCGTGTTCACTGTTATACTGTATTACAGTTGGAATGCAGTAAGCACCTGCCTATAGAACATGCACACTTCACTGGCAAAGGCACAGTAGCAGCCATACATCTTAGACTTTCATCTTTGTTAGCAGAGGCAACAAGGAAGGATTATTAGGGAGAAAAATCTTACTGGTAAGCACCATAACTCAGTGTGGGGCAATATTCCCTGGGCTCTGGGCTCCAGACTAGCAGCTCAGTTGGATGAAACCCAGTGCAAAACAAATGACATCTTTCTCTGAGCCAATTTTCTGTGGCTTCCTAAGATGGCTGGAGGTTTATGCAGCCACCAGTGAGATGAAAACCCATTTGGGCCTCTCTGAAATCTGAGTGGGCAGGGTCTAGAAGGACCTATGGGTTGATATATCTTCAACTCTGGGTATGAAAACAGAAGTGTAAAGTTTAAATATTTTTCCCTGAGGAAGTTTATAATGTATGTGTATGCATGTATAGTGTGGCATTAATTGTTATTTCTTACATCTTTCCTTTTTTTCCTTAGAATGACAGCTTTCTGTAGGTGAGAAAGAACATAATTAGAGCATAAGTGCTCTAATAATTGTTCTGTTTTTAGAGAAAGCCAAAAATAAGTTTTTCATTTTTTTTTAACTTTATCTCCCTAGCACCCAGACTCAGTGGGGAAGAACAGCAGGGTATCCCTAGTCCAGGGGGCAAAAATGGTTATAGCTTGCAACATGGCTGAGTCCAGAACTGGGCAATAATCAGATTGTGGATGGTGTCCCAGCAATTGTTATTTTCAAGCACCCATTTTATACCAGGAGCCATGCCAGACTCTTTAATCAGGGGTTCTTATGTTTAGGGGTACATGTGGAGACTTTAGGTGGACCAGACCATAGGTTTCCTGGAATTATATGAAACATTTTACATGTATGAATTTTTCTTGAAGGAGGAATCCATAGCTTTTATCTGATTCTCAAAGAAGTCCTTAATGCAGGAAGAGTTAAGGATAATTGTTTTAATTCGGTTATCTCTGTTTGAGATACCTGTTCTCCCCTTGCAGTCCTCGTGTCTGGAGTCTCCACATAGAGACCAGTATCTAAGGCTTAGCAGAGTGAAGTAACTTGCCCAGTGCCAGACAGTTAGTAAATGGTAGAGCCAGGGATCAAGCTTTTGTTTGGGCTCAAAGTCTGTGTTCTATCGAAAGGCCCTACATTGGGAAGAAGCCAAGGGATACCAATTTTACCTTTTATGTCCTTAATTGGATTAGGGCACAAAGGAGGTAGAGGGTAGGTTCGATAGTCACCCCCAACAGGGTGCAGCAGAGGCAACCAGCTTTGAAGTGTTTACCTAGGATCAGCAGCTGAGTGCTCTCAGTCAGCTCTCCATGAAGATTGGCCGCCCTGCAGGAGTACAGGCCCTGATCCGAGGACGACACGTTTGTGAGCAGCAAGGAGCCTTCATGCAGATGGTGGGGGGAGCTCAGTTTGCTTTTATTCCTGAACCAAGTGACTTCAGCTTCAGGCACTCCTAGGAAGAAGAAGAAAAAAAAAAACAAACTCATCAGTCAAACACATTCAGATGAGCCCAGAGGCATTTATAGCTTCTTGAATCCCCCTTCCCTGGGGCTGCTCTACACCGCCATCTTCCACCATGCTTTGGCCAAACTAAATAATGCCCAGAGCCTGGTAGGATAAGGATATAGACTTCAGGGTGACCAAAGAGTGAGAATAAATGCTGATACAAGATAAAAATATCAGTTGTCTCCATATCTTTTGCCTTTTAAACCTACAGTGATGAAGCAGGAAGAGGGAGGCCAGGAAACAGGCAACTGGCCGGGGGGGTTGCCAAGGTGGAAGGAGAGTACCCAAATTCTTTGGAGAAAACATATTGAAAAACATGAGAAGCAAACGTATACACCAGTGAAAATGAAACTACATGAAATGAACATAATGTTGCGTAAGAGATGCCAGACACAAGAGAACATACTGTATAATTTCCTTTCCCTAAGTAAAAAACCAAAACCTGGTAACATTAATCTACACTGTTAGTCAGTCAATGGAACGAATGGGGAGGGACTGTGACTGAGAAATGGGACAACGGGCTTGGCCACTGGCGATGCTCTGTGTCTTGACCTGAGGCTGGTCTGGTGGGGAGTGTTCACTTGGTACCTTTATGATACGTGTACTTTTCTGTATAGATATATTTTAATAAAAAGTGAAAAGCTATACGACGTTAAAATATATGTATGAACTAGATGAATGGAAGCTGCTAGAGTTCCAGTGGAACTGGAGTTCACACTCTATATAGAAAACATGCTTGTATTTTTGGAAGCCTACGTATCTTCTCAGAGCAAGAGAACATGAAATGGTAGTATCAGTAGAACCACAGGAAAAGGACAAAAGGAAAGTGCTCAACTCTTTCCACAATCCAAGTTTATTTTCTGTGAGAGAGATGGGGACGTCATCTGCTGACTTGGGATGAGTTCTGTCTTTGGAAGCCAGGCTCTGTGCTCTAAGGGAGTCCGTGAATTCCTCAGGAAGTTTCCTTGTGGTTGACACGCTGGGAAACAGGCCCTGGGAGTTTAGGATGAGCCTTCCTACATGCTGTTTTAGGAAGATCCTATAGGAGGTCAGGCTCTGAGTGTGTTGCGAGACTCAAAGTGTGTAGCACAGATTCACAGGTCTCTAGGGAGTGGAAAGCACACCTCAGCCTGCTGACCCAGCTCATACAGTTTACTTATAGAACTTACTGGCATGTATCCAGGGCATGCTTAAAGTGTAAAGTCCTGGCGGGGCACGGTGGCTCATGCCTGTAATCCCAGCACTTTGGGAGACTGAGGCAGATGGATCACAAGATCAGGAGTTTGAGACCAGCCTGACCAACATGGTGAAATCATGTCTCTACTAAAAATACAAAAATTAGCTGGGTGTGGTGGTGGGCACCTGTAACCCCAGCTACACAGGAGGCTGAGGCACGAAAATCACTTGAACTTGGGAGGCAGAGGTTGCAGTGAGCTGAGATCACATCACTGCACTCCAGTCTGGGGGACAGAGCAAGACTCTGTCTCAGGAACCAAAAAAAAAAAAAAAAGAAGTATCAAGTCCTAGGAAATGGGGTCAAAGCCAGAAATGGCCAAGGAGCCAGACCTTAGTCTACTGATCTAGTGTTTTCCCTGAGCTGGGGCTCGTTTTTGCCTTTGGGGTAAGGGCAATTTGCCCTTAATGGCTAGCCTTCTGTTGAGGATGCAGAGTCTTCAAGGAGTTGCCTGTGTATTTGTTACGTGTCCTTGAAATTGGCTAGAGAAAGAGAGGCAGGGCTACGAAAGCAGGTGGAGACTTGGATACCACAGCCTTGTCACATCAGAGAGAGGCACACATGAATCTGGCTCTAGCAGTAGGATACTTGATGCTCAAGTGCATAAGAGGGGCCAGGTTGGCATCATCTCTAAAGATACCTGGAGAAAAGACACAGGTGAGGGGTGGAACAGTGATTTTTCATTATAGCACCACTAGGGAGAGCAAGAGCATTGTGATGCCTGTCCATGCCAGCTTGGACTTTGGGCCCTGAGCTTAGTTTTTTCCCATAAAAAAAAAAAAAAGATCCACAGCATTCAGGAGAAAGCCTCAGAAGTAAGTTAAAGAAAAGCACTTTTAGTTATTTTTCTCCTGAAAGAACAAGGAAAAATGAGGTCCTGCAAACAATTTTATTTTATTTTATTTTTTTATTGAGATAGAGTCTTGCTCTGTCACCCAGGCTGGAGTACAGTGGCATGATCTCGGCTCACTGTGGCCTCTGCCTCCTGGGTTCCAGCGATTCTCCTGCCTCAGCCTCCGGAGTTAGCTGGAATTACAGGTGTGCACCATCACACCTGGCTAATTTTTATATTTTTAGTCGAGACACGGTTTCACCATGTTGGCCAGGCTGGTCTCGAACTCCTAACCTCAGATGATCCACCTGCCTTGGCCTCCAAAAGTGTTGGGATTACAGGCACGAGCCACCATGCCAGCCCTGCAAACCATTTTCTACCAATATTCATCCTCTTTCCCTCACATTGCTCCATGCAGCACTTGCTGCCTGCATCTTCCTTTGAGGAGGGCTGTGGGCAGCAAACACAGAGCCTCAGGGGGAGAGAAAATGAGAGTGAGAGTGACAGAGGGGAGGAGGGAGGGTGGAACAGAGGGAGAAGGGAGAGAACCCAGGGATGGAGAGAGACCTGGGAGCTATTTCTCACTCCCCGAGGAATTGCTTGCAAGCTTCTTCCATTCCCTTTATGTTTGTCTGTCTCGTGCCGCTCTAAAATTGTGCTTGTTTGAGAGGACAGGACTGGATATAAACCAAAAGGGCGGAATTCCTCTGGTGACAGTAGGGGACTTCATGGGAGAAGTGGAAATGTTCAGAATAGCAGGGTGGAGGAAGAAAGCTCCAGTTTCTGTAAACCTGGAACTGTGGACGTGACAAGTGGTCCCAAGGGAAGAGAAATTAAGTGGGAATCATTCTTTAATCTACTGGCAAACCTCTCTCAGATTCATTCACACACAGATCTGCATTATGAGTTTGCCGATGTAGGTACTGTTGCTGGTGCCACATTTTGAGGACTTCCTGCCTCGAATTGTGGGCCTTAGGCAGAGAATGATATTACAAAGACACCTTGGAGTGACAGCCAGTCCTTCCATAACTGGCTCTGACATTACACATGTAGAATGAGGAAAGAGAAAACAATAATTGAGGTGTTATAAAGTTTTTTTTTTCTTTTTCTCTCAAGAGATGACAATGATGCTTTAGAAAACTTCACCAGCCCTTGAATGTTCCACACAGTCCCTTGAAAAGGTAGTGATACAAATGCTTAATACTGACGTTCAGAATACCTCAACATTGGAGTGTACTGAGCCATGCAAACGTATCCTGAGTGTGTTAAAGGGAGAAATAACATTGACTGAACATTTGCTGTAAGCCAAACATTTTATAAACACAATCATTTATTTTTCACAATGATCCTGTGAAGCAGGTACTATTTAATAACTCCATTTTATGAGAAAAAGGGTCTCATAGAGATTAAGAAATTTGCCTAAGGTCACATTTGTTTGGATGCCTGAACGATTACATGGGGGCAGAGTTCCTGTTCCCCCGAATTCCCTACCCTACAGCCAATCAGTAACCCACCAGTGCCAGGGCAGGGATTCAAACTGAGATACCTTTAGTGCCAACAGTCCCCATCTTAACGAGTGTACACCGCCTGCCATTATACTAGCCTGACTCTTGAGAGAAAATCTGAACTGCTGCTTTAGTATTTCTGAACTGTCAAATGCTTAATTCCTTTCTACTTTCAGAATTAATGTTTCTGCTGTGTTTGTAAAACCAAGGTGTTGTCAGGAGAGAGGTTCCAGAATCCATGTGTTCTGGCTTTGTTAGCTCTTTCTTGTTGAGAAGCTTGGTCAGGTCGTGGGAGATGATCTTTTCTAGCCTGCTGTGGTGTGACAGCAAATGCCACAAAAAGAAACACCTGAAAATGACAGAAAATATGCTCTACCACAGAACAAAAGCCAAGAGCTGTGTTGTTGTGGACCGGCTACTTGGATAGGCTCCACATGCTAACCTCCCTGGTTTTATTTGTATCTTAAACCTGGGGAGGAAAAGAACCCATGTTTACATTTTCCCCTGTGGTATACCTTTTCAACAGCACCATGCTCTCCCTGCTGCTTGAAAGGATCAGTAAAAGAACTTAGACATAATGGGTGGTAACTAGATATGGTTACAAGGTTCAGTGCCTTTGATGTCCACGGAGCTGCCAGGTAGGGTGATGCTATAATATTCTTTTTAAAAAAATCCCAGACAGGGTATTCTTGATAATTGGATCTCTTATTATATTTGGAAGGCTGCCTGCACCATGGCGGTGTGTCAGCGTCTCAAGGTGGGGTGTCCACTCAAAGGTACACCTTTACATGGGAAATTCTAGAAGCTTCTTAGGAGGTGTGGAGGTAGAGTGGCTTAGGGAAAGAAAAGAGAAAGGATACAGTAACTCAACTGTCAGCCTTATCAGTTATTCTAAAGAATCATGGCAGTCTGGAAAGAAGGTTTCCAGCCTTCCACTTTTCTCCATACTGACTGTGGCAGACAATGATAGCTGTTCACAAAACCAATTTCCCTCTTTTTCCTGAGTACCCAGTGAGTCCACCTTCCCCAGCATCCTTTGTAGTTGCACGTGGCCATGTGACTAAAGGAATGTGAAAAGTCTTAATGTGTGCTCCTTCCAGGTGTTGCCCTTGAAAGCCTTCTCAACCATCCCCCATATTGTTTTCCCCTCTCCTGGTTGATAGGATAGAGGTAACCCCTAGGGAGGCCTTGGAAGGCATGTGTTTCAGATGACAGAGCAACCAGCATCCTGTGACCCCGAATGACACTGTGGGGGCAGATCCTCTCCAGATGACCAAGTGTACTCTTTGGGCACTTAGCTAAGCAAAAATAAAACTTCTATTGTGTTTGAGTCATTATACATTTGGGCATCTACTTGATACCAGAGTCGAATCTATCCTAATACACCACCCATCACTGACTCTTGAACTATCTGTGCATCCCTAGTCCTGCTGATTTTATCTCCTAAGTAAGTCCTTCAAATGGCTCCTTTGTTTTTAGGAGAAAAACCTAAACTGTACCATAATCTATGAGAACATGTAAGATCTAGCCCCTGCCTACCCACACCTCCTCAGCCTCATATGCTACTTTCTTCTTTGCTCTTGATATTATAGCCACACCGCCAGCCAGGTTTTAATTCTTTAAATGCAGCATGCTCTTTCTACCTCAGGCCCTTTGCACATTCTGTTCCTATTTACTGAAACACTGCTTCTTCCCCTGATCCTTTATCACTGACTCAGTTTTCTGAGCTCTTCAGAGAATGAATAGAGAACAAGCATGGGAGTAATATAGTCAATTAGGTCACTTTTCAAGAAAAAACCTAGCATACTCATTGCCTAATGCTGTTGATGCTTCAGGACTGGGAAGAATGTGTGAGGCTGTACTTTATAAGCTGAAAGCACATGTATGCAAAAAGTTTTTTAATGAAAAATTGCTAACAATTCAAACATCTGAGTCAGTCTAGGTAAATTACATAATATTCTTAACATAGGCTATTATATAGCCATTAAAATTATGCTTATGATACAGACAACTGTTTATTACTGAGAGGAAATAAAGCAGGATAAAAGGAATGATTAAGGAAATATAATAAAATGTCAGCTGTGGTTGAGTTTGGAGAGAACGACTTTGAACCAGCTGTTTTCTTTCCTTTTCGGCCTCCTGAATTTTTCTGTGTTTTCTAAAATTTCTTTAGTACTTTAATATTTTACAATAAGAAAACAACAACTGTATCTGAATATCACATTGTATTATCATTACATATTTCATAACTTTTCTCCTTCCCAGACTGTGAGCTTCCTGAAAATTGTATCTTGTTTATCTGTGGCTCCTTGGATTAGGAGAAATCTGATCTAAGCTGGATTAAATATTCCATAAAAAACTGCCAAATGAATAACATGAATGAATTTGACATAAAATACTTCTTTAAGGAGGCCCTTATGGAGTCCCACTTCCCTGTCTATTACCAAAGTCTGGGTTGCAAATTCTCAAGCTAGAGTATTAGCTACTGGCAGTGTTATTGGTGCTCAGAGAATCCCACCTAACCAATCAGGAGGTCACTAAGCTGCCTGACTACGAATGGGATAGAGATGTCCAAGAGTAAGAGCCATAAGAGCCACTTATAGCAGCAAAGTAAAGGTAGTCCTCTGCCATTTGGCATTTAGCATTATAGCTGTCAGTATTTTAACTGGAGACTAAGCCCACAGATGATTTCCTTGTCCAGCTAATTCACTGTGTAATTAAAAGCAGGCTCTTTCCCACCTACTTTGAATGAGTATCTTATTTAACAAAAGGAATAATGACAAATACACAAATATTTATTTTAGTTAATCAGCATTAATACAGATGGTTTTATGGGTAAAAACAAAAATAAAGACTGCAATGCCACAGCCAGGGAAAACTAGGTATAACAACCTAGGTTCTCACTGTAAGGTTATCAAGTGAGCCTCTGGATGAAGTCCCGGAGAGAGGGCCCCAAGCGACACGGAAGAGTGACCAAAGCTTGTTTTAATGTCGTAGGCTCCCCAGTGTAAATACTTCCTCAACCAGATTCTGGTTCTCCCAATCTCCTTTAAATGCCCATTTCCTTGTTTTGCTGCCCTTTCCTCCCCAATTTTTTTTTTTTTTTGAGACAGAGTCTTGCTATATTGCCCAGGCTGGAGTGCGATGGTTCGATCTCAGCTCACTGCAAACTCTGCTTCTAGGTTCAAGTGACTCTCGTGCCTCAGCTTCCTGAGCAGCTGGGACTACAGGCGCTTGCCACCATGCCTGGCTAATTTTTGTATTTTTCGTAGAGATGGAGTTTCACCATGTTGGCCAGGATGGTCTCGAACTCCTGACCTCAGGTGATCCACCCACCTCGGCCCCCCAAAGTGCTGTGATTATATGTGTGAGTCCCCGCACCTGGCCCCTCCCTTATTCTTTTACTCCTACCAGTTCCATCTCTCAAGAAGATACACAACGTGGTCCATCATATCACCAGTGTTTCCTCACCAAAGCATGTGTCCATAGTGATCAGGTGTGTGTTGGGGGGTGATGGTTCTGCAGAAAGGGCGCTACTGGCACCAACATTAATCCCTGCAGAGAAAGCTCATCCATGCCAATCCCTGTCAGGGGTTTTGTCTTACTACCTATCTAGGAGTACAGGGACTGAAGGGACTTGGTTCTAGATTTCACTGATGAGGCTGGAAGGGAAGCATCACAAAGGCCATGAGACACTTTACAAAGGCGAAGCTAATGCACATTTACAGAGATAGATTTATATTTCAGATATCCTAATTTTTTTTTGAGATAGGGTTCTCGCTCTGTCACCCAGGCTGGAGTGCTGTGGCATGCCTATGGCTCACTGCAGCCTTGACCTCTGGGCTCAAACGATCCTCCCATCTCAGCCTCCCTAGTAGCTGAGACTACAGGCATGCACCATCACACCTGGCTAATTTTTGTATTTTTTGTAGAGACAAGGTTTTGCCATGTTGCCTAGGCTGGTCTTCAACTCCAGGGCTCAAGTGATCTGCCCACCTCAGCTTCCCAAAGTGCTGGGATTACAGGTGTGAGCCACCAGATCTGGCCATATTTCAGATATCCTAAAGCTATCAGAATATTTCAGAGAAAATCAGACTTGGCTATTATCTGGAAACAGTAAGTCCTAGGTTAAGCTACTCCTCCTACTTACTCTAAAATGGGGTTTCTGGTCTTATAAGTAACAAAGTGAGGTAAATCTCCAGATGATGAAGATCTAAGATGAAGAAACCACCAAAGCATGGGGTGCCACTGCCTGTCTACTCTGCACATAGGGTATGATCTGGGAACCTGGGTTTGGCGTGGCCATGCCACTGTGTGGTATATCTGATGAGGACAGCAATCAGAAAACTAGCTGTCCAATGGCACAAGAACCATTCATTTCTTCATCTCGTTGTGGCAGTGAAACCCCTACGGTACACGTCACAAATGAGTGGTCTACAGGAAGGGAAAAATAGTAGCTGGACCTCATTCTGCTATATGTAGGTGTTTTCTGTCTTTTAATTGAAGGTAAATATTTTTATACACAGCATATTACCACCTCCTATTGTCTACTACTCCTTGCTTCCCTGTGCCTTCCTGGTCCCCGTTGGCCTCTGAGTTTGCAAGGCCCATCTGAGGGCAATGCCTTTATCAGAACTCCACTGGCTATCTTCTTTAATAACTCCTGCCAACTTCTGATTCGAGCAAGCTCCAGGCTGCTATTGGCCTTACCTCTTGCCATCTTTCTCATATCCATCCAGTCCTTACCTTCCCATCCCCACTGCCCTGAGTTCAGGCTTCCATGACCTCTCCTCTAAACAACAGTGATGGGTCTTACCTGGCCTTTCTGTCCTAGGATTTCCCTTTTTCAATCCATTCCCTTCAATGCTTTGCTTTTGGAAACATGGCTCTTTAACGTCACTTCCCACCTGCATTTCTGCACTCTGGGCTCCACCCAGACTAAAGCTCACACTGTTCTCTCTACAGCCTAGAGGATTTTCTACTTCCATGGATTTATCACTCTCCTTTGTCCACTTGGAACTCCTTGCCCCCATCTTTACATGTTCACATTCTATCTGTATGGAAGGCTAAGATTAAAGAAAAACATACACATAAAAAGATCAATTTTACCTACCTGTCCCAGGCAGAATTAATCTTTCCTCCTCTAAATTTTTGCAGCGCTTTCTACTTTCAGAGGGACTGAGGTTCACGCTTTGGCGTTCCTACTAGCACTATATCCCTGAGAGTAAAATTTGTGTCTAATTTGTCTTTGTATCCCCAACCTAGCACAGGGCTCCATTAACACGTGAACAAATAATACATGAACTTCTCACCTGCAACCTGGCAGTTAATTGTCACATTCACTCCCTGCACTGTTTTGATGGTGCTTCCTATATCGACTGTGACTGCAGGCTTCTCCGTGTTGATCACGGTCATTCGTGACGTTTTCACTAGTGGCTTTCCTGAAGATAAGAAAGAATATGAGATGTTACTCAGTGGTGACTGGAAATTGGGGCATTCCTTTGAAATGTGGGCTAACCACCAATGCATGGCTGGTCTACCCAGACTTTTGCAAATACTATGTTTTCTCTTGAAAAATTGTAAGTGCACAGTATAAAAGCATCTACCTACCTACCTACCTACCTACCTACATACCTGCCTACCTACCTACCTACCGTAGTGTTGTCAGTAAAAGACCAAGGATTGAAGAGTTTGAAGATAGAGCATGTTATACAAATTGAGATGATTTATGCATTCTAATCATTAAATTAACAACCCTCAACATCATGTTTTACAAGGCCTTTTTTTAAAATTAATTTTTTTTTACTTTAAGATAATTGTAGATTCACATGCAATTATAAGAAGTAATAGAGATCGCTGGGTGCAGTGGCTCATGCCTGTAGTCCTAGCACTTTGGGAAGCTGAGGTGGGTGGATTACTTGAGGCCAGGAGTTTGAGACTAGCTTGGCCAACATGGTGAAACTCCATCTCCACTAAAAATACAAAAATTAATCAGATGTGGTGGCATGCAACTGTAATCCCAGCTACTCAGGAGGCTGAGGCATGAGAATCGCTTGAACGTGGGAGGTAGAAGTTGTAATGAGCCGAGATCACACCACTGCACTCCAGCTTGGGTGACAGGGTGAGACTCTGTCTCAAAAAAGAAATGATACAGAAGACCAATACTGCATTATCTCACTTATATGTAGAATCTAAAGAAGTTGATCTCATAGAAGTAGAGAGTAGCATAGTGGTTACCAGAGACTGGGGAAGGGAGTGGGGAGAGGAAGATAGGGAGACATTGGTCAAGAGGCACAAAATTATAGTTACATAGGAGGAATAAGTTGTGGTATTATATTACACAGTAGGGTGACTGTGTATATTTCAAAATATCTAGGAGAAAGGATTTTGAATGTCCTGACCACAAAGAAATGATAAATGTAAGAAGTGATGGATATGCTAAATACCCTGATTTGATTTTTATACAATGTATACATGTATCCAAAAAAATCAGACTGTTCCCCATAAATATGTACAATTATTATGTGTCAATGAAAAATTTTTGAAAAGCATGATCCATAAAAAGCAAAGTTTGTCTTTCTGTGCCTGGCTTATTTCACTTAACATAATAACCTCCAGGTTCATCCATGTTGCTGCAAATAACAGGATTTCTTTTTTTTTTTTTTCCTCTCTTTTTTTTGTTTTGTTTTTGAGACAGGGTTGGTCTTGCTTTGGCATCCAGGCTAGAGGGCAGTGGTGTGATCTTGGCTCACTGCAGCCTCTGCCTCCCAAGTTCAAGTGATCCTTCCACCTCAGCCTCCTGGGTAGCTGAAAGTACAGGTATATGCCATCACACCAGGATAGAATTTTTTTTTTGTATTTTTTTTTTTTTTTGGTAGATACAGGGTTTCCCAATGTTGCCCAGGCTAGTTTCAAACTCCTGGGCTCAAGCGATCCACCCACCTCAGTTTTTCGAAGTGCTGGGATTACAGGCGTGAGCCACTACACCTGGCCTCATTCTTTTTTTTATGGTGGAAAAGTATTCCACTGTACATATATACCACATTTCCTTTATCTATTCATCTGTTGATGGACACTTAAGCTGATTCTATATCTTAGATATTGTGAATAGTGCTGCAGTAAATATTGGAGTGCAGATATGGCTTTGATTACTGTTTTCATTTCCTTTGCATACATACCCAGGAGTAGGATTGCTGGATCATATGGTAGTTCTAGTTTTAATTTTTTGAGGAACATCTACGCTGTTTTCTATAATGGCTATACTAATTTACATTCCCATTAACAATGTATGAGAATTCCCTCTTCTCCACATCTGCACCAGTATTTGCTTTTTTTTTTTTTTTTTGGTCTTTTTGATAGTATCCATTCTAATAGAGGTAAGGTGATATCTCATTTTGGTTTTGGTTTACATTTCTCGGAAGATTAGTGATGTTAAGCATTTTTCATATGCCTGTTGGCCATCTGTATGTCTTCTTTTGAGAAATGTCTATTCAGGTCTTTTGCCCTTATTAATTAACTAACTTAAGTTCAGGGGCACACGTGCAGGGTTGTTACATAGGTAACCTTGTGTCATGGGGGTTTGTTGTACAGATTATTTCATCAGTCAGGTATTAAACCTAGTACTCACTAGTTACTTTTTCCTGATCCTCTCCCTCCTCCTGCCCTCCATCAGGCCCCAGCATCTGTTGCTTTTCTCTGTGTGTCCATGTGTTCTCATCATTTAGCTCCCAGTTACAGGTGACAACGTGCAGTATTTGGTTTCCTGCTCCTGCATTAGTTTGCTAAGGATAATGGCCTCCAGCTCCATCCATGTTCCTACAAAGAAAATTTGATCTTGTTCTTTTTTATCTTTTGTCCATTTTTGAAAATTAATTTTTTTTGTTGTTGAGTTGTTGGAGTTCCTTATACATTCTGAATATTAATCTCTTGCCAGATAAAGAGGTTGCAAATATTTTATCTCATTCTGTAGACTGTCTTTTTATTCTGTTGATTGTTTTCTTTGCTGTGCAGAAGCTTTTCAATTTGATGGAACCAACAAGGACACAACAACAAAAAGGAAGCTACAGGGTAAGTTCCCTGAAGAACATGTATATACAAATTCTTAACAATATACTAGCAAACCAAATTCAACAGCACATTAAAAAGGCTGTTCACCATGACTAAGTTTCATCCTACGGATGCAAGGATGATTCAACATATGCAAATCAATAAATGTGATGTATCACATGAACAGAATGAAGGACAAAAACTATATGCTCAACATCACTAATCTTCAGGGAAATCCAAACCAAAACCACAATGAGGTATCATCTCACCCCAATTAGAATGGCTACTATAAGAAAATAGATGTAGAAAAAGCATTTGACAAAATTCAACATCCATTCATGATAAAAACTCATAACAAATTAGGTTTAGAAGGCTTCAGGACTATAAAGGCAATATGACAAATCCACAGCTAATATAATACTGAATGGGGAATAACTGAAAGTTTTTCCTCTAAGATCTGGAACCAGACAAGAATATCCATGTTCACCACTTTTCTTCAACATAGTACTGCAAGTCCTAACCAAAGCAATTAAGAGAACCATATAAAGAGCATCCACATTGGAAAGGAAGAAGTTAAACTATCCTTGTTTGCAGATGGCATGATCTCACATACAGAAAACCCTACAACTTTACTAAAAGATTATTAGAACAAACAAATTCAGTAAAGTTGCAGGATTCAAAATCAACAAACAAAAATCTGTAGTGTTTTTATGTACTAATAGTAAACTAACTATCTGAAAATAATCAAGGAAACAATCCCATTTATAATAGCTACAAAAAACCCCTTAGGAATAAATTTAACGAAGTAGGTGAAATGTCTACACTGAAAACTATAAAACATTGATGAAAGAAATTGAAAAGGACACAAGTAAATGTAAAATTATCCCATGCTTATGGATTGCAAGGATTAATATTGTTCAAATGTCCATACTGTACAAAGCAATTTACAGATTCAGTGAAATCCCTGTGAAAATACCAATGACACACTTCAAAAAAATAGAAAGAACAATCTTAAAATTTGTATGTAACCTTAAAATACCCCAAATAGCCAAAGAAACCTTGAGCAAAAAGTACAAAGTTGGGGGCCAGGCGTGGTGGCTCACACCTGTAATCCCAGCACTTTGGGATGCTAAGGCAGTGGATCATGTGGTCAAGAGATGGAGACCATCGTGGCCAACATGGTGAAACCCCATCTCTACAAAAAATACAAAAATTAGCTGGGCGTGGTGACACAGCCTGTAGTCCCAGCTACTCCGGAGGCTGAGGCAGGAGAATCACTTGAACCCAAGAGGCAGAGGTTGCAGTAAGCTGAGATTGTGCCACTGCACTCCAGCCTGGTGGCAGAGTGAGACTCCATCTCAAAATAATAATAATAGCAATAATAATAATAAAAAGAATACATAGCTGGAAGTATCACACTCACTACCTAATTTTAAAATATACTATAAAGCTACAGTAACCAACACAGCATGGTATTGCCATAAAAATAGACACATAAACCCATGGAACAGAATAGAGAACACAGAAATGAATCCACATACTTACAGCCAACTCATTTTCAACAAAACTGCCAAGAACACAGAATAGAGAAAGGACAGTCTCCTCAATAAATGGTGCTGGGAAAACTGAAGCTAGACCCCTACTTTTTACCACATAAAAATTAAAAATGGATCAAAGATTTAAATGTAAGACTCAAAATGATAAAACTACTAGGAAAAAACATAGAGGAAACACTTCATGACGTTAGTCTGGGCAGCGATATTTTGGAAAAGATCCCAAAAACATAGGCAACAAAAGCAAAAATAGGATTATGCTTTTGATATCAAGTTTAAGAACTCTTTACTTAGATCTAGATGCTGATGATTTTTCCTATTTTTTTCTAAATGTTTTATAGTTTTACGTTTTATGTTTAGGTCTGTGATACATTTTGAGTTAATTTTTAGGTAAGATATGAGAGGTCACATTTAGATAGGAGGTCAAAGCCCATTTAGTTTTTGACTATGGATGTCTAATTGCTCTCTCACCACTTCTTGAATAGGTTATCTTTCCTACATTGAATTGCTTTTGCATTTTTGTCAAAATTAGTTGGACACAGTTGTGTAGATGTGTTTCTGAGTTCTCTATTCTCTATTCTGTTCCACCAATCTATGTGTCTATCCCTCTACCAGTACCACAATTATATTGTAGCTATATAATTAATTCTGAAACTAGGTTCACTGATTTCTCCTGCTTCTTGGCTATTCTAGTTCCTTTGCTTTTTCATATACATTTTAGAATAATCTTCTCTACATGTGTAAAATATTAGTAAGATTATGATAGGAATTAAACATGTATATTAGGAAAGAAATGACATCGTGACTTTGTTGTGTTTTCCAATCCACGAACACTGTATGTATGTCTATTTATCTTCTTTAATTTAGATCTTCTTTAATTTCTTTCATCAGAGTTTTGTTGTTTCTGAGATACAAGTCCTGTTATATTTTGTTACATTAACCTAATTATTTTGGTATTCTTTGATTGTCTATATAGACAATCATTTCATCTGCAAATAGGGATAAGTTGTATTTCTTTGTTTCCAGTCTCTATGCCTTTTATTTCCTTTTCTTACATAACTGCACTGGGTAGAAGTTATAGCACTACAATGAATAAGGGTGGTGAAGGTGGTTTTTTTCATGATGTCTAGGTTTCAGTTGAAACCTGTATATTTTTCTAGTTATAAGACTTTGGATCTTATTTAAACCTTCTGTTTTAGCTGCTTTCTATAAAATCACTCAGGTATTGGAGCAGGGAGATGCCTCCTTGTTACTACCCAGTGCAGGTTAAGTCAAAGTTCTCCACTTGGCCTCTTCTGTTACGCAAGTCGGGGGCTCCTCATTACTGCTGGGCAGGAGTGGGAGTTCCGGATCCCCACACAGCCCCCACTACACAGCTGCGGGAGAAGCCTCCTCACCTTGGGCAGGTGGTACAAGTCCTCACTCTCCAGGGGACCTCCTCTTCACCATCCCAGTGTGGAGGGGAAGGTGGGCACTGCAGGGTGAAGGTGGAACTCCAGGCTCCCCATGTGGTCTCCCCATGTGATCTGGTAGGTGTAATGAACGAGGACTGAAAATCTCTGATACTCCCCTCCATGAGGGTTGGGGGGCACCTCATTTGAGGCTGGCTGCGGGGGAATCTAGGCTTCCTGCTCAGCCTTTGCTGGTGTGGGTAGTGGTGGACACAGTGTTTTCGGTGGCATTTGGTAGCCTAGAGTAGAATTTGCTAAAGGTTTTCTGTCTTGCTATGATTCCCCTTTCCTGGTCCTTTGGTTAGAGAGAGAAGGCGTCTAGGCTTCTAGCTGGCGTTTTTTGTTTTTTTTTGGTACTCATTGGTGTTTACCAGTAGCCAGCTTCTTGAGCTCCAAGTTTGTGATTTATGAGGCAAAAAGAAAACCCAACAAATTTACAGTTTGATTTCCAAGGTCTTTGGTCAGTTGGCTTTCTTCCCTTTACTTTTCAGTCTCCTTATGTGTGTTTTATATATAATGTACAGGACCTTTAGTGGTACTTAGCAGTAAGAATAGGGAAAAGTATAACTATGCCATCTTCCCAGAAGTCGAAGTCCTGTGTACATTGTGTTTTAATAGGCCTTTATCAGTTGGAAATAAAATACAGCACTTTGTGCACATGACTACAAAATACAATGAAAAGACTCATTCATCGAACACCTTGGGGAAATAGGGTCCACATGAGATCATATTCATATAACCAAAGCTTAACCTTTGGTAAGTGGATTTAATTTTGTTTTAACCATTTTATAGGCAGGATATTCTACAATTACATTCACTCTTCTCTGCTTTCATTAAATGTGAAGAAAACCTTAATTCAGAAATGCCCTTTGGAGTCTTACACTTGCTTTTTGTATTTTTTGTTTTCTCCCATATCTGTTTATCCTGTATTCCTGTTTGCACCGTCCCACAGCCTCATAATAGAAGCTATCCCTCTTTATTATTTGCCATTTTATTTGCCTTCTAGGCATAGGTAATTAAGCTCATCATAACTGTGTTCAAGGGCAGAATGTTCTGAGAAGCTCTCCTTGGAATGCATGCATAGGCTCTATTTTGACTGTTCAGGGGACTTTTTCATTAAACCACTTATATTCCATACATTTGAGATTATGTATCATCTGATGAGTGATTTAGTACTATAATGATTGTTGAGCATAGTAAATGCATGGCCACAATGGGAGGAAGCAGTTGGAATGGTATTGAATTAGCACTGGTATAAATGACCTCACCTCCCTACTCAGAGTTAGAGCTACTCAGCTCTGACTCCAAATCTGCCCTACATCTTACCAGCATCTCTGTTGCTATGATCTAATGCTACTATAATCTCTGGATGGACTACTATACAGCCTAACTGGTCTTCTGGCTTTCACGCTTCCCTTACTCCAGTTTTATGGCAGCCAGAGTGATCTTGCTAAAACATGAATCAAATCATACAACTTTTCTGCTGAAACTTTCCAGTCCCTTTTCAGTACAATTAAAACAAAATTTGAAGCTCTTTTTCTTTTCTTTTTTTGTTTTTGAGACCGAGTCTCACTCTTGTTGCCCAGGCTGGAGTGCAATGGCAGGATCTCAGCTCACTGCAACCTCTGCCTCCTGGGTTCAAGTAATTCTCCTGCTTCAGTCTCCTGAGTAGCTGGGATTAGAGGCATGCACCACCACAACCAGCTAATTTTGTATTTTTAATAGAGACGGGGTTTCACTATGTTGGTCAGGCTGGTCTCGAACTCCTGACCTCAGGTGATCCACCTGCTTTGGCCTCCCAAAGTGCTGGGATTACAGGTGTGAGCCACCATGCCTGGCCTCAAGCTCCTTTTCGTGACCAGCCATCTGCTGTACATTAAGACCCAGTGGTCTATATGACCTACTTCACTTAGCCCACACTCCCCATCAATCACAGTGCTCCAGCACACTGGTCTTCCTTTCTTCCAACACAGCAGCATGTCAGCCCTGGCCATTCCCCGTCCCTGACATCTTCCACCTACAGACTTCTGCATGGCTCTCTTCTGGTCATTCAGGTCTCTGTGCAAATAACACCTCCTAGTGAGGCCTTTTCTAACCACTCCATATAAAGCATGCATCCCTGTGTGTGGCACGGGAGTGAAGAGATGTATACTTTAGATGGAGCAACTTTACTTTTTTCATAAGCACTAGAACTAGCAGAATTTATCTTCTTTATTTGTGTATCTCCCCCCAGCCCCTGCTATTTCATTATGTAATTTTCATAACATCAGAGATCACATCTGTCTTGTTCTCTTCTTTATTTCTATCACCTAGGCCTGGCACCTAGTAGATTCTCAATAAATATCTGTTAAATGAAAATATGTGTTTATATGGTGTGCTATGTGCATTACCTGGATTTTTTGCACAACAACCCTGAGAGGCAGAAACAACAGTACTATATTTTACATACACAAAGAACTCAGACTCAGAAAGGCCCCTTGGTTTGTCCAAGGCAACAGAACTAGCAAGTTATAGGGCTGAACTGGAGCCCAGGTCTTTGACCTAAAGTCTGGTGCTTGTGGTAGGTAATCCCAAGTCTTTGTCTGTGGACTGGCTGCCTCAGAATCCCCAGGGCACTTGTTTAAAATATAATCTGTCCTGCTCTAATACAAGAGTTGCTGTATTGTGTTATAAAAACAACTGTGCCAATGGGGAAAATGAGGTGAGGGACCAGAGGGCTTTAGAGTCACAATTACCAAGTTATTTTTCCTACAGGAATTTTAATAATAAAGGTTTTTTTTATAGCTGCAAGTGTATAGCTATAAAATTCAAATGTCACTGAATTAAATCCAGCCCTTAATTAATTATATTGAGCTTTTGCTGGAAAGTAATGGCCTTTTTTTCTTGCCAGGAGAAGTACTGTTGTTAGCACAGGCTACTTCTTACACATTCTTATTACTTTCATGATCCATTGTTAAGACAAAGCACAAAGTTATCCAACTATTTATAATGAATAGAGATTTATAATGAAAATAATGTTTCGTAATCAATTGACCCTCTTATACCTATTAGAAAAATGTTAGCATATATTTTGAGTCCGACTTCAGAACTACTAAATCTGAATCTCAGATGACAGGGTAGAAGCTGTAATCTCTATTTTTAACAAGTTCCTAGGTGATTCTGCTATGCAGGCAGGTTTGATATTCAATATGTTGTACTCTCAGTTTTTCTTTAACTGGTTCCTCTTCTTCCTGGTGAGAGGTATCTTTTGAGATACCACTTGATCTCTATTAGATTTTTTTCAAGCTGGAGCTGCTATTTTAGTGACCAACTTAAAAAAAATCAACATAAGCCTATTTTAGATCACCTGGTTGATCACCTACTAATTGACTACTGCTGTGTGATGACTGCCATGTGATTGCCAATACCTATGTTTGTGGACATGATTACAATCACATTGATATTAACTAGTACTAGTTTAACCATGGAAGTTAACTAAGGAGAATAGAACAAAGATGCAGAGAATGAGTGAAATTATAAATTATACATTTGTGTTAAGATAACAAAAGCCACGGCATAAAGGGCTTTCACAATAGGAAAAACAGAAAAAGGTGCTGAGAGCTAAATCATCATCACTAAGCCCTCAGCAGCATGAGCCACGCCTCAGCAGTCTATACTATGCATGCTTTGTGAACAGCCATTTAGTTTTAGCAAGTCAGCATCAGCTCACAGATTCGTGTTAATTTATAGAAATTGATAGGGTTTACATTCTTTCATTTAATCTGTAAATGTATTTGTGTTATAGCTGAATGAGAGCCATACAAACAGAAGATTACGCTCAGTTTTATATCTGTATAAATTTAAGAAAAAATAAGGAAACAGAAATAAAGGCAAGCGTTTCAATTAATCAGGCACAATATGAGAAATGAGGGCAGCTCTTATACAAAAGGTGAGCCTGACATATGGCTAAAACTTGTACGTCAGCATCCAAGGATGTGAAGGCCATTGAGGAAGGAGCATGGCCTTGTGATGCCTTTAAAAACAGAGGTGTTCAGCAAACCAGGAACCATCTTGATCCTGAAGGATGAGGATCTCTGGAGAGACAGGCAGGGACAGACGAGTAACCCCTGGAACCCCTGGAAACCCATTCCTGCACATAGTCTGGGCTCTGGTTCAGGTCTCTCTCCTATGTGATTTGGGGTAAAATCAAAATTCAGTGGGAAAAAATCTGAACATATGTGTTTGAAAAATATCTTTGGCCTAATATAAAGGTGATTGAGAGAAAAGCCAGAGGAGATGGAAAGTTTGTTTTTTGAATGAAGCCAAGAGTAGAAAGCATTGTAAGTACTGTTTACTCAGGGCTGAATCCCAGGTCTCTGCTAATAGAAACTTTGTTTAAAATGTCATGCCGCCTTCCATTTTAGAAGCCATGGCAGAGAATGACTTGCTATCAGCCAAACCCTTTTCCTCTTCTTCCTGTGCACACAGCTAGATAATTTTCCAGCCTTTTTGGGGTTAGGTGTGAGCACGGAACTGAGTTCTAGCAGATGGAACATGAACAGATGTGAAGTGTGCCACTTCTTGGCCCAAAATACAAAAACTCTCTTGTGCAATTCTTTTAGACTTTATGTGAGCAAGAAATAAACTATCACATTTTAGCCATCATATATTTATAGGTTTTTTTTTTGTAACAGGTAGTAAGGGCCATTTAACCCAGGCTTAATGAGTATTTGTTGACTCTTTGAATGGATGAATCCAATGGGTCTTCCTTCCATTCCTCTAACATTGTAAGTCACAAATATACTTGAAAATAATTTCCCCTAGTCTTAGCTATCAACAATGAGTTGTACTTCAAGGACTTAGATTCTCTGTTTGGCTAAGGCAGTTTAGGCTAGAAAGTGTGCATGTGCGTTCATTCTCAGGGAGAAGAGAGACTTGTGGAAGATAACCGGAAAAGGGGCAACAGCAGACACAAGGGCCGCAGGCTGGGCAGATTTGGCAGGTTTGGAGATTACATGAGAGCTTCAGAAAGGGCCCACAAACAGCAAATAGGTTTGAGATCCTGAAGCCAAATGTAATGACTGACAGAGTTTTCCTGGAGTACTGTGCAGACACAGATTCTGAGTTACATTCATAAGGGCTGAAGAGCAAAAATACACGATAAGCTAGTGATGCCTGCAGTGGGCAGGAGGAGAAGGGGCTGCCTACAGGTTAGGTGTCCCAACCTCATCTCTGCATAGTGTAGCTAAGTACCCTTAGGCAAGTTATTTAATCTCTGTGCCTCAGTTTTCTACTTCTACAGTGTCTGAGAGGAGTAAGTAAATGGATGCATGCAAAGCTGTGACAACAACGGCTTTGCACAGCAGGAAGTTTGAATAAATGCTGGCTATCACCAGCACGATCTCTGCTATAACACAATGAAATAATCTGTATAACAAATCCCTGTGACATGAGTTTACCTGTATAAAAAACCTGGACATGCACCCCCCGAACCTAGAAGTTAAAAAAAGGTAAATAACTTTTTGGTAATAGTTACATAACTATATAAGTTTGCTAAATAAATCTCTAAATTGCACATTCACAAAGAATTTTATGATATGTAAATTATCTCAATAAAGGTAAAAAATAGTTTCTACCTAATTTGCCTGTTTTTGTTTAGAGTCAACAATGTGACTACTAATTAATTGCCTCGCATAAAAGATGAGAAGGAATGAGAACTGTTATGCCTTTGAAACTCTGTTTAGTTGGCATGCCTTCAGCATAAATATTACAGGGCCCTCAGCACTTGAGGAAGTAGGTAGGGCTTAGATTGCCTTATCCCGGACATTCCCAGGCTGCATGGCGTCCTTCTCATATCCTTGTTTCTATTACCATTCTCTTTCAATATTTACATATTTTTTTGCCAATGTCAGTGGGTCAGGTTGCTCAGGTTACTGCCATTACCTCTTCTAATTATTTAATTGATGTTGATGGTTTCTACGTAGAATAAGGCCAGAAGTGGTTCTGCCACAAATTCTTTGCATGTTCCACTGCAAGAGTCCTAGCCAAGGGACCTCATACTTAGTACAGCCATGTGATGCTGCAGCCTCTCTAGAAACCACTAACGAAGGATGTGGTATATTCTACCACCTGTCCAACCACCATCCTTCCTGCGTTCTATTGAACAGATGTTGGAATTGCTTTTTTGAGATTGAGATGTGCCAACTTGAACCACTTGTACTTTCTTTTTTTTTTCCTCTGGTCAACTGGGGAGCTGAGTGAGATTCTCTTGCTATACTCTCATCAGTTTTAAGTAAGTTCTATAAAAGTTTGAGGTCTTTGGTGGGCATTCTCTATATTTATACTTACTGAGAAAAACTTAAGGGCCTTAGCTATTCAGTATTCTATCAGATTTTGAAATCTCCTTGATGTCAGCTTAGATCAGTCAATGGCCATTACCATGTGGCCCAGAGAACACAGTCAAACCGTCCACCTTTCCTTTTTTTTTTTTTTTGAGATGGACTTTTCCTCTTGTTGCCCAAGCTGGAGTGCAGTGGCATGGTCTTGGCTCACTGAAACCTCTGCCTTCTGGGTTCAAGCGATTCTCCTGCCTCAGCCTTCCGAGTAGCTGCGATTACAGGCGCTTGCCACCATGCCCGGCTAATATTTATATTTTTAGTAGAGATGGGGTTTCACCACGTTGGCCAGGCTGGTCTCGAACTCCTGACTTCAGGTGATCTGGTCGCCTCAGCCTTCCAAAGTGCTGGGATTACAGGCATGAGTCACTGCACCTGGACCACCTTTCCTTTTGATCTAGTGCATGGGAGTAAATCTTCCTTTGTTAGCCTTTGCATTGGTGACAAGGTCCTCTGTAAGTCTAACTCTTTATGAAGCAAAACCCTCCTTTGTTAACAGAGCTGCTGGGTGAAAAATTCAGAAATGCCAATTTGAAGTGACTTACATTATGATAAGCTTACACAATTGCTTGTCTTTTATTGTAACTACTAAATCATGATGGGGAGGGACAGAGGAAGAAGAATTTCAAAAAACTGCCTTTTATTGTTATTTTCCCAGTGAGGTTTCTGTGATCTCTTTATTAGACACAATGTGTATCAGCTATTCAACTCATAAAGAGCAAAAAACATGCCAGGAAAGGAGAAATATTTTCTGTCTCTCCCTTCCTGTGAAAACGTCAGATGAGCTCATCTGTGTTCTCTCCTTTCAATGAAAAATACACTCATCCCTCAGCCCTCATTTTATTCTCATTTCCCATTGATGATGTCAGGCAGGCCTTACAGTATCTCTTTTGTGATCTTATAAAATCAATAACAACCAAAAATGTTTCCCTCTTGTCGATGACCTCACCAATGGTGTATACCTGGAGAGGCCCTTATCTGCATTGGTAAGTACAGCTAAACTCCATGGATCCAGACTGAAGCAATTTACCAGGAAACTGCTTCCTTTCCTTCAAAACCTTGCCTAGGCCATTCAGATTTGGAAGATTTCTGAGCAAGATAGCTGAGTGCTGAATTTAACAGGCTAAGATGATTCTCCAATCTCTGTGTTTATGTCTGTACACATCAGAGACTCTCCTTTACCTAGCCCTGTTGATTCCTGAACACAAATTAATACTTCAAAATGTTAGGTATGTGACATTTTGGTGACATTCCTATAATCCCCTCCCTGCAATCCTCCCCTCCTAAGCTACTTTCATCTACACCCGGAGCAGTGAAACAGGCATCCAATTAAGTGAATTCAGAAAGAGGAATTTTGTGCCATTCGGTCTAAATGGCTGTGAGTTCCCCGGGCTGTTCCAGGGAGGTAGGGAGGGAAACATTGGCCATCTCCATGCCGAGAGACACTTGCAAGGTACTCCCAAATCCCTGAGACTTAAAGATAAAACCAACACCTAATGGAAGATTTTAGAGAGGAGCAAAAGGCACAAAAGACAGTATTTTACAGGCCAAACATGGCAGAGCAAGGAAGGTTTGGCTGTATTGTATGTCTAAAACTAAATAGTGTTTACATGTTCAAAGAAAACTTGTGTACAGAATAAGAAATAGAACTGAAATGAATCTGAGAGGCAGAATTGGCAAGACACTGGATCCAGGGGATGGGGCAAACTCAATGTCAGGCATCTTGCTGTGGGCCAGGGAGAGCCCGTCAGGCCTCTCTCTCTGTGGCCCATGTGAAATATTCATCACAAGTCACCTCCCTTGCTCTGAATCCACGTGCCCCAAGTACTTTCCAGATTCTAGCTTCCCTAGTTGACGCTGAGACATTGAGAGAGCTGCTCTACAAAGGGTTTGTGAGCATTCTGGTCCCTGAAAAGGAGTCTCTCCCACTGTAAACATAAGTTGGCCTTTGTTGTATGTATTATTCTCTCAATATATAATAATAGCTAACAAATATTGAGTGGCTGCTATGTGCCAGCCACAATTATAAACATTTTTTACGAATGATTGCATTTAATCTCCATGAGAACTGAGTCAGGCACTGTTATTAGGTACTGTCATTTTCCAGATGAAGAAATTGAGTCAGTAAGTATAAAGACGTTGCACAAGGTTACACTTAGGAAGCGACAGAGCCAGGACACAGACCTAGACCCCAAGGCTCTGGAGGCCGTGATTTTAACTGCCATGCTATACCTGCTTTTGTGGATCATGAACAAATTTCCCTGCATCTGGTCAATGCAGGCACACTGGCAAGACACAAGTTCATACTTTCCTTATAAAATCATGGGGACACTTGATTATCTTGAGGCTCAAAGTCTTTTTTTTTTCCCTCTTTGGCCTACATTTATACTGAAGTCCAGGAAAACCCCCTGCAGTTTCCATAACAACACAGTAGTGCTGAGATTCACCATGAGGATTTGACAGCAAGTGAACTGAATCAGTTTCTAAGTTCATACTTGAAAAATATCAGTTAAGACTCATACTGAAAGATACATGGAAACAGAGTTGGAATAATGGTTTGCACATCTTAGAACTGTTTTCAGGTTGTTTCACTCTAGAAAAGCTAGAAAAAGAAAGGAGGCTTATATTTATTGCGTGTGAACGATGTGCCTGGCTTTGGGTTAAGTGCTTTTTCACACATGCAATCTTACTTAACCTCACAACAACCCTGTAAAATAATGTTAGTTTAATTTTTACAGATGAGAAGAGAGACTCATGGAGGTTATATACTTTGTCCAAGATCACATAGCTAATAAGCAGTGTAACTGGTAATCAAACTTAGAAATGCCTGATACTCATTCACCCCCACCCCTCCAATTTAAGTTATGTTCAGATTATACCTTATAACTACTAAGCAGGATCTCCATGCATACATTTGAAGTAAATTGTTATTATCTCCCAATTCTAGATAGCCAGTTATCCATCGCTTGCCTTCACTTCTCTGTAAGCATCAGGGAGCACGAAATGCAGGTTTTATTTATTGCTGTAGGTTCCACAATATGTGGCAGAGGATGTGCTCACAACAGGAGCTGGTGAACCACCTAACACTGTGAGTGTAGACATTGGCACAGGCGTGGATGATAAGCTCAGGTAAGGGTGCAAATGCAGTCATAAGGCAATGCACATTTTGAGCCTTTGTTTTTTAGAGGGACTGCTTGATACATTTTCCAGCTGACCTAAACAAACCCTGGCAGCTAAGGTGCAAGGATGCAGCTCCCTATGCCCTGGGTGTGGTGTCTGTAGTCATACTTCACCAGGCAGCCCCTCTCCTCCCCTTCCTTGGTGCCTCTTTGGCCGCTCTGTCTCTCTTCCCCGGCTTTGAACTTGTTGGCAGCCTCCAATAACCCCTCTTCAAAGAGCTGAAGGCAAGCCTGATGTTACAATTGCCTTGCTTAATTCCAGACAGGTTTCTATTAGTCGTATTAAACTCGGGTGAACAAAGGGTATTTAGTCTGTGATAGAGCTGAACTGTATCTAGATTAATATAAACAAGAGAATTAATCCTGCAAGAGCCACTATCTGCGAGCAACTGGAAAGATGTCAGCGGTGCCCTTGCTAAAGCAGGTTGGAGGGTGGATGGCAGAAGAGATTTAACAAGATTGGTGCTGAGCATCTGGAGTCTGTATAAAGAGGGGAATAAAGATTGCAACTGGAATACATTAGAAGAAAAGCAAATGTTTTATTCACAAAAAATAGGCATTAATAATATCAGTCTTTAATCTGGCCCAGGGCTCCTTAACTTGCCTTCTTCATTGTTGACTTTGATCTTCCCCGCAAAGCTGCCTGCTAAGGGTCCCTTCCCAGACCCGCCTGAAGTCATGGGGGCATATATACTGTTGCTAAACAGATATGCAAAGGGGTAGCATGTGTGACTGGAGTACAGTGTGACAACATAATCCCGGCAGGGACAGATGAAGTCAGTGTGGGGTGATGTTGGCTTTTCTAGCATCTACTGAATCATCTGATGAGAGTAGCAATTGAAAAGAATAAATACAAACACATGCGACACAGCCACAAAGACTGGATGGCCCAGATCTGAGAGGAAGGATCCTATTTTCTCAGATCAGTGGGAAAGCAGGGAGAACAATTAGCTGGGAGTTAGGCGACTGCAGTTCCCTTCTTTCCCTGCCACTAGTGGAGCAGCTGTGTGACCTCGGGTTGCCTGGCCTCTGAGAAACAAGGGCCCTGGTCCAGCTGGTATCTAAGTTCTCTTTCAGTTTCAAAGGCATGGGTTTGTCCTATGCAAAGAGGTTTTATAAAAGCTCTACATGGCTTTTACTACGAGACCACAACTTTGGGAGACATTGTACTCTGAGTTGCAATGTTCTTAAGTCACCATGTGCAGAATGTATTGTCTAACCTCAACGGATAAAGGGGAAGTGTTGGCAGCGCGTTAGAGCAAGAGGTTGAAATAAAGCAGAATCAGAGAGAAGTTCTGGGGAACACTCCTGCTTCAAGCCATGACCACAGAATTCCAATTACTTAAGGGTTGTAGTCTTTCTTGCAACAGGTGGAACAAGGAGATGACAGGATCCAAAAGAGTCTTCAATGATCATAATTCACAATTCATGTTCCAACATGCTACTTATTTGCACACATCATCTTTGCTCACATTATTCCTTCTGCATGAAATATCCCTGTCTCTTATCAAAATTCCACTCACTGCAACTCTAAGACCTCCTGGCAGGAATGTACTGTCCTTGCATACTATTTGGTTATCAGTTATAGCACTTCATTCTACCTCATACTACACTGCCATTGTAATTATAGATTACAAACTCCCTGAAGATGGAATCTCAGTCTCCTTTATGTATGCATCTCTGGGCCTGTTTGACACACTGTAGGCACTCATTCAATAAAAGTTTATGAAATGAACAGAACAGGGATTTTCGGGTTACCTGCCAATGTGACGGCAATGGAGACAGAATCGTATCCCAAGGCATTGGTGGCATTGCAAGTGTAGAAACCCACATCTGCTTCCACTGGTGCCAAGATCTGTAAGGAATCATCTGGCTGTAGAAGAATCCTGGAGCAACAGAAAAGAAATATAGACCTGGTCAAGTCAGTTGACTCCTTTTTGGCATTCAATATTGGGAAGGCAGGAAGGAACCTCAGGATGTATGCAGAACCCTGTTTTAACAACAGAGACAAACCAGCTACAAGGACAATCAAGAACCTGGGCTCTCTTGCCTCTCTGATTAATGTGACTGTGGTAGTGATCTCAAATAAGGAAGTTTCTCATTGCTTTTGCAGCCTGTGGATTACTTGATCTAAATGCTACCAGCTGGACCAGACAACATATGTGCACCAAATACATATCACACACACAGATGTCTAGGGGAAGGGGGGATGCTAGAACAAATGGCACAGATAGATTTGGGGAAGGCTCATTAAGGAAAAAGCAAAGTTACAAAGAGAAGTGGAGCTTGTTTGGATGATTGAAAGAACGTAGGGCTTCCAGAGATGAAGAAAGATATCTTGGGCAGACACCGTGTCTCATGCCTGTAATCCCAGCACTTTGGGAGGCTGAGGCGGGCAAATCACCTGAGGCCAGGAGTTCAAGACCAGCCTGGCCAACATGGCAAAGCTCCATCTCTACTAAAACTACAAAAAAATAAAATTATCTGGGCATGGGGGTGTATGCCTATAATCCCAGCTACTTGGGAGGCTGAGGTGAGAGAATCACTTGAACATGGGGGGCAGAGGTTGTAGTGAGCTGAACTTGCCCCACTGTACTCTAGCTTGGGACACAGAGCATGGCTCTGTCTCAAAACCAACAAACAAACAAAAAACAAACAACCAGACAGACATCTGTTCAGGTTTGCAGGTAGGAGAGAAAAAGCCAAGAATTGCATATTGATGAGAGGATCTTACACATATATTTGCAGGAAATTCTATGTGTCACAGCCCCGGTGTAGTCATATATACATTTATTGTCTTTATTTAGTTATAAATATTATAAGGCACAAAACTCAGGTGTTTTTTTGTGAGACAGGGTCTTGCTCTGTCACCCAGTAGTGCAGAGGCACAAACACAGCTCACTGCAGTCTTGAACTCCTGGGTTCAAGCAGTCCTCCCACCTCTGCCTCCTGTGTAGCTGAGACCACAGGCATGCACTACCATTCCCAGCTAAGTTTTAAATTTTGTGTAGAGATAGGGTCTTGCCAAGTTTCCCAGGCTGCCTTGAACTCCTGGGTTCATATGATCCTCTTCAGGTCTTATTTATTGCTTTTATTTTCCCCACTGCTACAGGGGACTCTCTGTAGAGTAGGTTCCCAGTAGAATAAAGTCAAAACTTGCCCTTCAAGGTCATAGAGAGAAAATTCCAGAATAATCAGTCTACTTTAGACTTTTTTTTTTTTTAATCTGAAAAGACTTAAAAGAATCAAACTGTGAGTGCCTATAGTGAGCTTCAAACCCACTCCATCCAAGTCTATTTTTTCTCTTCTAGATTTATGTCATTTCTAGAAAGTACATGTAACATCATGCCAGCTTAATTAATGATTAATGATGACTTGAACCTGATGTCTTGGTGACTTAGTGAGGCTGGCTGATAACTGGAATGTGTATGTGGAGGAGGGAATCTAGAAGGGTTGGGGGAACAGCAGAGAAGCTCAGAGATCCGGTGCCTAGACCTGGCAGGTGCTTTAGGTTGACAGTTCATTTGACAGCCCAGAAATGGCTCCATAGCCAGTTTTGGGGATCCTGAAGCCAGTCATTTCTAACTTTGTGATTTTTTAACCTCCCTAGTTTCAAAAGCTTCAAAAAACTGTTCACCCAATATTATGCTAGCATCCATCTCTAGGAGGTAAGCAGTTAATAGGGGTTGTTTTTCAAGAAAGTGAGAGGTTGGGGAAACAGAAAGGTCAGGAGAACCCATAAGACTCTGTGGTAAGATTAAGCCTGGAAGTCAGATCTGCTCCAGCAACACTTTCCCACTATACAATTCTTTCCTCACTATTTCCCTTGCTGGGTCTCTCCAGGCTCTATGATATTTGCAGTTCAGCACCACTTCTAATCAGCTGTCAATTATTCTGAGGTGGGTGACAGTCTGGCAGTGAATGAGATCTCCTCAGCTCGGCTTTTAGCCTTGGGCCTACTGCATTGCTTATTCTTACCTCCTTTCCTGTCAGAGGAAAGGCAGGAAGTAGAAGTAAGGCTTCCATCAATCAATCGAGTTATATATGGGCAGCTCTAGTAAAATGGGGAAGGAAATAGATACCTTAGTTAAAGGGAAG
Source organism: Colobus angolensis palliatus (assembly GCF_000951035.1). Taxonomy (NCBI): domain Eukaryota; kingdom Metazoa; phylum Chordata; class Mammalia; order Primates; family Cercopithecidae; genus Colobus; species Colobus angolensis. The sequence continues at coordinate 4,109,482 of NW_012122487.1, forward strand.
TTTCTGGATGATTTGTACTTGATTTAGTACTATTCCAGACCATCACCACTATTACTGGAGACACTCAAGTTTTGTGGCATTGAACTAGAGCTGAAACATTGTGAGGGATGAAAGGAAGCCTCTGAGAGCTTGTGATATAGCTCATCCACCCATTCATTCACTGAGAGATTGTGTTATAGCTTATCTACCCATTCATTCACTCATCCATCAAACATTAGGTGCTTTTTTCTCAAACAATTACATGTTAGTTTATTTCAAAGAAGCTATTAAGAGAAAGATGACTATACACTTTACTTATCTTTGGTAAACCATACAATATTTCAGATCATCATATGACTGTTTCCTGAAGGAATCTTACAAGACGCAACATAATGTAATACCATTGCTAAGTCTCTTCAGGTGTTCAAGCTGTTTTAGATTAGAAAATTAAAAATCAACTTTACGCTCTTTCCCATCTTGCAAGATGGCGGGTGAAAAACTTGAGAAGCCAGATACTAAAGAGAAGAAACCCGAAGCCAAGAAGGCTCATGCTGGTGGCAAGGTGAAAAAGGGTAACCTCAAGGCTAAGAAGCCCAAGAAGGGGAAGCCCCATTGCAGCCGCAACCCTGTCCTTGTCAGAGGAATTGGCAGGTATTCCCGATCTGCCATGTATTCCAGAAAGGCCATGTACAAGAGGAAGTACTCAGCCGCTAAATCCAAGGTTGAAAAGAAAAAGAAGGAGAAGGTTCTTGCAACCAGTTGGTGGTGACAAGAACGGCGGTACCCGGGTGGTTAAACTTCGCAAAATGCCTAGATATTATCCTACTGAAGATGTGCCTCGAAAGCTGTTGAGCCACGGCAAAAAACCCTTCAGTCAGCACGTGAGAAAACTGCGAGCCAGCATTACCCCCGGGACCATTCTGATCATCCTTACTGGACGCCACAGGGGCAAGAGGGTGGTTTTCTTGAAGCAGCTGGCTAGTGGCTTGTTACTTGTGACTGGACCTCTGGTCCTCAATCGAGTTCCTCTACGAAGAACACACCAGAAATTTGTCATTGCCACCTCAACCAAAATCGATATCAGCAATGTCAAAATCCCAAAACATCTTACTGATGCTTACTTCAAGAAGAAGAAGTTGCGGAAGCCCAGACACCAGGAAGGTGAGATCTTCGACACAGAGAAAGAGAAATACGAGATTACAGAGCAGCGCAAGATTGATCAAAAAGCTGTGGACTCACAAGTTCTACCAAAAATCAAAGCTGTTCCTCAGCTCCAGGGCTACCTGCGATCTGTTTTTGCCCTGACGAATGGAATTTATCCTCACAAATTGGTGTTCTAAATGTCTTAAGAACCTCATTAAATAGCTAACTACAAAAAAAAAAAAAATCAACTTTACGATTTAAATCTTTATGATGTCCCAGGAATATTTATGCTTTCACAAAAATTCTAACTCATAATGAAAGTAGGCTTAGTCAAGTTTCAATAGAACTGAGAATGATGGAACTCAGTAGATCATTATTCAATTTCACCACATGGCAAAGGTAGAAATTAAAATATGCTAAGTTCCCAAACCCATTAGGGTAGTTGGCTCCCTGACACTGGAAACATCTCTCTTGTCCCTGCAGAAAAGGGTTCTTGGACACTCACAGCAGGAGGCTAGAAGATAGTTCTTCTGAACTTTGTTTTGGTCCTACTACGATTTAAATAATGGCCATTGGCAAATCTCTTCACCTTCCTCTATTTCAGTTTACCAACTTCTAAAACCCAGTTGAAGTACGTTTTCATGCTCATCAGAGGGAATTGTTAAACTGGGGTATATAATGAATTTCTAGATCCTCTTTTGGTATTTCCGATAACTCTTTTCTTGGTAAGGCTGTACACTCTGAATGGCAAATTAACCGTGAGGGGGGAGGAAGGATGAGGAAATTGTGAGGAAGGAGTGAGAGGGACACATGATATTGGCCTGTTTCCCCCAGGCAACTTATTAGATCTCCATATTAGAATTTTTTTTTTTTTTTTTTTTTTTTTTGCGTACAACTACCGCACCTGTCTGATTTCAGGCAGAGGATGTAAACCTCTCCTACCCTGGCCCGTTTATTTTTAGGTGGGGGTTAGTTTTTGTAGTTACACCGGTTTCTCCAGGCACTAAGTAAGCCACCATGCTTTCTGCCCATGTCTGAAGCCTGGAAAAGAATTCCTACAAGGATGATGAAAGGAAGGGAGGTGATCCATCACAGAGGGCACAGAGTTTTAAGGATTTGAACTACAACAGGAGAGGCGGCAATGGAAAGGGTGACGTGTAGATCATGAGATTTAGCATTTGTATAGTCTATTATTCCATAAACGATGTATACAAAGATAGAGAAACTGTTGTGTTCACTTTCATACAAACAGTCTTAAATATTGTCTTAAGACAAAATCTATATGGGAGAAAGCCTGAATTTCTCACTTATTGTGTATACTTATAAAAGTGACTTATATTTATAAAATGGAACTGTCTAGCTCAATGGTACATAGTTATTTGGGGGCAGAGTCAGGATTTGAAGTAGAATTTCTTGGTTTTGGTCCAGCACTTTTTTCCCCCACCCTATAATCCCTTTGGGACCACCATAAGACTCAACTGTTCAGTCATGTTTTCTTCTTGTAATTAGAAAGCTGCCCACAGTGTGTTCTTTGTACATTTGGCCCATTTGGATGTTATTTCCCTTTCTCTTATAATCCACTAAGGCATAAGTCCTTTCAGGGATAGGGGAGGATTTCACTCCTGTTATACATACAATACGCCCATAAAATTGGTAGATGAAGGCTTCAAGGCTGCCACTAGGTGGAGCAGTAGTTCCGGAGGGGGGGTCCCATGCAGGGCTCTCTGGGAAGCACTTCCAGGCAAAGGAAAGGGCTTGCTGCAGAGACGGAGGCTTGCTTCAGTTCACCTAGCCTGGCAACTAGAGAGAAAGATTCCTGGAAAAAAAATATTTTCTTCGTATTTCAGGAGTCTACTCTATTAATTTAGCTTAATTTGCTAGTAGCTGATTTCTGTCAGCTTATATTTAGTTTCCAAATTTGATAGGCTTGCTTTAGAATGAGCAGTCAGAGAAACATAGGGCTGCTTTCCAAACAAAACCAATAGGATTCCTTTGGAGCTGTTTTGGAATTTATGCAATCAGAGGATGTGGGGACATAGAATGGGTACAATTAAGACCTACACAGCAAGTGGTAATTTGGTCATGTTAGGTATATCAATACTCCCTGTCTTCCTCCCAGACCTGTACCCCACTTCCTTTTCAATTTTCTAGCCTAAAACTTATTACTTTACTTATTTGACCCTATTTTTAGCCAGAAAATGAAGGAGCAGTTTTGTTTCTCTGGAGGCCTTCATTTGTAAGCTTCTATGTGACAATACGCCTTCGCAAGCATCCTATAAATTAAGGACCAGCTGAGAGGGTGCCAGAAATTGTTTTTGGTACATAAGTAAAAATCCTTGTCATGCATGAGAATAAGATATGGACAAAATGCTCACGGGCCATTTCGACCAAGTATAATCTCTTTCAGGCTAAATCATTTCCTCTGTGCTTAAGGGCTCTTATTTGAAATAATGGCGGCTCCGGGTGTATAAAGGAAAAGTCTCTAGAAGTTCTGTGAGTAGGCCGGCATCATGGGGTCCTCTGGATCTTTGGCTGAACTGTGAACACCACTGTCTTGTGTGAACCTACTTCTCAAATTGATCTCCATGCCCAGCTATGAGGAGCTGCCTTGTGGAGGGGAAGACTTCCCAAATTGGAGCCAAGAGACTCGAACTCCACTCTAGAGTCACGTGGTGGTCTTGGGCAAGTCATTCAGTTGTGTGAGGCTTTAAGTTTCTTCTATAAATTCAGGTTAATACTGACCTCAAGAGTGTTCTTGTGAAGATCTCATAGAAGAGTATATAAACTCATTCTTACTGTTTTGCAAGTAAAAAGGTCTCAGTTTAAACACCAGATAAAGCTAATAAATGATTTTTTTTTTGATGGTACACATAACCTAAATAACCTTCTTGGAATTTCTAGTTGTCAGACAAAATATTTAGGTTGTGGGTAGAGAAATGTCCATCTACGACCTGGGATATGTTACTGTGCCACCTCAGGCCTCTCATTCTGACTGGTACGCTTTCCTAAACCTATTTTAGGTCTCAACACAGGACTGGAAGCTGGAAATTATGGATGTATCCTTTCTCTGTAGAACAGTAGCTTCCTCATCTTTTCAAACTTATCTGCCCCACATCCCAATACAAACTTGTCACTCTAGTCAAGATGGCCTCTTTGACTCTCCTTGTCATTAGCTTGGGGCTAAAGATAGGCTCCTCCTCTTCCCCCTCCCTTAAGAACAAGTTCTAGTTCTATTTTCTCATGCTGCTATACTACACAAGAATCTGTCCACTTCCTGATCTAGTTGTTAAAACTCCACTACAAAGTCTTTCAATCAACAGTGTCTCATTTCTTCAGTGAGACTGTAAATTATTATCTCATCCATAGTTCTGTCTTCAGTATTCAGCATAGGGCTGGCACACTAAATAAACACACAATGAATACTCATTTGGTTACCTTCAAAGAAACGGGGCTGAAAATGATCATATCCACAGTATAGCATAGCGGACAGTGGTTGAGAGAACAGACTCCGGAGCCATCAATGATGGGATCAAATCCCTGCTCTGCCACTTAGCTCTGTAGCCTTGGGCAAGTAATTTACTTAACTTCTCAGTGACAGTTTCCTCATTTATAAAATGAGAATGATAGTACCTACCTAGGGTTGTTGTGAGAATTCTGTATAAGCTAATGTATTTAAAGGACACAGAAAAGTGCCTGGCATGTAGGAAAAACCAAAGAAATGTAGATGATTATGATTTTGTCACAGTTAACATCACCATGATCATTACCATTCACTCTTCATGCCAGGGCTTATAAATTCTAGATGTTGTGAAGACATGGGGAAATGAGAAATACAGAGTTTTCAATGAAAAAACCATAAATCGGGTGTATAGAAAGGGAACAAGGGGTTTGCTGTGCATGGGACCAGGGAGCAGAAAAGAGGAGCAGAGAACTGAGGCCACGTGGCACGTTGGGTTGGCAACTACCTTAATTCTATTCTTGACTCAGGAATCTCTGAATAAGGACAACTAGTTATTTCCATAACTGTATTAACACCATTAACCAAATACTGAAATTTTAGAACACTAGAAAGAAAAAAAAAAAAAGCCAGAATTCTGCAATTTCAGAAAGGAATACAAACAAGAGCAAAACAGAGCTGGAAAACAGTGAACCCAGGAGCAAGTAAGCAAAGTTTGTGCAAAGAACCTTAGCCCCAAATTCCTATTTATAGGACCAGATGGTGAGGTCTTTTCCTTATCCTAAAATGAGTGTTTTTCTGCTTAGGGATTCCTTAGATTAGGATAACGGAATCTACCACAAAGTGGGAGTGGGTGCTAGTATTTATAGGCAAATGTATAAGCTTTATATTATTGAATTCTTACTACCATGTTACTAGATTGATGTTATTTTTCCATTTTAGAGAGGAGGCAAAAGGTCACAGAAGCAATTTGCTCAGCTAGTACATGGTGGCATCAGGAGTAAGGAATGACCTTTGATTGTTCTTAAACTGACAGCATCCAGGAATCGACTGGGGCCTAGTTGGCAGGCATATGGTTTGGCCTCATTTTCAGTGGGGGGGTGATTAACGTCAAGATTTGTAGTTACTTTGGGAAATGGACAATCACCAAAAAATATTCTGGATTTTAGATACTTTCAAATGGGAGGCAAAAGGAATGCTGTGAGAATTCCTCCATGAGCAGGATTATTTTTCTGAAACCAAAAATTATAGTAGCCCAGAGGCTTGCAAGGGGGAATTTTATTTTGTACAAAAATTTTGGGCAACAGATTTGAGGTTCATGAAGAGTTTCATATCACCATTTGGCTAGGGCAACTTTTTTTAACCTTTACTGTTTTTAATGTGATTGCCAACTAAAAGTTATTTAATGCCAGAAGCTTCATGATTTGCTCAGATGGAAGTATAGAAAATATTTTTGGAATGGGAAAGGCCACCTGACCACACATTCTTAACCCTGGTCTTCTTCTTTTTGCCAGACCCTTTAACTTCCTTCTCTTTCAGAAGTTCATAGAGTCTTGAATTTGCTAATATGTATATTTTATCTGCTTGCTAGGTAACTCATTTCAAATTACAAACCTCTGCATGAAATGACTGACTGGATTTCCTATCCACCTGGGCTAGGGGTCCTCAAACTGCAGCCAATTACCACTTGCTTTTATTATAAATAAAGTTGTATGGGAACACTACCATATGGATTGAAGCATTATCTATGGCTGCTCTCACACTATAATGGCAGAGCTGAATATAGTCAGTTTAAGAATAGTCAAAGGTCATTCCTTACTCCTAATGCCTGCAAATCCTAAAATGTTTACTATTTGGCCCTTTACTAGAAAAGTTTGCTGACTTCTGGCATATAACATGGAAAAATTTTCATTTCTGGTTTATCTCAGTGACATCCTTATTTATACCAAAACAGTGAACCACTTTTCTGGAACTCTGCCATGTGCTAGGACCACTCTTCCAGGAAGAGTAAACTAACTGCTAGGGGGATCTCTGGAGATCCCCTAGCGTTTCAGGGAATAGACTGTGCCTGCCTCTAAGCCTCACTAGTGCTGTCTGCTTGCCACGGGTTGTCTACTATCCTCCAGTGCTCTTCACCTGCATGATCCATGATGCTCATTTCTGTGACCACTGCGTTGACACTCAATACTTTTCTTTTGCTGAGGTTTATGTATTTACTGGGATGGTTCTTTTTTCTCTGGCTTGCTATTCTTATACTTTTCAACTGAGAAAAACATTTGTCATCTCCATTTCCTTTAGCTCTATAAGGGAAACAAGCCAAACCAAACTGAAATGAGCTTATTTTTCCTTCCCTATCTTCCCTGCTTCTAGTTTTTATATTATCTACAAACTTGGAAACTGTATTTCATGTTATTATGACTTTTACATAGAGGATTATTCACAACTATGGTTCTGAAATTGACCCTGGAGGAATTTCCCATCTGATCCTCACTTCCATTCTGAGAAATTTCCATCTGCTGAAACTCTGTGTTGCCCAAGTTAAAGACTTCCAAATATGCCTTAATTCATCTCCTATTCAACACCACTTTGGAACACTGTACAAAGCTTTCTGGGAAATATAATCATTTATAGGCTCTAGATTTCACTTTCCTATCAGCTCAGAGATGATAGCAAAGAATGTCAGTAGAATATCAACATCCCCTCATGATGCCTGGATTTAGGCAGATAATTCTCCATCATGCGGTTTTCCTAGAAATCTTGCTAACCCAACTCTTTGAACAACTACCTAGATGGTCCTCAAATAAGAGTGAAGCTTCTTAGTTTGAGATGTCCTGGAAGACAGTGTGATACAATGGCCCCATGTCTAAATGACAACGATTTTGCATACTGACAAATGAGTATCCATTGTGTGTCAGGCACGTTACAGGCATTATTTCTGTTCTTTGCACTCCTGCTAGTCTGAAGGGCAGAATAAAAGTGCCTGATTGTATTAGTATCATTTTAATTTAACTAATAAGAAAACCAAGGTTCAGAGAGATAAAAGTAGACTCACAATACTAAGTGGCAGAACTGAGATTTGTGCCAAAGTTGCTCTGATTCCAGCCTTACTGTCTCCTACCACTGTGGGCTGCCCTTTGTGTTAACTGATGTGTCATCAGGTTGCTCCTCTGACTGAAGGGGGTGGGGAGGATAAGCTGGGAATGCCTAGGCCCAGAAGAGAAGGAAAACAGAACAGGCTTAGGGATTAAAAGGCTGAACTCCTTAGACTTAGCCATTTCCCTAGGATTCCATGTTAAGTGGAGTATCACTTGGGAGTGACCTCCCACCCATAGGAAGAAATAAGTATTTTCTTCAAGCATCTAGTTTCGTATTATTCTTTACGTTCACCTGCATTCCTTTTGAAAAGAAAAGAAAGTCTTACCTAAAAGCTTACAGACTTGTATCAGCTGAACTATGAGGAATGTGTGATATTGGGTTACTTCTGGTCCAATAGTGTTAAGTGGTAAGCAAGGCCTTCCCTGACAGTGTGGTGCTATCAGCAGTATTTAGGTCTTTCTTGGGGGAAAGATCAATCCTCATCCAGTAATTTTTCCTAATTTGGTAATCCAAACTGCAGTGTGAATTTTGCAGAATCTGGCTTTTCTTTTCCATAAGGAAGTCAGCACTGCCCTTCCAGGTATTGTTTCTAGAACTGGATTCAGACGTAGGAATACTGAACGTATATTTGTCCATATTATATGAGCCTCCTGGTATTAGATGTAGAGAAGGATAATTTACCAGATTCTTTGGCTAGGGGTGTTGTACTCTACCCAAAAGCAGACTGGAGTTAGCTTTTGCTTGAGTCTCATCTCCAAATGTGTGCTCAGTGTTTATATAGAATGACTGAAAGCGAGGAACAGTTTAGCTTCATATTGCCTGTGGTCTAGGTCTCTAACCACACTTGTGCCTGAGCCATCAACACTGTAAACATACGCAGTCACAGACACACACAAATGTAGCAATTGTAACGTTTATTGAGTGCCTAATTTAGTGCATATTTGCCTATACATGTGTATATATAAAGGTAGAGCTATCAGAAGAAAAGGCTATCTTTAAAGCAGTTATGTCAAAATAAAAACAAAAGCCTCAGGAGCTGGAAGCCAGTTGGCTGGAATATTGAATATTAATTTATGCTGGGTCTAGTCAACCCCAGTGGCCTTCTTATAAAACAGTGGCAAGTCCCTGTATTCAACTAAAGTTATAATCGATAACAAGAAATAGTTCCAAAAGCCAGACTGCCTTGGATTCAAATTCCAGCTCCATTACTTTTTTTTTTTTTTTTTTTGAGAATGGAATCTCGCTGTGTCACCCAGGCTGGAGTGCAGTGGTGCAATATCGGCTCACTGCAACCTCCACCTCCCAGGTTCAAGTGATTCTCCTGCCTCAGCCTCCCAAGTAGCTGGGACTACAGGCATGCACCACCATGCCCAGCTAACTTTTGTATTTTTAGTAGAGACGGGGTTTCACCAGTTAGGCCAGGATGGATTCGGTCTCTTGACCTCGTGATCTGCCTGCCTCAGACTCCCAAAGTGCTAGGATTACAGGCGTGAGCCACTGTGCCTGGCCCCAGCTCCATTACTTTTCAAGTGTGAGACTTTGAGCAAGTTAATTTAATATCTCCGTGCTTCAACTCCAATATCTGTAAAATTGGGATAGTAACTTCAAAGGGTTATTGTGAGGATAAATGAACACCTGAAGCCCATTGTAAGTGCTCTATAAATGTTACCTGTGATGATGAGCCTGATGATTTCTCTACTGGCCTGGATGTGATGGGAGATAGGATGTGACAGGAGATTACTCTCTGTACTTATACACACTACAGCAGTGCTTTTCAAATTGCACAGTTGTGTCACAGAATCTAAGGGTTTCCTGAAACTTCCTTGGTGGAGAACATACAGGCAAGGCAGAAATGTTTAGTTAGGAGCAAGTATCACTCTGGAACTCTGCCACAATGGCATATTAGAGACTGGAAATTCAGATTATGAAAAACCATGCAGACCACAGCCTCCTGAAAAGAAGAAAACCTTCCTTCTAATCGCGGGCATCCAACTATTCATTCCTTTGTTTATTCATTCAGTTTTTTATTTGTTGAGTGTCTATCACGTTCTTAGAATTATGGAGAAAATAAGACACATTCTTAAATATAGGCCCTTGAGGATGAATAACAAACTCTAGAAACACTAACAGCTAATTTTAATACACAATGGTAAGGCTGAGAGAGTATTATGCATAGGGCACTATGTGGTTCACGGTGGGGGTCATCTGACCTGGCTTTGGGGATAGGCTTCCTGTAAGGAAGGGCAGGAGTTAGCTAGACAAAGTGTGTCAGAAGGCCCCATGCACATTTGTGAACAGCAAGTATTTGTGTACTGCTGAAGGGCAGAGCTCAGTTCTATGAGGGCAAGGATATGGTAAGAGATGAAGCTAGAGAGATAAGTGCATGTCAAATGATAAAAGCCAAGGCATCTGGACCTTATCCTCAGGTGATGACAAGCCATGCAAAGAATTTGTAAGCATGAAAGCAGCATGGACAGGTTTGCTAGAAAGATGCTCTGGCAGTAGCATGGTGAACGGTCTACAGCAGGAGGCAGTAAACTTCTCTGTAAAGGGACAGATAGTAAATATTTTAGGCTTTGAGGGCCACCTGTAGTTTTTGTTGTATATTATACTTTTTTGTTTGTTTTTAATAACCTTTTAAAAATGTAAAAGTCATTCTTTTAATAACCCTTTACATGCCTGGTTTCAAATCCCAGCTCTACCGCTTACTAAGTGTGAGACCTTGAGCAAGTTAACCTAACAGCTCCGTGCTCAATTTCATTGGCTCTTTTAATAACCCTTTAAAAGCCATTCTTAACAATCCTTTAAAAAATGTTAAAGCCACTGGCTGTAATTTGCCAACCCCTGGTCTGAAGACGACAAATAGAGAATTAGGAAGCTGCTGCGATAATCTAGAGCGGACAAAGCAAACCTGTGCTTCTTCAAAGTGATCCCTGAATCCGGCTTCAGAGTCACCTGTGGGGCTTGTTTAACTCCAAATTACGGGTCCCTACTGCGGAAAGAGTTTCTAATGATAGGGGAGGATATGGGAGTCTGCATTCTAACAAGCTCCTGGTAATTAATAACGTTGGATTTCTGAACTCCTCTTCAATCTACTTTTAAAAGCTTAAAAAAGAAGTATTTTACCAGTTGGGGTTCAACACAAACTGGGGTCCTAAGTTATTTCATCCTACACCAGCACTGGAGGGCTTCTCAGTGTCTGGAGAGAAGCGTTCTTGCCTTATTTATCATCTTAATGTATCTAAAGCCCAGTAAAGATCAATAGCGTTGTAGGGGCTACTGCAATGGCTCCTTACCAGCCCCCAACTTCCAAACATGCGCCTCTACAATCCACATGCCACAAGTTAGCCCATGTGAATCTGCAAAATGCAAATCAGATCATGTCACTTTCCTGCTTAACATCCTCCCAATTCTTCCTGTGGTACTCAGACTAAAACTCAAACCCCTTCCCTTGGTCTCCAGTTACCCTCACAACCTCATCCCATACCACCTCTACCTTTTGCCTCCCTTACTACAGCCAAATGGACTTCTTTTGAGTTCTTTCAACACAAAGTCATTGTCACTTTAGGGTTTTTGCACTGCCTTTCCTTTGTCCAGGAGCGTTCTTCCTCCTCACAGCACAGTGCTGGGCACTGGTCATCATTCAGATAGATCTTGGGTGTAATCTCCTTAGCACACCCATCTAAAGCAGTCACCAAATCATTCTCTTATCACACCCATTTTAATTTTCTGCCTGACACTTATCACCACCTGATATTTTTCTTGCTTACTTTTATGTGTTTGTTGCCTTGCTCCATTCATTTGTTAATTCATTCACTGTTATTTAATACATTTGGTGCCAGTTACTGGAGACACAGCAGTAAAGAAAGTCTTTAGCCTTGTGGAAAGGCAATCAACAAATATTTATATAATACATCAGAGAATGATAAAATTATCTAAATAGAGTTGAAAGGATAGACAATGATGAGGGGTGCTTTTTTAGATACAGTGACAAGGAAGGCCTCTCCAATATGTGCCATTTGAGCAGAACTCCAAATGCATGTAAACTCCAAGGGAACATATGTTTCATTTATCACAATATTTCCAGCAAGTCGATGTATACCTGGTATATTATAGTTAGGTTAGTAAATACTTAAGCCATGAATAAATATGCATACCCCTCTCCTAGCACTTATAATACTGCATTTACTCCTCTGGCTCCCAAAATAGACTTTGAACTTCATCAACAGGAAATGAATCTTCTTTTCCTCCATCCCTAGTATCTAACACAGAGTCTGGCTTAGAGTAGACATGAGACTGTTTGCAGAAGAAAGGAAAAAGGAAGTAGGGATTATGATGAACCAGGCAGTCATAACACACTAAGGACATCTTGTAAACGACCGCTTGAGTTGACATGCATTTCTAAGAACCACGTGAATTTCAACTAGTAAGTTATATAAATGATGAGACACAGTAGTATCAGAATTGTTAGTGATTCTTTTCTAAAACTAATTTCTTTCAAATCAAACTTTGGAATATTTACAAGCAAAGAAGCAACAGACTTCTCTCACTTTTTTCTGACCTGGACCTATCTTGCTGGCTCATACTATTTGGAGTATACTTTGACAAACTGCAAAGTCCCACAGACCAACACACAGCTGAATCTTGCAGATATTCAGAAGGTAGATTTGGGCCTTTAGCAAAAACAGACTAACTGAACTATAACACTGAGCATTTCAGCACTTCTGTTTGAAAATAAATGAGCATTTCTGAACCACCACCAGACATAGTAATGATGACAAGCAATGAAACCCAACACAGGAAAGGTCACCAACAGCCCACAGTGCAGCAGTCCTAATGGCAGCTCTGTGGCTCCTGCATGCTCTGTGCAGATACAGTCACTCTTTTCTTAAACAGAACTTGAAAGATATAGAAAACTAAGCTCCAGCCATATTTCTTATTGAGAAGCCAAGAAAAATGGAAAAATTGTGATGTGAAAGATCAAAAATGGAAATCTATTTTTTCCTGCCACATGCCATTAACTTGCATTGAAACGCTTAGTAAAGGCTAGATCCAGAAAAAGAAAAAATTTGATGGTGGCAAAAACTGTTTGTTCCTGCCTCTCAGGTATCTTCCCTCTTACCCTCTTAGTGCTACCCTCCCCCACAATGATGTCCTGGATGAGGGAGAATCCAGGACTTGCCCTCTGCTCGCCTAGGCCCAGTGCTTTAGCGTTCTTAGCACCTGGCTGCCACGTCTGTTTCTAGCAAGATTCCACTGAACCTTCTCCTTCTTAAAGCCATTGGGGTTAGACTCTCAATGCCCATTAAGGCAAAAATTAAAAGGGCCAAAGTGTGTTTCCTAAGTGCTATTTCAAGAATTATTGGTGTTCCTCAGATTACTAAGCCAAAAAAATTGTTCAGTGATTAAAGGAGAACTTTGAAAACACAGCATACTGTATTGTCCACTTGGAAAGTCACAATACACATTGGAATGCTTAAAAGAGTAAAATAAAAAGAAAAATTCCAAATAATTTTCAGTTGGGGGATAGTTAAATGCATTCAGGAACAGTAATCAGCTGTTAAAAAAGGTAATCTAGACCACTACATACTGTTATGAAAACATCTCATAGACATGCTGTTAAGTAAAAACCAAGTCACATTTCTGAACATGACTAATATCCTATTAAAAAACCCAAATCCTATGTGTGCATATATGCTTTTTATGTAACACAGTAAAATATATAAACATTCTAAAAGGATGTATACCAAATTATTAAGAATGATAGCCTCTGGGAGCATTGCGGGGAAGAGGGAGGCTTGCACTTTTTATAGATTTAGATATTATTTGAATTATTTTATGGCCCTTTTATTACTTTTATAATAAAAAATCAAGTGTGATATTAAAAAAATAGACATAAAATCCAGCAGTACATACATCTGTTTAGCTTTAAGTTTGCCCTTCTCAAACTCATGTGATCACTGAGCCTGTTTGCGGAGCATTTAGAAACAACTTGTGCCACAACTTTGGAAGTTACTGTGGTCAAGGTTCTCCCATCAGCATATGGGCTTTAACCTTCCGTGGCCTTCTGTAAATGAGGGAAGGAGGCAGGAGGGACCTCGGAGATGATATGGTACAGTCTCCTCATTTCTGAAATGAAGAGACTAAGACCGTGAAAAGTGAAGGGCCTTGGCAAGATCAGATTGGACCCCCCATGCTTGTCTACCTCCTTCCACATCATTCCTGCAGTCACCAGGTGACCTAGATGGGCCATGGGCCTTGGTTTTCATAAAAAGTCTCCAACACTCAAAGAAATTGTCAGGACATCTAAGCCAGGGGCTCAATGTTCTCCCCTGCAGGCAAAGGCTGAGCAGAGTCCTGATGACCCTTTCCCATTGCCCTGTCTTGTTCCACAGATTTTTAGGAGGAAGTAGGGAGATGTTAATTTCTATCTTTTCCCTCATGCCAATTGTGATTCCCTTCAATTCCAATAGTACCAATCCCAGGCAATAGGCCCAGGGGATAGAAATAAAACGTTGTAGCTACACTTGATAAACTGACTGGCTGATAAAGGAGAGGGCATGATAGCGGTGTAATAGGTACAGCAAGTGCACTGATAGGACTGAGTTGCAGGGCACCACCCACCTGAGTATCAGGCCACCCCTCATCACCCTGGGACCAGACACTGGAGCTGCCACTCAGTGATCTCAAAGGACTTGACTGAAATCTTTGCAACCATGTTATAAGGATTTTTGGAGAAAACGACAGGGATAACAGCAGTGAAGCTGATCAAGGAAAGTATGAGTGGTGGGGGCTGGAGGGCATGGACAGAGGGGCAGGTTAAAAGCACAAGCTCTGGGGCATGCTGCCTGTGTTCAGACTATTTCCAGTGTTTCTATGTGGCTCCAACATCTGTCCCTCAGCTTTCTATCTAGATATGGTAACTACAATTGTACCTACTAGTTCCTACGATTTTGAGGGAAAATTAAGCAAGATAATGCCTTTAAAGCACTGAGCACTATGTCTGGCATACAGTTGGAGCATAAAGAAATAATACTTAGTATTGTTATCAAAGCTATTTGGTCTAAAAGTACTAAGGCTGAGAGGCAGTATTATTGACATTTCAAAGGCAAAAAATGATGTGTGCGGCATGGACAAAAGTTACTATACATCTATTCACCAAGTCTCGGAAGAGTAGACAGAACTCCTTCTTGGAATCAAATAAACTTCTTGGAATCAAAATCAAATATTGAATGCTTGTTTCAGCTCTTACTAAAATGTGATCTTGGGTGAGCTGCTGAACCTTAGTTTTCTACATAAAACTGGAGGATAATGTCAATCTTGTGGATTGACTGTTAGAATAAAAAATGCAGTTACTTATAAATAAACCTGGCATAGTGCCTGGAATAAATGCTGGCTTCTTTCCTTCCTTACCAAAAGCTAGCAAGCCAGAGAAGACAATTAGTCAAACAATAACCTTTAGATGTAGACTTCATGAAAAGAGCATTATGCTTGGATTCTGAGAAGATAAAAGGTTAAAATGAGGAATCTAGACTAGAGGACTATGATTTTGTGACTCTTTAAAGTGACTACCCATAGGGAAGTTCCTTCTTTGTTACATATCATAGCTCTGCCACCTAATAAATACAACCTTTAGTAAATTACTTAACTTTATGTGTTTCCTCTTCTATAAAGTGTGGATAAAAAACTGTATCCACTTCTATTCAGTGAGATAAAACACATAAAGAGTTTACATTTGCCTGGCAGATAGTCACTAATCAGTTAATGACAACTATCTTCATTGCCAAGGCCCCTGTAAAGATTAAAAGAGACAAAATATGTACAAAGTATGGCACAGGTAGTGGTAAAAAATATTATTAATTCTACTACCACTATTGATTCTACATTATGAATGGCTATGACCCAAAGAGACTAGGAAGTGATACATGTTGTCAAACTGATAATGATACATCAAAACAGAGACAACAGGAGATATTAGGATAATTAATCACAGGTCCAACTGGGAATAAAAGCTTTCTGGAACAAACAGCCTTGTCCAGCCCAGACACAACATGGGTTCACCCATGGGAAACAGCAGGTGCTGGCTTCTTTCTCTGCCCAGCCCTGGGGGACCACACACACACACACAGTGTTCCAGTGTCAAAGCTTTTCCATGGTTCATCTTACAGAGTAGTAACATAATAATGCCTTGGCCTGGAATGATGTCTTTCTGCCAGAAGTTCAAAGCTATCCAGAGAGTATCTCATTTATCTTTGGGATCCTACAGGGATGGGGGTGGGTAGGCAATGTTGCTATTCCCTTATAAAGATGAGAACAGACAGTTTAGAAAAATGAAATAGCTTGTCTTTGCTCCAGTAGTCTATCAGTGCTGAGAGAGGGCCTGTACCCCATGATGGGATCCCTGAGGCCAGCTCTAAGCCCTACTCCTAGAAATACCTTGAAGAACGTGTGAGTAGTGCTCGCTTCGGCAGCACATATACTAAAATTGGAACGATACAGAGAAGATTAGCATGGCCCCTGCGCAAGGATGACACGCAAATTCGTGAAGCGTTCCATATTTTTCTCCCTCCTTCATTTTTAGATGAATTCTTCCTTCTAAAGCACCTCTTTGGTAAATTCATATTTTGTGATGAAGCAGCCTCAGTAATATCACTGTATTTATCGTAACTCCTTATAACTAAAAGTTATAAGAAAATCTATTAACTGGCCGAAATGCCTCTGACCTTTTTCAGGAATTTCTTGCAACATTTTAAGGCTTAGAAATTTCTATATTCTGTAAATCTGGAATACAGACCTTACCCCTGAGATGGGAATAAATGAGGCCTTGTATAATAAGCACCTCATAAGCCTTTGTCTTTTAAATTTTTTTCTTTTAACACTGTGAAGGTAGACTTCTCATTAAGAAATATCCTTCCCAACAGATTTCTCAATCAAGCTATCACTGTTTAATATACATTTTATTTTATTTTTATTTTTTGAGACAGAGTCTCACTCTGTCGCCCAGGTTGGAGTGCAGTGGCGTGATCTTGGCTTACTGCAACCTCTGCCTCCTGGGTTCAAGTAATTCTCCTGCTTCAGCCTCTTGAGTAGCTGGGATTACAGGTGCACGCCACCACACCCGGCACACCTGGTTAATTTTTGTATTTTTAGTAGAGATGGAGTTTCACCATGTTGGTCAGGCTGGTCTCGAACTCCTGACCTCGTGATCTGCCCACCTTGGCCTCCCAAAGTGCTAAGATTACAGGCATGAGCCACTGCACTAGTCCTAATATACATTTTAGAATCTGCAAGGTCTACACAAAGTCCTCAATAAAAATTTGCTATTCCTATTATTGTTGTTAATATTAAAAAAAAAAAAAAAAAGAACGTGTGAGTAGTGTGACTTGGGCCAGATGTGGCCCCTTGCCTCCTTCCCAAGACCAGGTTAGCTACCAGGCTCACCTGTCACTGAACTGAACTTCTTCTCCATTCCTGGCCCAGCTGATGGTAGGCCTTGGGTGGCCGATGGCCTCACAGTGCAGAAGAACACTCAGTGTCCCGCTGGCCAGGGCCACCGTCTGTCCCAGGTGGGTGACCACCTCCGAGGCTGAGAGCTGCTGGGCTGCTGAGATCTTGCGCAGAATGGTGGGTTTGCGGTGTGGCCTTCGAGAGCCTCCCACGGCGTCCCCGGCGGAGGAGGTCGGCAGGGAGCTGCTGAAGCCAGACACGTGTTTATGAGGCGAGATAGCCACGGGGGAAGTCCTGCGCTCTGAGGGCTTCAGGAGCATGTCCTGGTGCTCCAGGTGGCTGCGGAAGATCTCCTGGGCCAGCTGGGCCACCAGGTGCTTGCTGTAGAGGTCGCGCAGCTCCTCGGGCTGCTGGGAGAGGTTCCCCAGGATGTCGTCCAGGCGCCGCTGCTCGGTCACCATGGTGAAGGGCAGGTGCAGGAGCGCTTGCTCCGCGCCCGGGTCCTCCTCCGAGGTCGCGTTCCTTTCCGCGGAGTCCTGCGCCTCCCAGGAGGCCAGCAGCTCTCCGGGCCAGCCGCCCTGCTCCAACAGCCGGGAGACGAGGTCGTCGTAGCGGCTCCCCGGGTTGGCGGCCAGGCCCCGCTTCTCCGCCTTGCTGCCGTTGGAGAAGATCCCGTTCTGGTGTTTGTGGGTCTGCAGGGCCTCCTTCGGGCCGGCCTTCCTCCCCACGAGCGCCTCTTCCTCACTTCTCGGGCTCAAAGGCCGGACCACAAGCTTGCGGTTGCCTCCAATGAGCTTAATCACAAAGTGCTCCCGGGCCGGGCCCGCTGAGCAGGTGTAGACGCCTGCATCTGAGGGCTTGAGGCGGTGGATCTTGAGGTAGCCGAAGGGGGCCACCGTGACGTGCGTCGAGCTGATGAGGTGCTGGCCGTCCTTCTCCCAGGTGATGAGGGGCTTGCGGACCCTGCGCGCCGGGCAGCGCAGAACCACCGCCGTCTTGGGGAGCAGGTAGGCGAAGCCCCCCACCACGAAGTGCAGCTTCCTCTGCCTGCGAGTCTGGATGTAGATCTTCCTGGCGGCCGCGATGTGCGGGCTGTGCTTCGTGGACGGCCGCCCGGGCCCTGGAAGGAGAGCGAACCCAAAGGGACAGAGAAAGAGGTGGGGAGAGAGAAAACCCAGGGTGAGATGCAGCCAGGAGAGAGGGGCAAAGGAAAGGGCCAGAGTGGAGAAGAGAAGGAGAGATGAAGGCGCCGGAGGGACGGGAGAGAAAATATTCTTCAGGGTTTATTTTGGCTGGGGCCAGTCTTTACTGCCTGTGTTTTTCGGGAGGGCTTCGTTCCCAGCTGTGGACCACCAATCTGCCACCACAATCAGAACTAATGAGAGGCAGTGGGCAACCCAGTGTCTCCCTGCTGGGCCTTGTTGCCCCTAGAAGCTGAGATGCAGCGTTCTAGATGGAGGGGGATCCCCGGGGAAAGCCATTTCCTCTCATTAAAAGAATTTTTAAACAAGTAATCAACGTCATAAAAAGGCAGAGGACAGAGGGGAGAATGTCCTCCGCTAAATGTTTACCTTCTGGGTCCTGCAAGGCACCAGAGCCCTAAAGGACATGGTGAGGAGAGCCTAGAAGTGTTGCGGCTCTAGGGATTAATATTAAACAGATCTGTTTAGAGTCGTTTAAAACCCCAGAGTGGATAACATTAGACATCATTAGTAATACACTGCCTCCAGCTTCCAGATCTCTGTATGCCAGCAAGTGAACTTTGCTCTACCCCCTGCAAACTGTTTTTCCAGTGGAGAAGAGAATTCAGCCTGGCCACGTGTAATTAAGATTCCTTTTCCGTTTCCAGCTGAGCTCTCCTGCCTGCAGCCCTCCATGGGGTTCTACTGTCCCACTATTTCCCACAGGTTTTGGGTTTAGGGAAGGCCACAAAGTGGTGGCTATAGCTGCTGCTGTGTGGGTTTCATCTCCCCATTCCCAGAGCCCTGACATACTTACTTGCACAGGTTGCCAGCATACAGGGCCTGATGGAGGAAGAGAAAGGCAGGGGCGGGCACAGGGTAGAATTGACAACAGTTGAGATGCCGGTTTTCAGCATCTTTCGGCAAATGGCGCTTCGAGTCTGGGTGCCTTCCCCACAGCTTGTGGAACACTGGAGGAGAAAGAAAGGCCAAATGCACATAAATTCAGGGAACTAGAAGCTAATTTTTTAATAGACTCTCACACTCATCAAAATATGAGAAAAGCTGCTTGGAAAAGCAATAACTACTGAGATAGAAATACTAATTATGAGGTCACAATGTGGAAGACATGCCAACCTTATAGACATATCGCACTCTAAGATTTTCTACTCTGAGGTTTCCTGGAGACCTTTTATCTATTTTACTTATATAGCCTGGGCTTCAGAGTTAGAGAGTTATAGAGTGTTTAAATCCCAGCTCAGTATTTCACTAGTTGGCAAGTTACTTAAATTCTCTCAGTCTGTTTCCACTTATGCTTAGTTTGCAAGCCTGGGAATTAAGTGAGATAATATATTTTAAATGCCATACATAGAAATGACAATTATCGCTAATTCCTTTTTCCTTCCTTCACAAATAAGTGACAATATTTTAGTGTCAAGCATAAGGCAGTTATGAATCTACTTTGTCTAAGGTAGAGTGCTAGATGTTATGAAGAAAAGATGTGCAAGATAGTTCCAAATCTCAAAGAGCTGTCATTCAAATGAGGGGAAAATTCCAAATGCATTGTTAAAATGAAATAGTCCATTTGGGAAATACAAGTCAAAACCACCATGAGACACTACTTCATATCCACTAGGATGGCCATAATAATAATAAAAAAAAAAAGACAACAAGTGTTGGCGAGGATATGGAAAATTAGCAGTTTCACTCATTACTGGTGGGAAAATAAAATGATACAGTGTCTTTAGAAAACAGATTGGTAGTTTCTTACAAAGTTAAACGTAAATTTACCATGAGACCTAGCAGTTTTACTCCTGGGTAGCTACCCAAGAGACACAAAGACATACATCCACACAAAGACTTGTGTGCAAACACTCATAGCAGTATGATTCATAATTGCCAAAAGTGAAAATCACCCAATGCCTATCAGCTGGTGAATGAAGAAACAAAATATGCCATGTCTTTACAGTGGAATGTTATTCAGCCATTAAAAGGAGTATAGTTCTTATATGTGCTAAAACATGGATAAACCTTAAAAACATGCTAAGTCAAAGTTTATAATATATAAATTATACCTCAATAAAGCTGTTTATAGAATTGTAATTACAGAATTTAGTAAAAACATACAATTAGAAGACAAGTAAAGTAGTGTAAAAGTAATGCTAACAATAATTGAATGCTTATAGTACACTAGGGATTTCCTCACCAAGGTCTTGAAGATGATTGGAGTCTGGGTGGATGCAGAGAAACAGGGATCAGATGGGAGACAGGGAAATTTCCAGAAAAAAGATAGAAGAGTTCAGTGTAGGAGTCCCAAGGTAGGCATGGGACAGAACAGTTCGAGAGAACAGAGGGCTCAAGTTGTAAGTGTCAGGAGCTTGAGGGATAGTTTGGGGCCAAACTTTGGAGACCTTTAATTTTCAGACAAGAGGTTTGTGATTGGTCCATAAGGCAGTGGGAAGCCACTAAAGAGGGGGTGACATGATGAAAGAGGTGTTTTGAGAAGGTTAATCTGGCAACATTGTAGGTAAGGGATGAAAGCAGGAGATGGATGGGAGGCAGGGTGTCGGGGAAGGAGGCTGTCATCTCCAGGCTTGCCTGAACGAGGGCTGTGGGAGTGTGCCATGTTAACTTGAAAAATGATAGTAAAAACAAAAAACGATCTTATATTTTCAAGTGTTATATGCTAACATATTGAAGTGACACTATTTTGTGTGATGTGCTGTGATATATGCCACCCTGAAAGAAATTTAAGATGCAAAGGATAGTGGTGAGAATCAAACCCACTGCTTTTATAGCCTGACAACTGTGGGTTCCAGATTCTACCCATTCCTTATTTGATTGTAAATGATAGCACCAAATCCAAGATCAGGTGGGATGGAAGTAAGAAGCCTGAAAATTTAAAAGAGCATGGTCGTTTTAAGGCTGCTAAGTAGAAACATAAAAACAGTTTCAGGTCAGAAGACCAGGTTATAACTTTGGTCAAGTCTAGCTCTTTCGCTAGCTTCAATTTCCATATCTCTGGAATAAGGAAGCTAAGCTAAAGCAGGGATTTTAAAGCTGTGTTCCATAACTATGTTGACGAAGTGATTCAGGGGCTTCTCAGGTGGTGAGGAGACCCAGCCGTTGGAGATCTGAGACCCCTACTCACACTTAAACCAAAATAGCTGAATTTTATCTGTTTAAGATTATTGGCTTCATAGTAACATTTCATTTGATAAAGGTTCTATGGTCTTAATTTTTTAACAAAGTAATTAGTCTATAGGATCTTTTAAGCTCCTTCTAGCTCTAAAATTATTCTTTTTTAAGAATGTTTTTTGGGGGAGAAAGGAGCAACTTCCATAAAATAGGGTTTAAAAATATTTAATATCAAACTCTTTCAGGAGATTGAGGGTTTCTTTTAAAGAAAAGAATTATGGCCTTTTGAGAGGTCTTACTTCCAGAATAGAATCTGTAAGTAATTTTATTTTAAATGTCTAAAACTTTGGCTTAATTCTGTCTCTGTGGGATTCTGTGCAGTAACCATGAGATTGAGCCAAGATAGTTGAGGATGAAAAACACCCATAGATCATCTGGGTCTTCCCTTCTCCAAGGGCAGTCTCATGGGAGGTGTGGAATGCGCATTTCCGCTCAGCCAGAGGGCCAGGGGAATGGTCATCAGGATGACAGGGCCAATGTGGAGCCTTTATGAACACCTCCAGGAGCGCTTCAGTACGGCACCAGTTTGAGTTTAATCCCAGCAATTCAGGGATTACTTCCCACCATTCCCAGCCCCTCCCCAATGTTTGGAATTTCCATTCATTAACCCAGATAGCTCAGAAGCTAGCAACATTCCTTGAATAAGGGCTACCTCCTCCCAGTTCCAAAAATAGAACTTCCTCTTGAGGAAGACCAGAAGAGCCTGTAGGAGACCTAAGCTGTGGCCTCAGGCCCAGCCAGCCACGGTGAGTGCTTCCTTTCATTTCCTTTCCTTCTCATGACAAGTGAACCCAAATGGAAGAGAATCATGAGGGTTCACTCTTAGTAGGCCAAAGTATTTTACATGCAATCTATATTAAAGTATATTTAATTTCAGCCTCCCACCTACATGATGGATACTATTATATTTCCATTATACAGATAAGCAACCTAAAGCCAAAAAGGTTAAATAATTAGCCCGAGGTTATACTGCCAGTAAGTGGCAGAGTCAAGATTTGAACCTAGGTTTGCCTGTCTTTGAGTCTGAACTCTTAACAACACATGATACTGTTCTGAAGGCCTACTGTACTTAATGGTATCAATGGGACCTTTTTCTCAGTCCAAAAATCTCAAGGGTACCTCTCAAATCTGCAGTCAGAAAAGAACTTTTTCTGAATCTTCTGTGTCTCATATGCTTCAGAGACCACAAACTCCAGGAACACAGGAAGACAATTATAACACACACAAGTCCCTTCCTCAGCAGCCCACTCACGGCAGACTATCACCTGATAGATTTAGGGGAGCAATTCCTTTTATAATACTCCACTGATAGAATGTTTTCATCTAGAGCCATTTGGCAAATACATGGGTGTTCTTCAAATGCCATACCCCAAATCAACATTCCCAAGGAAAAATTGTCACTAACATGCACATGCGCACACACGCAAATGTACACATGCTCATTTTACTCACTTTTATCTTGAAATCAAATTTAGAAAGAAATCGAATTTCTTTCTAAAGCATGAGAAAAAAATTCCCCAAATGTTCTGAGACATTTGGTATCAGATACCACAAGAAGCAATTTTACTGCCAAATTATAAAACCTGTGGTAATGTAAGTTAACTCTTAATTGCAATGCACTTAGCAGGCACCATCTCATGGAATTCTGTGTGGATTGATAAGATATGGGCAAGAATTCTAAGAACCTAAGTTGAGGAGAGTTGGATCTGAATTTTCACAGGCCACTTTGCCCTCTGTAAGCAAGTATCTATGTGAGGTATTTCAAGCAGCAGCAGCTCCCTCTTGTGAGTTGTATACTATACAAAAAAAAAAAAAAAAAAAAAAGGCAGTGGGGTTAGGAAGGCAAATTCAAATGCTTATACGCTAGAAAAAGGAAGGTCTTGAATCTGGCTTCACAGAAATTTTCACTTCGCGTCTAGTGACTCTGTTCTTGGCTAAATCTTCTTGTGAGGCAACAATTTTGGGGGGACTTCTCCATGGAAGACACACAGGCCTATGGAGCTGGAGAAGTCGAAGGCAACTCAAAGAAGTGGTAGCGGCTGAAAACAAAGGACTTGAAGCTAGGTGTAAATGAATTATCATACACTAGAATTAGAAGAGGCATTATTTAGAAAGATAGGTTAGTCAGAGGTATGTCTCTAACTTAGGAGATAAAGTCAGGAATGGTGAATGCTGAAGCAATCACTTCCCAAAGTGCAGGACTACAAGGGAAATCAAATTCTCTTGCTGGGAAGCTGTTGAAGTTTTTTAGAGCCAGGAAACTAACAGTAAACAGGCAGGATTTCCTTGGCCTTCTTTTCCTAATAAATCATGTCCTTTATTGTCCAGTAACTTGGAAGAGACTTGCTACAGAGGCTTTGCCCTTCCTAAATAGAGACTAGAAACAACTGGGAGTAAGAGGTACAGGGAGGTCAGGAGGAGGGGGTGTTGTGTGGAGATAGAAGGAGAAGAACCCAGTGTGTGGAAAAGAATCCTGGGCCAAAACAGCACCAGTGAGGTCTGGTTTTGTTCCACGAGGAGCCCATTTACAATTCTAAACTTCCGATCATTGGGTAAGGGCTGGCTATGTAACTCAGGTCCCTGCAGTCTCGTTAAAAGCCAGTTACACACTATGGTATATATAGTTAAAAAAAAATACTATTCCATAGTATTAGGAAGATTGTTTTGTTCTCTTCTTGACTTTTCTATGTATATGTCTGGGTAGCCTTCTTTTCCAACTTGGGTCTCTCTTATTCTCTCCTGAGGAACATACATACCTCTGTCCAGTCTGAGAGAAGCCACTCGCTGGGACAGTCATCTTTCTTGCATGCTTGCTGGGAGGCTGGTTTTGAAGCTGAACAGAAGGTCTCAGGAAGCTCCAGGAAGCTGCCATCAGCCATACGCTGCTTGCAAAGAACCTCGCGTTTCTGAACACCCCCACCACACGTTCTGGAACACTGGGGAAGGAAAGAAGGAAGGAAGAAAAAGTAGACCCAATATGGGAAGGCAGTCTGTCTGACTGCTAATTCTTATCTTAGTTTGGCAGAGTAAAGGAAGAAAAAAAAAAAAAAACCCAGAAAAAGAAGAAAAACCAGGAATCAGCCCAAAAGATTTTGTTTCTTCTCTTTGAGATGAATTTTGTAGCAAGATCTACCCTCTCCACTTAATCCCAGGTATTTAACTAGAGCATCCAGGAATTTCTGGGGCCTTTAAATCTTAGAAAGTTGCTCCTGAACTATGATTTGCAGCCCCATCCAAGACAACTGGTTTAAAAGGTTAGTATAATAGAGTGTTCAGCATATTTACGATCCAGGGAAAATAATCTGTGTTGCTTCCAGAATGAACAGGAGAGAGCTCCTGCCATCAGTATAAATTTAGAGAAATTAATTTGCAGAAAAGACAGCCCTTTCTCTAAGTGAAGGCACTCTACCACACTGAATGGGCATTAGATTTAGGGTCTGGTTTTCTTAAGAACCCCCCTGGAATATTCTTCATGCAGGATTGATGATTTCTTAGGGCAGTGGAAGCCTGAGCCACTGAAATTTGGGATGCAAGAAAAATGGCCTCATGTCAGTGGTTTTCAGAGGAACCCCAATAAAACATTGTTTACATGTAACTGAATAGTTATGATCCAGGGGCATGAAGTGGGAGGGAGGGCCCCTGAAGCACAGACCGTTGGCTATTTTCAAATACGTGTCCCTTTACAGAGCAAAGGAGTCCCCAGCTTTTCACTGGGCATATGACATTTCAGCATAAAGACTATATTTGCCAATCTCCCTTGAAGATAGATACAGCCATTTGACTTAATGCTGGCCAATGGGATATAAACGGAAGGGTTGTGTGTGCTTTCTGGGAAGTGCCCAAAAAGAGGGTCTGGCATCTCTTCCCTTTCTCCTCCCTGCTGGCTGCAATGTGAATGTGATGTCTGAAATGTAAGCTTCCATCTTGGGCTGTCATAAACAAAAAGTTAGAAGCCTGGCTTCCTGACTGTGAAACCACCATACCCGTTCTGGACTGCCTGTGTTTAAGTGAGAGAGGAAGACTTTTCTATCTTTTTAAAGCCAATGTTATTTTGGGTTTTCTACCACTTTCACTCAGACATAACCCTAGCTAAGAGTTCAACCCACGACTACTCTGAGGTGGGGATATTTTATTGTAAAATTTTAGGGAGCCTGCTGATTTCTTCCAGAATAGTCTCTCATCATTAGCTTGCTGCCTCTGGGCTTGCTGAGAGATCAAGCCTGGTTTTAAAAAGCCTGAGAGTTTGTGCTGAAGGACTTGCTCTGCTGGAGGAGTGCCCCTCTCAGAACTCATGGTGGTCTTTGCTTAGTAAGTTGTACTCAGAATGGCTATGGGGGATTTTGCTGGCAATCAAGGTTATGATGGTGACACCAGTGTCCTTGGGTACAGTCAGAACATTGCTGCAGCCCAGTTTTCACCTTCTTACTCAGTGTTCTCAACCCTGCACGCACGTCAAGGTCTCCTGGGGAGCTTTTTAAAAGTACCGATGCCTGGGCCTCACTTCAGACCCAACAAATCAGAAATTCTGGGAGGTGGGTCCCAGGTACCAGTTTTCGTTTTGTTTTGTTTTTAAGAAAGATAGTATAATCTTCTTCCAAGTAATTTTTCCTCAGATAATTTTATTGTGTCTCTAGGGCTGAGAACCATGTCTCCAAATGAATGTTCCCTCACCATACCCAGTGGTAATAAACATGGAAAGGAAAATCCAGGACCCAGAGATGTCTCTGTTAGGACTAGTGGTTGTTTGGACCCTACCCGAGCAAATATGCCATTTGTTTGCAGTTGTGAATGGCTTGAGGTCCCAGAGCTAGTGGATAATGATGTTAGAAAAGTAATCAACTTTGTCTAGTTAAGTCTTTTAGAGTCTTTTAAATGATTCAAACCAACGGGGAGCAACCTTTTTTTTTTCCATTTCAAATTTTAAAAAATAACCATATTGAGCCCCCTAGGAAAAAGGATATATTTTCTTATTGCTGGGATCAACTACCTACCCACTGAAGCATTGAAGGCTAACAAAAAATGTGAAATGACCCTACAAGCTAGGTCTTATTTCCACTTTACAGGAAAAAAAAAAAAAAAAGAAAAAGAAAAAGCTGAGGCTCAGAGAGGTAAACAACCCAATGAAGGCCACACAGAGGCTAGAATTGGTTTATTGCCATTCATTGCAACATTTACTGAGCTACTGGACACCATGCTCTGGACACAGCTGGAGAACAAGTCCAAACTCAGCTTCCTTCCTCTGTGGTTGTACAACTCCTGTGTGCTTTACAGACCCAAAGGAGGGTGGCGTGACTGTTGCTTCATGAGGAGGGCTCCAAGCCTGATCAGCACCAAGCCTGCCAGGAGCCTGGTCTTACTCTTTCACCCAACTGGGCTTTGCCATTCAATTCTTAGCTTCCACTCTTGCGACCATCCCTGACAGGCAGGAGCCAGCCCACCATTCAGGTTGGGGAGCAGAATTTAAAGTAGTTCATCTACATTCTGGTGACCCTGGAAAGTTTAGGAAGTTCTCCCTAAACTCTGATTTCTGAAAGGCAACATTTAAGCCAGACCACTTGTTACTCATCACAAGTCCTACCAGCTCCTTCTAAGGGCTTTTCTAGTATGTCCTTTAGGCTTGATTAAGAACAAAATCTATGGTCTCAGAGCAAATGATTCAAGTGACTGGCCTAAACCTTTGTCTTCTTTGTGGCTCACTTCAGTGACTCTGTGGGCTTTTCATGTACTGAAGAAACAAATTTTAATTTTAGCTCTCATTTGGCAGCAATTCAATAAGACATTAAAGGATTTCCCTTCTTTAACTAATGTTGTACCCCCACAGCCTAGAATAATGCCTCCTGTGAATGTTCTCAATAAATGTCTGTGGCACTGAATTGAAGTTGGTACTTGGAAGAAATTTAAATTAGTGGCTAAGAATTCCATTTATCT
>NW_012122487.1:4140795-4145813 GCF_000951035.1 Colobus angolensis palliatus
TGCACGTTATGCACATGTACCCTAGAACTTAAAGTATAATAAAAAAAAAAATAAAAAAAATAAAAAAAAGAAAAAAAATAAATAAATTTAGTTTTACAGTCTTTTGCATGATTTTTAAGGTTCAACCTTCTCTTATTGCTGTCAAATTCTTACTTCAAACCAACAAGTTATACTATAATCAGATTAGTTATAAACTTTTCTTGTTCATTCTTTCTTTTTATAAGTAGCCAACTAACCATGTGGATTACTGACTCTGAAGGATTTGCCAAATTTGGGGACTATATTCTCCACAATACTTTCCATTCTGTGAATTACTAAGATTCTTCCATGAACTTATTGTAATTTTTCTGAAACCACAATTGTCGGAAAGAAACAAGTTTGTGCTGATAAATCAAAAATTTTAATTTGAAGCTCTGACCTCTCCCCTAGGCCTACTCAACATATCCACTTAAATGCAAATAGGCATCTTGATTTAAACATGCCTAAAATGGAACTCTTAATACTGCCCCTCCAACCTCATCCCAAACCTACTTCTCTCTCAGTCTTCCCTATTCATTTAATTGTGTCACATCCAGGGCAAAAACTTAGGCCCTTGAGTTTTTCCTTTTTCTTACCCCACTTCCCCTGACATCCAATTCATGGCCAAGTAAGGTCAGTTTTACTTACAAAACATATAAGCTATACTTCTAAAATACATAATGAATCAGCATACCATAATCCATCATCTCTTGCCTTTTACTGGTGCTTTGGTCTGAATGTCTGTGTCCTCCCTGCCACTCCCCTAAATTTACACGCTGAAATCCTAACTCCCAAGGTGATAGTATTAGGAGGTGAGGACTTCTGGGAGGTGATTAGGTCATGAGGGTGGAACCCTCAAGAATGGGGTGAGTATCCTGATAAAAGAGGTTCCAGAGAGCTGCCTTGCCCCTTCCATCATGTGAGGACACAGCCACAGAGCACCATCTATGAACCAGAAAGAGGGTTCTCACTAGACACCAAATCTGCCAGCACCCTGACCTTGGACTTTCTACCCTCCAGAACTGTGAGAAATAAATTTCTGTCATTGATAAACTACTCAGTCTACGGTATTCTGTTTTAGCAGCCGGAATGAACTAAGAAATAGCATTTCTAGCACGATATAGATGATACGATCAAATGTGATCATTTGAAAAGAGCTCCTCCCTCCTCTTGGAAACCCCATATTGTCTTCTCTACACTCTGTTCTCCACACAGTAGCAAGAGTGATGTTTTCAAAGCATAAATGTGATCACACAATTTCCATGCTTAAAACCCTCCAATGATGTTCCCTTGCAATGAGAATAAAATCTACACTCCTCTAACCCTGCCCTGCAAGCTGCTACAGATTCTGGTTCCTGCCCTGGTGGAACTTAGACCTTGTCTAACTTAAATCCTTCCAACTTTATTAATTCATTCCACATAAATTTATTAAATGTCAATCATGAACCAAGCGTGGTTCTAGGTAGGGGAATGTACAGCAGAGCAAGAGAAGCGTCGTACACCTCTGTAATGTTATCTTTTACGACTCCCCCCTTTCCCTGTATACTCCATCCAGACTTGTTTTTTGTTGTTTTGTTCCTCAAATATATCAAGCTTGTTTCTCCCACAGGGCTTTTGCATTTGCTCTTCTTTCTACCTGCACCATTCTTCTCTTAGATCTTCATGTGGCTGAGTCTCTTGAATAATCCACGTTCAATTCCATTCTCAGCTGTGTGGAGAGGTCATCCCTAACCTTCCTACCTAGAGTAGTCAAAGGGGTCTCTATCACCATTGCCTCATTTTATTTTTCAAAATAGCTCTCATATTTTCAGAAATTATCGCCCATTTAGACCATTAGCTCTATGAAGGAAGAGATGTTGCTTCTGTTGTTGCTTATATTAAGTGTTTGAGAATTTCATTTAAAACTTTCCCCCAGTGTATCATTACATCTTTTAAAAAAAATTAGGATTGACTGAATCCACCTCTAGTTTTCTTTCTTACACATGCTCTCTCCTTTTCCTTCTTTTATAATTAATGATTTGTTTGTTTCCCAGTAAAGAAGTGGTCAGGGTATGACCTGAACAGTGGAGTGACATTTTACAATAAGTTCTGGGAGTATATGATGTTTTGATATGATCCATAAATATTTACACTGTTGAAAATGCAGTGTATTTTTTTTCTCTGAGAGAAATAATGACTGGTTCATAAAACTATTATCTCCTAAACCTCAAAATGACATCAAGCCACTTTTCATTTAATCCTTTGATTATAATTCACACTCAGATTCCTCATGGGTCCTACTGAGTCCTTCAGACATAAATAACATGTTCCCAAAGTCTCTGTTGCCCAGTGATTGACATTTTAGATACTCCACTAGTGATGCTGAATTTGTAGGAGTATGGATCTTCTCAATGAGTAGTGGCTGAAGTTTTCTTTTTCTAAATATTTTATGAGGCACACAGGCTTCTGTTCAATTTGAATAAATGCTCCGAAATAAACAAGTAGTTAAATAAGAACAGTTCTCA
Source organism: Colobus angolensis palliatus (assembly GCF_000951035.1). NCBI lineage: Eukaryota > Metazoa > Chordata > Mammalia > Primates > Cercopithecidae > Colobus > Colobus angolensis. The sequence continues at coordinate 4,143,318 of NW_012122487.1, forward strand.
GATTCAAGCTGTTCAGTTAGACTTTCTTAGTGAATTTGGCAATAAAGAACAATGTAGGTTAATTTTCTCTCTCTTTCAAATTGAGGAAGTAGATAATGAAAATAATTTGTCTTATTTCAAGGGTATAGATGTAACAAAATTGTACTATAGAGTGATCACTCATTGAAAATAACACAACTGGGTTATCAGTTTGCAGATAGGACTTGATTTAAGGCACAGACCTCCAACAGTACATAGGTCTGTAACAACATGATGATAAAACAGCTGCAAGAAAAGTTTCTAAAAATTGTCATTTAAAATTTTGATGTATACATAAAGCTTTTAGGATATTATCATGGTAAGAAGATAAAATCTTCTACCATGTCTAGATAAAATCTAGACTCCTGACAATGCCCTTCACTTTGATCTGCAAGGACATTTCCAACCCATTCCCTGACATACTAAAGCATGTGCCCATGCTTTAGCTACAGTGGACAATTTGCCTTTTCCTGGGCACACAGACAACCTTGTCTGCTCTGGCCTTTGATCATGTCATTCAGTCCATGAGGAATGCCTGCCAACTCTTTGTTCATCCAGAGACTTCCAAGATGTGCTTGAAGGTCCAGCTCAAAAGCCACTTCTTGTCCTAGCTAGAGCAATAAGACAAGAGAAGGATATAAATGGCATCCAAATTGAAAAGGAAGAATCAAATTATCCTTGTTTGCAGATGATAGGATCTTATATTTGGAAAAACCTAAAGACTCCACAAGAAAACTATTAGAACTGATAAATTTAAATTCAGTAAATCTGCAGGGTACAAAATCAACATACAAAAATCAGTATTTCTTATGTTCAACAGTGAACAATGTGAAAAAGAAATTTAAAAAGTAATCCCACTTACAATATCCACACATAAAATTTAAAAACTAGGAACTAACCAAAGCAGTGAAATATCTCTATAATGAAAAGTATAAGACACTGATGAAATAAATTGAAGAGGACAGCAAAAAATGGGAAAATATTCCATGTTTATGGATTGGAAGGATTAATATTGTTAAAATATCCTTACTACCCAAGGCAATCTACAGATTCAGTGCAATTCCTGTCAAAATATCAAAAAAAGTCTTCACAGAAATAGAAAAAAAATCCTAAAATTTATATGGAACCACAAAAGATCCAGAATAACCAAAGCTATCCTAAGTAAAAAAAAAAAAACAAAACTGGAGGAATCACATTATCTGACTTCAAATTATGCTACAGAGCAATAGTATCATCTATAGCATGGTACTGACATAAAAACAGACATATACACCAATGGAATAGAATAGAGAACCCAGAAACAGAACTATAGAGCTACAGTAAACTCATTTTCAACAAAGGTGCCAAGAACATACACTGGGGAAAAGACAGTTTCTTCAATGAATGGTGCTTGGAAAACTGGGTATCTCTATGCAGAAGAATGAAAATAGACCCCTATCTCTTGCCATGTACAAAAATTAAATAAAATGAATTAAAGACTTAAATCTAAGACCTCAAACAAAGAAGCTACTACAAGAAAACATTGGGGGAAATCTCCAGGACATTGGTCTGGACAAAAATTTCTTGAGCAATACCCCTCAAGCACAGGCAAACATAAACAAATGGGATCATAAGTTAAAAAGCTCCTGCACAGCAAAGGAAACAGTCAACAAAGTGAAATGACAACCCACAGAATGGGAGTAAATATTTGCAAACTACCCTAACAAGGGAGTAATAACCAGAATATATAATGAGCTCAAAAAAGTCTGTAGGAAAAAATCTAATAATTTAATCAAAAGATGGGCAAAAGATCTGACTAGACATCTCTCAAGAAGACACAGTGGCAAACAGGCATATGAAAAGGTGCTCAACATCACTGATCATCAGAGAAATGCAAATCAAAACTACAATGGAATAGCAAGATCCGCACCAAGATGGCCAAATAGGAACAGCTTCAGCCTCCAGCTCCCAGCGTGAGTGACACAGAAGATGGGTGATTACTGCATTTCCAACTGAGGTACCGGGTTCATCTCACTGGGGCGTGTCAGACAGTGGGTGCTGGACAGTGGGTGCAGCCCAATGAGTGACAGCCGAAGCAGGGTGAGGCATCACCTCACCTGGAAAGTGCAAGGGGGAAGGGAATTCCCTTTCCCAGCCAAGGTAAACCGTGACACACAACACCTGGAAAATCCGGTCACTCCCACCCTAATACTGTGCTTTACCAAGGGTCTTAGCAAATGGCACACCAGGAGATTATATCCCGCATCTGGCTCAGGGGGTCCCACGCCCACGGAGCCTCCCTCATTGCTAGCACAGCAGTCTGAGATCTAACTGCAAGGCGGCAGTGAGGCTGGGGGAGGGGCACCCACCATTACTGAGACTTTAGTAGGTAAACAAAGCAGCTAGGAAGTTCTAACTGGGTAGAGCCCACTGTAGCTCAAGGAGGCCTGCCTGCCTCTGGAGACTCCACCTCTGGGGTCAGGGCATAGCCAAACAAAA
>NW_012122487.1:4146668-4147210 GCF_000951035.1 Colobus angolensis palliatus
AACTGGGTAGAGCCCACTGTAGCTCAAGGAGGCCTGCCTGCCTCTGGAGACTCCACCTCTGGGGTCAGGGCATAGCCAAACAAAAGGCAGCAGAAACCTCTGCAGATGTAAATGCCCCTGTCTGACAGCTTTGAAGAAAGTAGTGGTTTTACCAGCACGGAGTTTGAGATCTGAGAACGGACAGACTGCTCAAGTGGGTCCCTGACCCCCAAGCAGCCTAACTGGGAGACATCCCCAACTAGGGGCAGACTGACACCTCACACCTCACACGGCTAGGTACACCTCTGAGATGAAGCTTCTAGAGTAACGATCAGACAGCAACATTTGCTGTTCAGCAGTATTCACTCTTGTGCAGCCTCCACTGCTGATACCCAGGGAAAAGGGTCTGGAGTGGACCTCAAGCAAACTCCAACAGACCTGCAGCTGAGGGTCCTGACTGTTAGAAGGAAAACTAATGAAAAGAAAGGACATCCACACCAAAACCCCATCTGTATGTCACCATCATCAAAGACCAAAGATAAATAAAACCACAAAGATGGGGA
>NW_012122487.1:4151204-4174340 GCF_000951035.1 Colobus angolensis palliatus
TCTAGAACTAGAAATACCATTTGACCCAGCCATCCCATTACTGGGGATATACCCAAAGGATTATAAGTTATGCTGCTATAAAGACACATGCACACATATGTTTATTGCAGCACTATTCACAATAGCAAAGACTTGGGACCAACCCAAATGTCCATCAATGACAGACTGGATAAAGACAATGTGGCACATATACACCATGGAATACTATGCAGCCATAAAAAGGATGATTTAATGTCCTTTGTAGGGACATGGATGCAGCTGGAAATCATCATTCTCAGCAAACTATCGCAGGAACAGAAAACCAAACACCACATGTTCTCACTCATAGGTGGGAATTGAACAATGAGAACACTTGGACACAGGAAGTGGAACATCACACACCAGGGCCTATTGTGGGGTGGGAGGACAGGGGAGGGATAGCATTAGGAGATATACCTAACGTAAATGATGAGTTAATGGGTGCAGCACACCAATGTGGCACATGTATACATATGTAACAAACCTGCACGTTGTGCACATATACCCTAGAACTTAAAGTATATATGAAAAAAAAACTACAATGAGATATCACCTCACCCCAGTTAAAATGGCTTTTATCCAAAAGACAGGCAATAATAAATGCTGGAGAGGATGTGGACCAAAGGGAACCCTTGTACACCGCTGGTGGGAATGTAAATTAGTGCAACCACTAGGGAGAACAGCTTGGAGGTTCCTTAAAAAAGTAAAAATTGAGCTACCATATGATCCAGCAATCACACTGCTGGGTATATACCCAAAAGAAAGGAAATCAGTATATCAGGGAGATATCTGCTCTACTGTGTTTGTTGCAGTATTTTTTTTTACAATAGCTAAGATTTGGAAGCAACCTAAGTGTCTGTCAACAGACGAACTGATAAAGAAAATGTGGTACATATACACAATGGAGTACTATTCAGACATAAAAAGAATGAGATCCAGTCATTTGCAACAACCTGGATGGAACTGGAGGTTATTATGTTAACTGAAATAAGTCAGGCACAGAAAAACAAACATCACATGTTTTCACTTATTTGCAGGATCTAAAAATCAAAACAATTGAACTCATGTATATGGGACATGTCCATGGAAGAAGTTGGTCCATGGAAGAGTGGAAGAAGGATGGTTACCAGAGACTGGGAAGGGTAGTGAGGGGCTGAGAGGGAGGGTCGGGTGGTTAATGGGTACAAAAATATATAATAGAATGAATAAGACCTACTATTTGATAGCACAATAGGGTGACTATAGTCAATAATAACTGTAGATTTTTAAAAAAACTTAAAGTCTGTAATTGGGTTGTTTGTAAGTCAATGGATAAGTGTTTGAGGGGATGGATGGATGCCTCATTCTTCAAGACGTACTTATTTCACATTGCATACCTGTATCAAAACATCTCATGTACCCCATAAATACATATACTGACTATTGCTCACAAAAATTAATTTAAAATTATTATTTTTTAAAAGGCCACTTCTTTATTAAAGCCTCCTCTAACCCCTCTGCGTTTTGGCAAACAGATCACCTCCAACCCACCCTGACCTAGAAGAGTATCTTATCTCTTCTATAAGGGGCTCATCGTTTATGTGCCTGCTATTTTCCTCTCCCTCCCTGCATGCACACAAGATTATGAGTCTTTTGAGGAAAGGGAATTCATTCATCTTTATATTCCCCAGAGCCTAGTAGAGTATCTGGCAAAGAGCATGCACTTCATAAATGTTTGTTGAATTGATGATTGGATGAGCAAAAGAGCTCCAAATCCAGATGTTAAAAAGATGTAAAACAAGTATCCAGCTGATGGTCTGATCATCCACCTTTTATCAGGCTGTTTTATCGTTAGCCAGGAGCTGCTTCACAGTAAGGCAGCAGTGAGTTTCAGCCAGTGACGGTGTGGGCTCTGCTGGAGACTCTGACGCTCCAGGTATGGGAGGCAGCCATCTAGCTGAGTAAATGTCAGGGATTTTGCTCCTAAATGCTTGTCTGTGTTCTCAAATTTTCTTCAGTGTGTTTGCATTGATGAAAGGTATTTTTAGAAATTTTAAAAACTTGTAGAAGATGAATTTCAAAGGAGTCAAGGTTCCAAAGTCTGTGATGACTTTGTGAATGTGCTAAGATGACCTGGTGAGGCCGACAGTTCTTATGCAAGAGGCAGGATGCAAAGAAAAAAATGTTTCCAAAGGAGCAATGGCAAGAGAAATGTAATGAAATTAAATAAAAAATGTTTGCCTTTATGAGTCATCATTTAAAATAATATTCTAGTATGAAGAGATAAATCTCCAGTAAGGGGTATTATTTTTAAACATATGCAATAAGCAAAACAAATAACAAAAATAGTATTTATATTGCTTATACCAGCTGCCATACACGTTTCATGATATAAGGTCATGGGTTCATTTTTATAAGAAAAGTAAAAAATACACAATAAGGAAAACAATTATGTCTCTACACAAAAAATGTAATGGCCCAAGTGTCCTTTATTTTTAAAGATTTTCCCATGATAAGTACATTAATAAATTCTGCCGGTATTGGAATTTCTGGTTTCTTCTTGGTAGTTTAATTTAATGAGAGCTGAGTTGATTTCCTTGACACTTTTACTAATATTATTGAACCCAACACAAAGTGATGTTTATGTTTTGTTTGTAAGGTCAACTTTCCACTTAACATAATGGACTCTGCACTCTGCTTACAACTTCCAACTCACTTCATTTGTTTCCTCATTCACTTATTCATTCTTTCACCAAACATTTTTTAAGTACCCACTGAGTGCTAGGCACTGTATTGGATGCTGGGGACTTATAAAAAATGATTACTAAGCCTCAGGTATTTGCAGTCCAGTGAGGGAGAAAAAGTTAGTATACAATGTGATCACTTTTACAAAAAGGGAATACAACAAAGAGTGCAATTAAATCTTTCTGGGAAACTTGGGGAAGCTCTAGAGAGTAATGGGACATGAGCAGTTTCCAGGGAGATGAGGACGTGGCATAGTCAGACTGTGTGTACGCACTCAAGGTGCGAAGGGACTTGGCATGTTCAGATGACTCACAGCAGTCCTTAGACGGTGCACTATTGGGTCCATGAAAAAGAGTAGGTGGAAAATTATTCCGAGACATTAGATTAGGGGCACATGGTGAAGTGCCTTTGGATATAATCTTAAAACCATGGAGTATCAATAGGGGTTTCAAAGCAGGGGGTAACATGATCCAATTTGTTGAAAATGACTCAGGCAGCATAGGCCAGTAAGTTCCAAACAATACTGCTTTGTGAGGTATTAATAGGTATGCCATGGAGAAGGGGCTTCCTGGTCAAATAAGTATGTGTAACACTGCGTACCATAACCCTATGCAGGGGTTCTCATCGCATATTAATGTTTTAAAGGCTGGAAGAGAGAACCTGTGGTAAAGAATCATCAATACCAAGTTGGGAAACACTGGATGAGAGTTAGGCAAGATGAGACAAAGAGATCAAGTAAAAGACTGTAAGGGTTTGATGAGTTGATTGTAAGGAGAGGGATTAGAAAGGAAGAGAGTGGTGGGGGAGATATAGAAGATGGAATAAAACAGGGTATAGATGTTGACTAAGCGTGAAGGATGCGTGAGGCTGATAATGGCTCGAGTTTCCAGGTAGAAAGCAGGACAGATGGTGGTGTCACCCATACGATAATGATCAATGACGAAAGACCAGGTTAATAGGGGAAGGGGTGGCAGGCAGGTGTGTATCAAGCTTGGAGTCAGACCTTTGGAGTTTGAGGTAACTTAGCAACGTGTGAGACTGAGGGAGCCCAAAGGCAGCTGGACACAGTGCTATGTACACAGTCGAGGTCATAGCTGAGCCAAACTGAATTAGGACCTAGGGAAAGAAAGAAACATGAGAACTGGAATCTCACTTACTAAACATAATTATTAAAATGAGAACAGAAGTCTTTGGCCATTTTGGGGATTAGAATTCCCTTGTTCATCTAGTCTCAATTAAGCTTTCTTGACTCTGGAAGTACAAGGGGTGTACACTGTACCTTCAAGGTTTCACGTTCTTGTTATGGTGTGAAGCAAGGGGCTGCACACCCATCAAAATCAGAGCAATTATGCCAAAGAGCTTCCTGCTAATAAATCAAAACAAAGACAACCACATGTGAAGCTGGACTTTCAATTTGTTTTGCTATGTTTATTGCTGCCTCTAAAGATAGGATCAAGTGTCCATTTCCTTATGAAATACACTATTGAAAATGAGATAAACATCCTAAGAGGTTTTTTCCTCCCTGGGACAGAAAATTTTAAATAAATATAGCCTCTAACTTATGTGGATTTATATTTTAGTCACTGGAATATAACAAAACTGATTACTATGTGACTCTGCCAGAATTCAGTCCTCTAATCCAAACCAAAGGTATTTTTATCTTTGCTTGAATGTATATATGTGTGTTTAAATCTAGAAAATGAAAATTTTAATTCTCAGGCATTTATAGTTATCATTAAAATTCCCTTTTTCTTTATATTACTAGCAGGGACTCCTCTCCTGTATGCTTTTGCACACAGCTGAACTGCAGGCATTTGAATCTGACCTCGATTAAGAAAGGGTTAGAGGGAAATGGCAACACAATCACAGTTTTAAGCAAGGCAGGGATCCAGAGATTGTGGCGATCGTTTCTGTCTCTGCACAGATGTGTGCAATATGTACGTACAGTTGGGTGGACGCAATCTTGAACATAAAACATATGCAATATAGAGAAATATAAATTATGTTTCAAAGTGGACCACTTCATTTCAGTTTAACCCTTCAGCACCTTTTTTCTTCAATTCCTCGTTTCAATTTAATTTTTAGAACAAAAATGAAGGAATATTGATGCATATGATGTATGCATTGATATATTAGATGCAGAGAGGCAAAAGGGTAGTGGAAGACAGGTTCCCAGTCTCAAGGAGCTTGTGCTAGTGGAGACTAAGTGCTTCGCCCACAAAATAGCAGGTGGTGGTGGGCGGAACAATGGCCCCCGAAGATATCTTCATCTCAATCCCTGGTACCTGTGAACACTTTGCCTTGTGCAATAGAAGGGTCTTTACTGATGTGATGAGGGCTCCTGAGAGGGAGATATGATCCTGGATCATTTGGCTTGAGGTAGTCGCAGTGGTCCTTAGAAGAGGGAGACAGGAGGGTCTGAGTCAGAGAGAGAGGATGAAGGGACAGAATTAGCAGAAGGAGCAAGATGGAGGAAGGGGCCATGAGCCGAGGAAGCATGTGGCCTGTAGAAGGCAGAGAAGACAAAGAGATCCTCCCCTTGATCTCCAGAGGGCACGTAGGCCTGCTGCTCCCCTGAATTTAGCTAGGTGAGACTGAGTTGGGACTTCTGATCTTCAGAACTATAAGATAGTAAGTTTGTGTTGTTTTAAGCCACCAAGTCTGTGGTAATTTGTTACAGCAGCAACAGGAAGCCAACACACAGATGAACTGTCCTGGATAGAGGCAACAAATACCGAGTGTTCTGTAAACTGCTGATTTTAGGACTGTTACCAGGTCTCTTCATAGTTTAAGTTAAGAGCAGATAGTAAAGCAGTCTTGGGAAAGCCATACTGCATAGTGGAAAAGAAAATGAGTTGGAAGCACACAGGGCCCCTTTCACATTTACCAGCCTTGTGACTTGGTTTCCTCACTAGGTTGCTGTGAGACTCAAAAGAGAGAGGCCAAGTGCAGCAAATGAGTTCTAAAAGAGAATGTTCAAATTCCTATTAAGCTCACAGTACTTCAGGTTCCTCACATGCAAAATGGGCATAATATTAGTAACAATCACATAGGATAGTGAGGATTAAGTGAGCTAAATATGTAAAGTGTCTAGAGCTGTGCTGAACACAGAGAAAGTGATGCTCTCATCATCAAAAGCATCAGCTCCTGAAATGTAGCAAGTATTCAATAAATGACACCAGCAGAATGGGCATGTACCTTTCTAGCACCAAACTCAACGCTTTGTAGATGTGTCCTGAGAGTTATGGGGTCTCACTGAGACTTGGTCTCTGCCTTCATTGACCTTGTGGTCTAACTCAGAAGTCATGAGAAAGCACCTGAGTGGGTAACATGTGGTTGTTAAGTGAGCTGTCTGCGCCTGAACACCATGTGGTTTCAGTGTAGAAGGATAATAGAGGAGTCACTGCAGAAGAGGGAGGCTGCCTGCTGGGCCTTGACCAGCAGAGGGGAGTGGGAAATGATAGGTGGGTTAGGGGAGTGTACAAGCAGGGATGGGAGAGCCATGCCTGGAGACAGGGCAGGGACAGATGTGCAGAGGGATGAAGGCCTGAACAAGACATGTACTGGCTTTAGAGTCACTGAGAAAAACCCTAGCAGTAGACTGTCATGAGCAAAGTGTTTCAGACTAAATTGTGGTATAGGTAACAGTGATTCTCAATCATGGTGTTGTAACTCACCTGTGTAATATGATGCCTCATGAGGTGTGCAAAAAGTCACTTATAACCCATATCAAAGAGGAGGAGGATGATAATGATGAGTGTATTTAATAAATTACAGAAGATGCAGAGGACTAATGCACATAAAATAAGTGTTCAAAAGCCATCTAAATATGAACTAACAAGATATTAAAGCTATTAATAAATTGGTAAAGGTAAATATGAATCCTTCCCACAGACCAGAGATGAAAAGCAAAGGGCAGAGTATTAAGAGGCAGAACTGAAATAAAGACGGTCCCCTAACAACCAAAGCTAGAATTAGATTTCTGTTTCATTTCTGCTTAATTGTTTCTAAAACAAGATCTTAACATCAATACTTGGACTCCATGCTAGGTCCTCTCCAGACCTGCAGAATGTGTAAATATTGGCTATTTGCCATTTGTCAGACAAATACTCTACAAAGAACAAAGAAGGTTGCGTTCCTATCTGGCAGATGACAATTTACATAATTTAGGCTTTTTTCCCTTCAGAAAGAGAAACATACACATGAGGTCAGTGGCAACACTGTGTTCACACAGAGAGGAGAGAGAATTTCTCCCCTCAAACAGGTAATGTCTATCAGGTTGTTATCTGTATTCCTTAAATGAAACATGTGATTCCTCCATGTCCTTTCCTTTCATAAGAAAGAGGGTGTAGGTTGGGTGTTGAAGGATTGGAGACCTCAGCAGTATCCTCTGCCAGATCCTTGCTAAATGGAAAAGACCAGGTGAGTGTACACCAAGTTCCCTTTTTCCAGTAAGAACTGCTGAGGAATCAGGGCTAACCAGGTGATGGATTGTCAACAGCTGGTGTCCTAACTAAGCTGAGTTCTAAAACTACAGCCAACTACCCTAGGGATCCCTGAAGTTACTCTAGACTTATTACACCATCCAACATAAACAATGGTTTCTTCTCACAAGCAGTCAGCAATAGCTAATTTTTCCCAACAAAACTTAACTAATGAAGTTGGATTCCAGTAAATAATGTAAGATGAATAGTCTATTGTTTACTCCAGGTTTAGAGATTACTAAAAGTGATCAAAGATTCTTTTTTTTTTTTTCGAGACAGAGTCTTGCTCTGTCACCAGGCTGGAGTGTAGTGGTGCAATCTCGGCTCACTGCAACCTCTGCCTTCTGAGTTCGAGTGATTCTCCTGCTTCACCCTCCAGAGTAGCTGGGATTACAGGCACCTGCCACCACACCAGGCTAATTTGTGTGTGTGTGTGTGTGTGTGTATATATATATATATATTTTTTTTTTTTTTTCAGTAGAGATGGGGTTTCACCATGCTGGACAAACAGATTGTATGAACCAAACCATTAATAGGGCTGTCTCTGGAGGATAGAAACACTGCTGACCTTCTGTGTTCTTTATTTCTTGTTATGTTTGACTATTTTTCACAATTATTGTGTCTCAGGTGTGAAAGAAGAGACTTTTTAAAGGTTCATTGGATGAACCTTAAACAGTTGTTTACTATTAAGTTTCCCAACCTGAAAAATGGACTTAAACCTGCTCATCCTCAAACGCTTCTCCCTGAAAGAAGGAAATAGAAAAGCTTTCAAAGTTAATTCATATCTTCACAGGCCCAAAGTAGATGAAAATTGAAGAATAAGTGATTCTCTGGAAGTCCACTGTTTCAAACAGGGATACTGGGCGTATGGGTGGTGGTGGTGTCAATTGACTAGAAAAAGGTCATATATGTGGCTGTGCCCTAGAAACTGAAAAAGCATCATGAGTCAATGTCATTATTCAGCAGCATGTGTGGCTATCAAAAAGACATTGATGTTTCACTGCATTTCAAGGCTAGAACAATATTAAGACTTGTAACCACAAAAAACTTACCAGTAAGATGTAAAGCCAGCATTTTCAGGGCCTATAAGGACTATTCTTCATCTATTCATTCATTTCATCATTCAGTAAACATCTTATCCATAACTTATGTACATAATAGCAACAAGCTACTAATAATACGGGGACTTAACAATTTCAACAGTGGAGGTTAATTTGAGATGGTTCCCTCACCTTTTATTAGGATTGGCATGGGTTAGTGGTGCCGTTTAAGGTCATAGATTCATTCCAATTAGAGGTAACTTAGTATAAATGCACTAGCAATCAGGTGACCTGGGTTCTGGTCCAGGCTTTATAATCTTAAGCAAGCCTACATCTAGGCCACAGTTACTTCATCGGTAAAACAAAAGTGCTCATGTTTAATCCCTGAAGGGCCTTTGAGTCATACACAATGGGTCTGGTATAGTGGAAAGGGTCACATAAGACTGAGTTGATGGCCAACCCCAAATTTGCTAGCTGTGTTTGCCTCAGTTGCCTCAAACATAAAATAAGGCCAATAAAACCTACTTTTAACTGAATTGTTGTGAGGATTTACTTCAGCTTGGTGTGCGATGATATATATTTCTTAAGTGCTGGTACATTGGTGTTCAAAATATGTGACATCCTCTTCCACAAACCATCCATAGTATCATGGAATTAATGAACTTGGCCATATACATTTAAGCTCTAAAAGAAAATATATATTTAATGTCTGCTACCAGCCACTTCACACTTTAGTGCTTTGCTTATTCACCAGTATTTGATTCTTTCAGTGTTTTACTAAACAGCTCCAAGATGGGCAGAGAGCAAGGGGGAAGGAAGGGGCTCTGCCAAATGATTAGGAGAAAGCACAGAGGAGGACACGTGGCTGCCTGGAAATGGGAGCCCCTTCTGCACAAGGCAAGGGTATGTGAGCTGTCATCCTCTCTCCTTCTCCACTGATGATCATATCATTTATCACCCAAACTGGGACACTTTTGAGAGTGGAAAAACTGTCTCAGTGAAACAGAGATGTATGTCCCCTCCACCTTTCATGCTTACTTTTTGTGACCTTTGTTGTCCCTTTAAAGCAGTGTTTTATATCCTCATAGGGAGCAAATTGCAAAATAAGACTTTATGCAATCAACTGAAAATCCTGTGTTTTTAAAAGGCATGCAAAAAGATGAACATTTCATAAATGTATATTATGTTTAGAAAGGAAATTATGATAAAATAGTTGTGCTATTATTATATATGCCTGGTACAGGATCAGAAATTTTGTTTGTAAAGGGATAGCATATATTTTAGATTTTATGAGCCATATGTTCTCTATCACAACCATGCAATTCTGCCTTGTAGAGCAAAAACAGCCATAGACAGTACGTAAAATAATGGGTGTGTTCCAATAAAACTTTATTTACACACACAAAAAAGACTACAGGCTAGATTTAGCTTGAGTGCTGCAGTTTGTCAACCCCTGTTTTGAAACAATGGTTCCCAGACTTTTGGAATTCACAGGACCAGGAAAATAAAATACTTGGAATTGGCTCAGCATTTCTAACTTCTTATATTGCTAAGTAATGATGTTAAAAAATCATTGCCTATTACCCTTATTTCTTAGAATTTTAAACAGCAAAAAAACTAGAAAGGGTATAAATTAAGAACAAATTTAGCTTTATGGAAAACCCACCACATTGTCTTTATTTTAAAAAATTTTCCTTAGCTTGGTGACAGCTTTGTCATAAATATGCTCAGGTTAACAGATGGGTCATCTGCATTGCTTTTGGAGGTCACTGGGATGTGATACAGTAGAAAAAGCATGATATTTGTAATTAGAAGATCTGGATTTAAATCAGGTTAGGGGAGTACTAAGAAGGGAGAAATGAGCAGACCTTGAACATCTCTTTAACATCCCTGGACAAAACCACTCTGAGAGAGCATCCCTTTTTTGAGTCACTGTTGCAAACAAAAGCTCCAATATTGAGTAACTCAGAACTCACCGGCTGCCACTGTGCAGGGTACCAGGCTGGGGGGCAATTGAAGCGGTTACAAGCTTGCACCGTGCTGGGCTTGGGCTGGCGACACAGCTCATCGGCCAGGATGACTGTTTCATTCATCTCTCTGGAAAGCAGGTGGGTGCAGAAGATGTCTCTGGTCTGTAGGCCGACCCCACATGTGAGACTACATGGACTCCACTTGCCAATTTCCCACCTGAGAAGAAATCAGAGAAGAAGAGAACACACCCTTAGTACCTGTGCAGAGAACGTTTCCCGTGAATTCAAATGGAGTAAAAATCCCTAACTGGGAAAGTGGGAAGTCCCAGCCCAAGATTGGCTGGCAGTTCTATCCTAAGCCTAGAATCTATCCTCTCCCTTAATGCTCTAGAATTTATTTACATTAAAGCAGAGAGGGAGATAAAATAGAATATCCAAATTTTACCCATAAAATCACCAATAATGGTTACAACCATGTTTATTCTGATGGGACATATAAACTTCATCAAACTAAGAGGGGAATGCTTGATGAGACATAGATTGAGTACATAAAGGCTTTAGGCACCACATACTGAATTGTGAGGCTTAAAGAGGACTTTCTGCTAATTTCTCCAGCCGCAATTCTTAGCAAGACTGAAATTTTTTTGCTTGTAATTCTTTGGCTTCAAAGTGAAAGGTCATTGGCTCCAGCTTCCTTCAAAGTTCCATCGCTGCATAGAAACGTCTCTGTCTTATGTTTAAATATCATCACTGCCTGGGACTGGATAATGTAACAGAAGTGAAGGCTGCTCAATCGATCAGTCTTCTTGAGGGGAAATAAAGTGAAGAGAGTGGCTCATGATCTGGACGTAGCAGTCAAATAAGCAGATGAGTTGAGTGCATGAACTGGCCATTTCCAAAGGGTCAAATCTTGAGAAGTACATTTATAGTGAGCTAAGGGCCTATGAAAACAATCCCACTGCATTTCCCTGCTGATGCAGCCTCCAGACTGGGAATGATAAAGACAAAGCTCAGTCGCTCAGGCTCTAAGTCAGAAGCATCCTCTAAAGATCAGTTTTAGAAAGTTCTGTTTACAGTCTGAGGCACAAAGATTTTACAAACAGGAATTGGCCAAGAAAAAGCATGGTAAGTAGATCCTTTAGTAGCTAGTCCCACCTAGCTTTTGTCCTGAAAGTCGGTTGAAAATTTTTTGGCCTTAATGTTTTTCATCAGACTGTAAGACTAAGTGTATGTGCTCAATCTCTTCCTACTGCTCTGACATGTAACTAACTTTCCAACCTGTGTCCACTACCTCCTTTCATCTACACTAAGGTTAGCCGTATCTGTAATAATCTGTTTGTTATTCTCCATTTACGCCCCATGGTTTTCTAGTTGTGTCTTTATGCAAGTTGTATTTCTAATTTGGAATATCTTTTGCCCTTTCCTTGCCCTTCAAAACGTCTTTCATTTCTATATGTCCAAATATAATCCATATTTAAAACACTGTATCCATACTTGCTCCAGACACTGACCATTTTCTCAGTTGTATTATGATTATTCTACCTGTCAAGGGCACTACGAGAATATACACCTCCTGATGTAGGGCCTGCCTCTGAGTCAGTTTTGTATCACTCACAGGGTCCATCAGAACACCTTTTAGATAGTTAATGTTATTGGCTAAATGAGCAAATCAGTGAGACATACCATCATAGAGGGCACCTTAACACATTATCTCATTTAATTGCCTCCAGAACAATATGAGGTAAGCTCTATGGATTATCCTCATTTTATAGTTGAGAGAACCTGGAAATCCAAGAGGCTGACTTGTTCAAGTAGCCATAATTAGTAAGTAGTGAATCCAGGATTCAGACTCATTTGTTTCTGGCTCTGAAGCCTCTGCACTTTCTATTGTACCATGCTGTCTCCAAAAAATACCTTGAAAACTCTCCTATGAATATTTGCAAAGTTTTAAAGGAATAGAAGAGGAGAAGCTGGTTGAATTTCTTTCTTTTAGAACCTTGTGTAAACTTCTATCAGCTTATTTTTAAACCCTTAGCTTAAGTTAATTATAAGCTTTACAACGTTGTGGTGTTATTGGTTTTAAGATACATCCATACATTCTTTGCTATGCCTTCCTTCCAAAGGTGGAGTCTTGAGTATGGGCTGGACTTAGTGGCTCACTTCTAATGAATAGAATGATGCAAAAGTGATGCTATGTGACCTCCAAGACTAGGTCACAAAAAGGATAATGCTTCCAATTTGATGCTCTCTCTTTGCCCACTCATGGTGGTGGGGAAGCCAGCCACGATGTCATGAGAATACCCAGACAATCTTAAGGAAAGTTCATGTGTGAAACTGCAGCCTCCCCACCAATAATCAGTATTGACTTGCCAGCCATGTGAGTGAGCTACCTTGAATGCAGACCCTCCAGCCCCAAGCTTGCCTTTAGATAATTGCAACCTCAGGGAAGACCTCAAGCCAGAACTGCATGTCCAAGATGCCTCCAAATTCCTCACTCAGATGAACTGTGAGAGGTGATCAATGTTTATTGTCATTGTTAGCTACTAGGTTTGGAGGGAAACTTTTTATGCAGCAATAGACAACCAATACAAGTATATGCCTTTCCCCAATTTGCATATGTTCATCAAAAGACATATGCAAGAATATCCATGGCAGCACTGCTCATAATAGCTCAAACCTGGAAAAACCCAAATGTTCATCAACACATGAATGAATAAAAAATTATGATATATTAACACAAGGTTATATAAAGCAATGAGAATAAACTGCAACAATAAGCAACAACAAAAATGAATCTCACAAACATAAAACTGAATGAACAAAGCCACAAACACAAACATTGATACTGTGTGATTTATATAAGCTCAAAAGCCAAAACTAATCCACTGTATTAGAAGCCAGGACGTTGGTTACCCGTGGTGGGTAAAAACTAGAAGAGGAGCAGAGTGGGATGGGCTTCTGGGGTGTTTGCTAGATCTAGTGCTGGATCTGGGTCCATTTTATGAAAAATCACCAAGTGTACACATAGGATTTGTGTGTACTTTCCTTAGGTGTATTATGCTTCAAAAAAGGTTTTCTTTCCACTCAAGGGAAATACTAAAATGTTGTGGGTGTAAAACAAAATCTAACATCCATGGCCAATGCTGGTGACCCCTCTTTGTATGTCTCATAAAATAGCTGCCTACACAGCTAATTCTGTCCCAAGGTCAAAGCTTATCAAAGTAGAGGCTTTATGTCCTCACTTCCCCAAACTCTACCACCATTTCTGGCAGAAATTTAGCCCCTGGGACCTTGAAGCAGAGGCATTTTAGTAGCCATGAGGCCACCTGAGCACTGCTCAGAGAAACTCACATAACAGATGTATCTGCCTGCCCTGATAAAAGTGCACTGCATTCTCAAGGATGGAGGTCAGCAGAAGCTACCTGTATATTAAGGACTTTGCTGATTCTGGGTAAAAAATACTGTAATCAACTTAGGCCAAAAAAGAGACTCTCCCCTACTTCTCTCCTGCAGAGAGGCTGTAACTGTGGGCCTGGGTTTTGCTGGGTGCTGATGCCCTACTCCCTGTGTTCTGTGCCTTTGGCTGTTTCTGAGAGAGGAACTGCAGGCCAGGCAGAGCCGGCTTAGGGGCAAGGTTGGCTATGAGTGGTGGCCTAGGAGACACTTAGAGTCCTTCTTTGGGGGGCCTGGCTTCTGCAGAAGCCCAGTGCAAGGAGGACCAGGGCTCTGGTCTAGGCATCAGAGAGTGAGGGCATGAGTGCCTTTTCCCCCTATTTGCTTGGCTTTTACTCATCTTTTCATTTCCATTTAAAATGCTACTTCTTTAGAGAGGAAACTCTCAACTGGGTAAAATTCTTTTACTGTATGGTCCCATTAATACTTCTCCCTTTGAAAATTCTCAACATACTTGTAATGGGACTTCCCCACTCGACTGCTAGCTTGATGAAAGCATGGGGCTACGCCTATCTTGGTTTGCCACTTGTTATGTGTTGACCTGTGTCTCCAAAAAAAGATACGTTGGAGTCCTAACCCTTAGTACCTCAGAACGTGACCTTACATGGAAATAGAGTCACTGTAGATGTAATCGCTTAAGATGAGGTCATACTAGAGTAGGGTGAGCCCTTGATCCAATGTGACTGTGTTCTTATAAGAAAAGAGGGAGACGCACAGGCAAAATGCCATGTGACAACAGAGGCAGAGACTGGAGCAATGCATCTACAAGTCAAGGAATGCTGAAGAGTGCCAGGAGCCACCAGAAACTAGAGGAGGCAAAGAAGGACTCTCCTTATAGGTTTCAGAGGGAGTACAGTCCTGCTGACATCTTGACTTTGGACTTGATTTTAGCTTCTATGACTGTGAGACAATAAATTTCTATTGTTTTAAGCCACCTGGTTTGTGGTACTTTGATATAGCAGCTCTGAATATGAATACACGACCAAAACCTCAGTGTTGAGCATGGTGCCTGGGACCTGGTAGATGTTAGTATGCAGTGAAAAACTGAGTTGAATTAGCAGTGACCTGTGTGTGTACTTCTGGATTAGTCACATGGCTGGTGGACATCTTAGCTGTGTCCTATATACAACTGTTTACTCCCAACTTCAAGGTGCCAGGAGCTCTGAACACCACACATTTTCCTTCAGTGTGGTGTAAACTCTTTTCGTGACAAACTGGATCTGAATTGGCATGCTTTTGACAGGCTGCATCCCACTTTGTGTAAATATTTATACATTTTACCGCAGCAAGATTAGCCTGTTGGATTATGGTGCTTTCCCCCAGAAATTGCTAGGGGTGTTATTCAATTTATGTCTTAGTAATCCTAACATCTTTCTAAAGTACAAAAAAAATTGGAATCTGAAACACATCTGCCCCAGTGGTTTTGGCTAAAGGATTGTGTCCCTAGATAAGGAGGGTGGTAAACATGATTGCTATGGTTTCTCTCAGCTCCTAGGCTTCAGGTGTTTAGCTTCATGGTTGGGCTCTTGGCCAAAATATTTGGAAGGCTGCTTTCCCCAGCATTCTTTTACTATACTGCTTTCTTTCCTCTGAGTGTTTCTTCTCCCTGTTTCTGTCCCTTTTGTCAAAACCTGCTTGCAGGAAAGGCTCCATGAGTTGACAGATCACAGTTGAAGTCCTCCTGGCTTGACCCTGCCCAGCACCCGAGCAATTGACTTCTGACCAGGGGCAGGCAGGAGACAGAGGGTCTCCTTCCACCTTAATGGCTGGAATCAGTCTTCCTGCCCTTTGCCCAGCCTCAAGCGTGCCTGGATCGGCCTGTCGTTTTAACTGGATTTTAAGCTTTCAACTTGGCTTCCTAATTTCCACTTTGTTTCCCAGACAGTGCTGGAGTTCTGCCCAAAGTCCAGCCTACTAGACTGTGGTCCTGTCACTCTGCCTGGATCTGGCCAGTCCCTGAACTTGGGCTGGGCAGAGCACCCTTAGCCATGCATGAGCTATAAACTGTGATGTGACCACAATCCAGCTGACATTACACATGGTTGCCAATAACAATAGTGATACTAACATTCATATCACACTTACATGAGCCAGATTCTGTGCTAGTTGCTTTAAGTGCATTACCCCCTTTATTCCTCTCCACGGCTTCATGAGATAAGTACTATTATCCTCTCCATTTTCACAAGCAGGAGCTGAGGCCTGGAGAATTCAAATCATGGCCCCAAATGCCTGCTGCTGGGTCTCCCTCAATGCTGTGGCACCTGTGTCACACCCAAGTCCACCATGACATGGACACAAAGGCACTGAGAATGGAGCTGCTCCTTATCACAGGACCAGCTCTGTGGATTTATGAGCCTCAATTCTGCATGATCCGAGCCTCATTCACTGAGGTCTCAGCAGAAACCAGGACTTAGCTTACCCAAGATGTGGGAACATATACTGACTTCTTTACTAGAGAGAAAAGTACTGTAAGTTTCCCCATTATACAGGATGAACTAACAGAGACTCTGAGAGGTTAGGTAACCTGTCCAAAGTCACACAGCTAGTAAACAAGAGAATCAGCATTCAAACTCAGGTGGCCTGGCTCCTGCATGCTTAATTATTATATTATACTATCTCTTAAGGCCAGTAGAACAAAGTATTAATAGACCTGAGTGGCAAATGCTGAGCTTCCTGGTGCTTACAGTTTCAGAAAATCACAGATGACAAAATGACAGATCTATTTCTAAATAATAGAAACAAACACACTGATACCACCCAGGGCCATGAGTCCACTCGCAGTTATTTCTGTAAAGCAGCAGTGTACTTGGCAGCCAAATGGGCAAAGGCAGAGTGTGGTCTTCCCCAAGTGTTAGTTTTTTGTAAAGGCGGCCATCAGGGTTAATATGGGCAATCAGCGACCCATGATGGTTGACCCTTCTTGGCAGCTTGTGTTTGTATTAGCTATACAAAAGGAGGATTTTATTTTATTTTATTTTTGCCTTCTTTTGGACAAGGGCTCATTATGTGAGTTGCCAAGGTTTTGCTCCTCTACTCTTTTAGAGAGAGTAATGACTATTGCCTCCAGAAACTCATTGTTTGTTGCTGGTATAAATGTTCATAATTTCTAATGGCAGACCCTCCCCACCCTGAGCTATTATGCCCTAAGAACCTTCTTTGACCTCGACTTTTGCAGCAAAGTTTCTCTTTATCCAGAAATTTAACATGAAGTTTTGGTTTGGAGGAAACTGAAGTTATTGTAAACTGAAGTTATTTGTCAGAAACGTTCTTTAAACTTGTGCGTAACCCTCTAGCTTGACATTTCTGCCCAACACTTCTGTCCTGTGATTTTCTTGTCTTCCAAAGATATTTGTTTCCCTTAGGATGCCTCTGAGGTCGGGAGGTGGACAGCAATCCGACAATAATAAACCAGACACCACTGAGTGTGCCAACTCTAGAAAGCCTAAGGAGGGGCACATACAGGGTCTAGGATGCATCTCACTTTCAGTTTCTTGGACTGTCACTAGTGGCTCCCAATTTATCTCTGCATCTCTCAGTTTCCAATTTCTCCCTAGGCCACAGCCACCAAAATGTCACTCAAAAATGCGAATCTGGTCACCTTACTTTGTCTGATTAAAAACCTCCACTGGAGTCAAGCTGAGCTTTCAGTGGAGGTGAGCAGCTAGTATGTCCAGGGCTCAGCTTTGCTCCCTGGGGGGCACTGGAGCACTGCATGTCTGGAGCTGAACTTTCAAACTGGCCTTTTCTTCTTCCTCCCCTTTCCTCTTCTACTTTGTAGGGACTGAACTTTAGTATGAGGTTTGGTGGGGAGTGGTCCTCTGGCCTGGGACGGGGGTCAGCACTGGGCCAGGATGGCTGGGAGTCAAATATTCAGGGAGGACTGACCAAATACATAAATACATAAAAAATAATGGGAGCCAGATTTCTTACTGTCAGAGGAGAGAGTTACAAATATGCGAAGTGGAAAGACTAAGATAAATCTAGTAGAATTGAACTGCTGTTGCAAACAGTATGAACTCATGGTTTTTAATAGATGGACAGACACAGATATATCAACAGATATAAATGAATATATACAACTATACATATATGTGTACAGTATCTCCTAGCTCTCTCTGAAAGGCCTAGAAGCAATGATATCCCAGTAGTATCAAGCAAATCAAGTGCCCAGATCTTGGGTTCTAAATACCATTCTCCACTAAAAGGAATCAGTTTCTGCAGAAAGAGCTGACTTCTGGGCAGGAATTGGGAGAAGAAAAAAATGAGCCGGAAATAGTATCTTGTACCAGAAAATTGAGAAGTGCTCAAAGAACGATGGGGTATATGTCAAAAGGGCATAGGGGCCAGCTTGAAAGGGCTTTTGCTGGTCCTGTCTGGGACAATTTGATAGTAATATATTTTAACCCTTTGAGCAAAGTGGAAATTCATAAATAAATAAACCGGAGAGAAGAAAAAACTACCTCATAGTAGAATGCCTATTAATAATCTAGAAGGAGTGACAGAATTTATAGTTACCATTTGGCAATCATCATCATAATAATTGACTCAGGCAGTAATCATCCATCAATATTATATCTAGTGGGTCAAAGGTTAATGATGAACAGGATATTTACTTAACTCATATTGTCCCCCATAAAATACTTCTTTTTACTTATTAAGTGCTATATATTTATTAATTTTATAGCGGAAACACCTGGCTGACCATCATCCTAACCAAGTGATAAGAGTAAACATCACCAATAATGAGACACATTATCATTATCTGTCTCCTGATATGATGTACTAAGAACAACATAGCACACTTTCGTGTTATTTCTGTCAAAAATTCAAAAATCATAAGAAAACATCAAGCAAACACACATGGAGAGACATTTTACAAAGTAACTGGCCCGTACTCTTCAAAAATGTCAACTATATGAAAGATAGAAGACTGAAGAAATCCCCCAGCTACTGAGGCATAATATAGGACCTTGGGCTCTAAGATTGGATTGTCTGTGAAAGAATTGTGCTCTGCCACCCTGCAGTTGAATAATCTCGGGAAAAGTGCTTAACAATTTACTCATTTAAAATGGGAATAATGGCAATACCTACTTCCCAGGGTTGTTATGAGGTTCAAGTGAGAATCTCCACGTAAAGGACGAAGCCCAGGGCCTGGCACAGATGAAGGGCTCTGTAAGTATTGGCCAATATGAACTGTTATTACTGCATGCTCAATAAATATTTGTTCAATGCAGAGATGATTATTGTGAGGATAGGAAACAAGTAAGTAGAGTGAGGTAGTTTCCTAAAGTCAGTCAGAGAAAGTAGCCATCGGTTTTGGAGACTGAGGAGAAGGGCATTTGTGACATGTCCAACTTAGTTTCTCATTTAAGCATTCATTACTAAGCACTGTGACAGATCCAGATGTGGAAACCATGCTTATCACCTTTAAGATCCTTTCAGCAAAGATGGAGAAAGCAGACAAATGCCCAGGAGACATAACAAACAATGTTAGGTAACAGTTATGAGTGAACTGCTAAACTATTTGGCTAAACCATGAGGAATGCTAGAGTTCAGAAAATGTGCAGTGTGGTGCTCATAACTACTTGCATTGACCTGATCAATTACACTTCCCAAAGACTGTTTATGTTATCTCACTTCATCCTCCTAACTCTCAAGTAAGCAAGCAGGCAGTATCTCCATTTCATGGACAAGCAAGCCAAGGCTAAGGGAAACAAGTGATTTTCCCAAAGTTCGGACGGGCACTTGGGTTACTCCTCTACCCTGCTAAGTCTCTAAGGACTGGAGGAGTGCATCACGAAGAGTTACAGAAAGAAGGAAATAGACGAAGTCAGAAAAGCAGTTACACCCAGCAATCACAGATGGATTTGCTACTCCCCACTTACAACCACTGTATTCTCGAAAATCCTTAAAAGAGGCCTAGAAAAGATACAGTAAAAGATCAAAGGAGATGTTAGACATTAAAGAGCAAAAATATGTTTGAAGGCCAAAAATTAAACAGAAACATGTATGATAAATCACACCATGAGAATCGAGGCTGTCTATCAAACAGTAACTTGCATGGCTCAGGAAATAGCAGATACAGCCACACTTCTCTTGGAAGTCTGCCTGCACACTGTGAGGTTTTGGCTCCATAAAAGTAGTGATAGCCAAGATTACCAAACACCTGAAGTGGCAAAGCACTCATTTCTGCTCAAAAACAGTTTGGCCATGCCAATTTGCTGCACCTTCAAAATCATCTCTAAAATAACTCAAAAAAAAAATAAAATCAACGTTACCAACATTACACATGACTCTTGTCAAACCATCTTTGCTATTTTGTAAATTAATAAATAGCTCTTAAAAAAATGGCACTTGCAGCAAGATATACATTTACCATCTCATTACTAGCACGCCAGTTGCATCTAAACCTACTTCCTTTACAGAACATGCCAAACAGCAGAATAACATCAAAACTAGGTCCAATTATATAAAGTGTCTTCAGCCTTCCCTCACTCGAACACACTTTTCTATGACATCCCACTGTCTGAAAATACTTATGTGCCTGTTCACCTACACACAGCTTGATTTAATTAAAACTTCTAAACTCTGGTTCCCATTTTCTGATCACCTTGTCTTCCAGGTGATAGCACATTAAAATGAGCTAGAATTCCTGCTGACCGTTATAATTCAGATATGAGCCTCCTGAGAAACAAATTAGTAGGGTAGATGATCTGCAAAGTTACTTTTACTCTGAGGAGTTTGATATTTTAGGTGGTTTGTCTAGATTTCTAGGTATAAATTTCTTGTTAAAAATAGTTCCAGGGTTGTTCTCCTTGTGGTGGTCAAGATCATAGAAGAAATTACTTGCATCATAAATGGTGTCATCTGTTGTTGTGTTTCTTCTCTAATACCATCTTTTGGGTTTTATTCCAGTTTGTCTCTATTTTATATTAACTGATTAGCATCTTTACACTAAAAACCTTTCACTAACTGAACCCCTTTTCTTTTCTAGAATTACCTCCTTTATACAGAGTGGGTTTCTGCCAGGCTCAGCCACTTGTTGGCTTCCCAACACACCATGTTTCTCTTTCACATCTGTGAATCTCCTTCCAGGTCTTCCTGACTTCATGTTCCTACCTCAAGATTAAGGACTGATTCAAGCCCTTCCTCTTCCAGCAAGATTTCCCTCACCATCCCAGCTCACATCAACTGTACCCTCCTCGCAATTCTATTGGATTTACTTCCATTTACATTCTGCAGTGCTTACTACACAGCTATTCTAAGTAAACTGCTACAGCATTTAGTCTGACACAATTCTATTTACTTAAATGTTTTTCCCCCTAGTTACTGTCCCAAGTAGACCACAAGGCATTTAAGATTTAGGATCAAGTGCTTTGGGAGTAAGGAAATAATTTGACATTCATCCAATCAGACCATAAATGTCTCTATCTATTTACTGATTGGTAGGTGGCATTCCTTACTAAAACCCTACAAACCTAAGGATTTCTCCCTATTATGGGTTGGATGGTGTTCTTGCAAAAGATATATTAGTGTTAATGCCTAGTACCTCAGAATGTGATCTTATTTAGAAACTGGGTATTTATGGAGATAGTTAAGTTAAAATGAGGTCACTTGGGAAGCACCCAAGATGGCCGAATAGGAACAGCTCCAGCCTCCAGCTCCCAGAATGAGTGACACAGAAGACGGGTGACTTCTGCATTTTAAACTGAGGTACCGGGTTCATCTCACTGGGCGTGTCCGACAGTTGGTGCCGGTCAGCCAGTGAAGCCCGACCAGCGAGAGCTGAAGCAGGGGGAGGCATCGCCTCACCTGGGAAGTGCAAGGGGGAAGGGAATTCCTTTTCCTGGCCAAGGGAAACTGAGACACACAACACCTGGAAAATTGGGTAACTCCCACCCCAATACTGCGCTTTACCAAGGGTCTTAGCAAACGGCACACCAGGAGATTATATCCCACACCTGGCCCGGAGGGTCCCATGCCTACGGATACTCCCTCATTGCTAGCACAGCAGTCTGAGATCTAACTGCAAGGCAGCAGCGAGGCTGGGGGAGTGGTGCCCACCATTGCTGAGGCTTAAGTAGGTAAACAAAGCCACTTGGAAGCTAGAATTGGGTGGAGCCCACCACAGCTCAAGGAGGCCAGCCTGCCTCTGTAGACTCCTCCTCTGGGAACAGGGCATAGCTAAACAAAAAGCAGCAGAAACCTCTGCAGATGTAAAAGCCCCTATCTGACAGCTTTGAAGAGAGCAGTGGTTCTCCCAGCACGGAGGTTGAGATCTGAGAATGGACAGACTGCCTGCTCAAGTAGATACCTGACCCCTGAGTAGCCTAACTGGGAGACATCCCCCACTAGGTGCAGACCAACATCTCACACCTCACACGGTGGGGTACACCTCTGAGACGAAGCTTCCAGAGGAAGATTCAGACAGCACCACTTGCTGTTCAGCAATATTGTCTCTTCTGCAGCCTCCGCTGCTGATACCCAGGCAACCAGAGTCTGGAGTGGACCTCAAGCAAACTCCAACAGACCTGCAGCTGAGGGTCCTGACTGTTAGAAGGAAAACTAACGAACAGAAAGGACACCCACACCAAAACCCCATCAATACGTCACCATCACCAAAGACCAAAAGCAGATAAAACCACAAAGATGGGGAAAAAGCAGTGCAAAAAAACTGGAAATTCAAAAATCAGAGTGCATCTCCCCCTCCAAAGGAATGCAGCTCATCATCAACAATAGAATAAAGCTGGATGGAGAATGACTTTGACAAGTTGAGAGAAGAAGGATTCAGTCAATCAAACCTCTCAGAGCTAAAGGAGGAACTACGTACCCAGCGCAGAGAAACTAAAAACCTTGAAAAAAGAATGGATGAATGGATAACTAAAATAATCAATTCAGAGAAGGCCATAAAAGAACTGATAGAGATGAAAACCATGACACGAGAACTACGTGACAAATGCACAAGCTTCAGTAACCAACTCAATCGACTGGAAGAAAGAGTATCAGTGATTGAAGATCTAATGAATGATGTGAAGTGAGAAGAGAAGTGTAGAGAAAAAAGCGTAAAAAGAAATGAACAAAGCCTCCAAGATATATGGGATTATGTGAAAAGACCAAATCTACGTCTGATTGGTGTGCCTGAAAATGACGGGGAAAATGGAACCCAGTTGGAAAACACTCTGCAGGATATCATCCAGGAGAACTTCCCCAACCTAGTACGGCAGGCCAACACTCAAATTCAGGAAATAGAGAGAACGCCACAAAGATACTCCTCGAGAAGAGCAACTACAAGACACATAATTGTCAGATTCACCAAAGTTGAACTGAAGGAAAAAATGTTAAGGGCAGCCAGAGAGAAAGGTTACCCACAAAGGGAAGCGCATCAGGCTAACAGCAGATCTCTCGGCAGAAACTCTACAAGCCAGAAGAGAGTGGGGGCCAATATTC
>NW_012122487.1:4178175-4227154 GCF_000951035.1 Colobus angolensis palliatus
ACACTGGGGCCTATTGTGGGGAGGGGGTCGGGGGGAGGGATAGCATTATGAGATATACCTAATGTAAATGATGAGTTAATGGGTGCAGCACACCAACATGGCACACGTATACATATGCAACAAACCTGCGCCTTGTGCACATGTACCCTAGAGCTTAAAGTATAATAATAAAAAAATAAGAAAAAAAATAAAATAAAATGAGGTTCCTAGGGTGGATCCTAATCCAATAGGAATGGTATCCTTATGAAAGGGGAAATTTGAACACCATGACAGATGCACAGAGGGGAAGATGGCTGTGCATCAGATAAGATGCTGTAGCACTCTACTTAGAATAGCTACATAGGAAGTACTGTAGAATGTAAAAGGCAGTAAATCCAATCAAATTGCAAGGAGGCTTGAGTTGAATGAGTTGAGATGGTGAGGAAAACACTGCTGGAAGAGTAAGGGCTTGAATCAGACCTTGACTTTGAAGTAGGAACATGAAGAACACCCTAGACAAGAAAAGCTGGAAGCAAATTCATAGATTCACAGAGGGGAAGATAGCCATGCAAGGGAAGATTAGAGGGATACATTCACAGGCTGACAGATGCTAAAGATTGCTGGCAGACCATCAGAAGATAGGAAGAGGCAAGGAAGGCCCCTACTCCTACAGGTTTTAGAGGGTACATGGCCCTGTCCGCACTTTGATTTCAGACACTAATCTTGGAATACATTTCTATTATTCTAAGCCACCCAGTATGTTTGTTATAGTAGGCCTAGCAGATTAATACACTCTCTTGAGTTAGTTCTTGTGAGTAGTTTTTAATCCATTTATTCACATTGCAAATAGAAATCTTTCTGGACATTTATATTCATGAGTTTTCTCTACAAGTGAAATGCCTAGGAAGGCCAGTCTTTATGTCAGGATCTATGGTTTTGATTCTATTACCTTCTATGAGATTCTGCCTCCTCTTTCCTTTCATGATAATTGTCTTTGCAGTCTTACAGACTTCATTTTTAATTCTATCCATCTATTCAGCCACTCACATGTGTATATGTACTTGTATTCATGCATTTACTTGTTGAAAATCGGGTATGTACTGAGAATTATGCTGAATGATTGGGACACAGAAGTTTTCAAAATATTCTTGATTGTAAGAGTTTTTAGAGACAACCATAAGATGCTGTAACAAATACTATTCATTATTTATCCATTTAATTAGTATTTATTGAACACTTTTTGTTTGCCAGGCTTTATGTAAGGAGACAGAGTAGTAAATGAGTCAGACCTCAACCCTATTTGCTTGGGGCATAGAGTCTAGTCTATGAAGCAGATAAGCACAATCTAAGACAGAATCACAGATTGGGAGTTGAGAGGAATGAGGTAGTATCATCAATGGCTTCCTCAAGATGGTGATATCCAAATTGAGTCTTGACAGGTGAATAAGTGGTAGCCAGGCAAAGGCAGAAGTAAAAAGAAGGTATTCCAGGCTGAATAAGGTATAAGAATGCTTCCATGAAGCATTCAGGGAACTGGGATTTTGAAATTCCCGTGCTCAGGACTAGAAAGAACATTGAGGCTGAGTGTGGTGGCTCATACCTGTAACACTAGCACTTTGGGAGGCCAAGGTGGGCAGATCATCAGAGGTTAGGAGTTTGAGACCAGCCTGGCCAACATGGTGAAACCCAGTCTCTATTAAAAGTACAAAAATTAGCCGGGCGTGGTGGTGCGTGCCTATAATCCCAGCTACCTGGGAGGCTGAGGCAGGAGAATTGCTGGAACTGGGGAGGTGGGGCTGCAGTGAGCCAAGATCGTACCACTGCACTATAGCCTGGGTGACAGAGGGAGATCCCTCTCAAAAAAAAAAAAAAAAAAAAAAAAAAAAAAAAAAAGAAAAGAAAAGAAAAAAAGAAAAAGAAAGAAACAACATTGAGTAGAAAGCCTAACAAATCCATGGAAAACTCTACTTCTTGCTCCTCTCTTCTCTCCTTGATGTAATTACGTAGGTGTGGGTGGGGGTGGGGGAGACTGGGAAGCAGAGGTGCTTTGGGCAGCCAAACCCTAATGACAAAGGTGACTTCAGCTCACTATCCTTCAAAATCACAGCCTCACGGATTAGGCTTCTTGACCTCCCCTAATCCTCTGAGTGCTGGAATGGCCAGCAGGCTCTTTTCCTGTCTGTCCCAAGATTTGCCAGCCTTAGTGAGAAGTTTGGCAGGAGACGGCACAGGGTGACATGGTGCTTCAAGTAGGCCCTCTACCCTGCTTAAGCAGACCATGAAACCAATTTAAGCCTGGCTTGGCAGAGGAATGCAAAAGATGAAGCCATTTCCCCTGGAGAGATCTCCCTGTCTCTGTCTCAGGAGATTGATATGTGAGAAGACAGGAGAGGAAGGAGCTAGCTATTGATGCAGGGGTGATTAATTCTCTCAGGGCTGGGGAGACACACACACACACACACAGATAGTAGACATGGACACACATATACACACAGACATTGACATACATGCATATGCCTGATGCACACACGTACACACCCCTGCGGGCAGTGCCTGCTGTTTGCACAGGCTTCCTATTCACACAGATGTTCTACTCACATGATGTGGGGAACAGCAGCCCATGTACTTTCTAGCCCTGAAGGGTGTTGACTTGGGGAGTGAGAATGAGGCTTTCCACAAATGTTTTTATATATGACCACACAAAAATGACCTAAACTGATTTTTCAAGTTAGGTTCAAAGATCTCTTCATGTAGAATGCATGTTTTACTCTTTGATGTTTTGGTATCTCAGGGCGAGTCAAGGGATTATTGTCAGGCTGAAGCCTGAATAAATTGAAACCCTCACATTAGGATTTATATTGGCTTATTAAATCCCTCGTTTGTTTTTGATTATCCATGATTCTCATTTATTGCTAGGACTTTTATCCCTGGGACACTATTTTTAAACACACTTGGATCTGATAGAACTGATGAATTGGCCTAAATCCCTAAGTTATATTTACTAAGTAGGAGACACGTGAGCATAATGTCAAGCACCAGACTGCCCCAGAACTTTGAATTTCAACATACCATCCACTTCCATCTGTGTTTTATGACCTTGGGAAAGTTACCCTCTTTGAATGCCAACTCGTTTATCTATAAAATAAGGACAATAACAATAATTACAATAATAGCTTCCAGTAGTTATTGGGTGCTTGCTATGTGCTGGGTACTGCTGTAAGAACTTCACATGTACTAATTCATTTAATCCTCATGGCAACCCTAAGATCTAGGTACTATTATTATGCCGTTTTATATATAGGGCAATTGAAGTAACTTGGCTGAGTTCACATAGCTAGTTGTAAGAGATCCAGGATTTGACCCTAAGTAGTCTCACTCCAGAGTTTGTAATCTGTTTTTCCCTGCTAGCCTCTAGCTTGAACAGGTGTTGGAAACAAACTACCATGTGGTAGCTGCCACCATTATTATTGCTATCATTGTTGTTATAATATTATTTCTCATGCACAAGAGAGAAAAATAGAAAGAATTTGTCTTTGGAGTTCCTTTTTGCTTATGCTTAGAATTACTGCTATTGCTATCCCCAAGTTAGAGTAACTGTTTTTCTATTTAATTTTGCTTGCCTCCCACATTTACAATAGTTCACTGTTTTGCTTCATGCAGACTCACATTCTTAGGCTACAGAGAATTTTCTAGTTGCCCTCTGACCCTCAGAGCAGATTATCTATTTTTCCAGCTAGAAAAACAGAAACAGTGGGGGCAACCCAGCAACTAGATTCTGAATAAGAACACTGGATTACACACAACTTGCAAACAAAAACCATGGAGAGTGTTTTTACCCCAAGCCACACAGAGGTCAGATGAATTCCTATTTCTTGACTATCATTCATTTATACTAAATTACTAGAAAAATCCTCAAGCTTTATGAATGCAACCATCTTCTTTCTTTCCCACTCTCGTTGTCTAGTTGACCTCTTACCCTCTACTCTTCACTCTCAAATAGCAAGGAATGCTTTTCTTATTGATGGCTAAGAACATGTTTGAAAGCACAGAAGATTTTTACCTGGGGTAACTGCATATCATACTCAATTCCTTTCCATAGTTTTAAAGACTAAAATATAGAGAAAACACAAAACTTCTCACAGCAGGGTTGTAAGAAAATCCTTTCTTATCGTAGTGAAAAATATATGATGTCTAGTGACCATCTGGATCCCCTATTCTATCACATGAGTCCAGCTCTTAGTGCATTTTATCAATTGAAACACTCGAATATAGAATCTATTCTTAAATAACCAGGAACTCACAAAAATGCTTTACATTACAAAAATGCTTTACAGGTAGATGAATTCATCTATCTGCACAAAACCCCTATGAGGTAGGTACTTTTAAAAATATTTATCTTATAGATAAGCAAATGAGGACAGAGAGGGGTTAAGTGACTTGCTTAAGGACACAGTGAGTGGTGGAACCAGAATTTGAACTCAGGAAGTCTGGTTCTAGACACTACATTCTGAATCACTAAAGTAGCTCTTGGTTCTTCTGGTTTATGATAAACACTGAGCTCAAAATTGGAAAACATTACTTTTCAGGCTTTGAGCTTTGCCAGCCAGTATCTATTTGGACAAGTGGCTTAATACCTCTGGCCTCTCTTTTCTCACAGATAAAACGGGAGGATTTAACTGAATTACATTCTGGGATTCTACAACCCTAGTCACTAAGGGCGACTCATTGGTCAAATTGTGAGATTCCAGACACATCTGTCAGCTAAACTTCTTACCATTCTGGTTTTTTGGAATGTAAAGAATGAAGTCATATGATCTTTTGGTATTGATAGGACTAATAGTGCTAATAAAGCCTATTGGGAAGTGATGAGAGTTTGACGTGCACCGAGTTCTTCATGTGACCATGATCCCTCAATCACTAGAAGTGAAGGAATCCCAAGGCCACTTGAAGATCATGGACTCACTAGTGAAGTGACATGATTCATCCATATTATCTGGCTTGGGCATGGGGCCCTGGAGTGGAAGTCTTCCTTGTACTTCACTTTTTATTTTTGAGACAGAGTTTCATTCTTGTTGCCCAGGCTGGATGCAATGGCATGATCTCAGCTCACTGCAACCTCCACCTCCCAGGTTCAAGCGGTTCTCCTGCCTCAGCCTCCCGAGTAGCTGGGATTACAGATATGTGCCATCATGCCCGGCTAATTTTTGTATTTTTAGTAGAGACAAGGTTTCTCCATGTTGGTCAGTCTGGTCTCAAACCTCTGACCTCAGGTGATCCACCTGCCTCGGCCTTCCAAAGTGCTGGGATTACAGGCGTGAGCTACCACGCCCATCCTGTACTTTACCTTTTTAATTGGCCTTTCAGGTGGAGAGAGTTCTATGTGGACAAGTGGGCACATTTGATACTCAGAAAATGCATCTATTTCAGATACTAGTCTCTTCACAGAGGAGGGTTTTGGGGCTCCCAAAATGTGGTAAGTAGCAAATAATTACACAGTTACGGAAATGGCATAAATGTTGGGGTAGGCTTTCATTTAAAGTTTACCTCTGCACAGAGAGACAATGGAAAGAGAATTTTACACATTTGAGAATGAAACAACGTAGCAAGATATTATCTTCAAATATATCAGACTTTAACACATTATTTTTGTATATGTTAAGAGAAAGGAATATAATCCATGGGACCACTTTCTACACACATATAAACACACAACTGCAGTAAGACCATGTGTGGTAAAGAGTAGTCTACCTGTTGCCAACCTTGTCATGCAGAGTTACCCTCCTGGAGGAGTTAGGTATGGAAGGGTGAGCTGGAAAACAGCACTTTTTCTTTTCTAGATCAAGGGAGGGTCAATCCAGCTCACATGTGGTTTCACTTCACTCCACCATGAGTCAGTTATATTGTCAGCTTCTATTGAGTTAAAGATAAAGTGCCTGACACTATCCATTTTCACATAAGGTGTTTCTAGGTGTGCCTGGGATGTGCCTTCCCAAGGCCTATGGTAGTACCTAGCAGGCAACACAGAAAAAAGAAGAGAGAAATGGAAGCATTCCTGGCCCCCAGACTGTCATCTTACTGTCTCCCCTCACTTGTGAACAAATGGCCTACCATTTATGCTCCCTAACCCCCAAAAGCCACAGAGTCAAACTGGACAGTGGGGCACATCTTGTGAAGGAGATCTGGCTCCATATCAGCTTCTCCTCCCCATTAGAATTATGGCATCATTTTCTCATGAAAGGAGCATTGATAAATGGTCTAGTTATGGTGGTTTTACATCAATAAATATCTTGCTTGCATCAATTTCCTTCTGTGGTTTTCTACAGCACGATGAAACTTAAAATTGTGCAAACTCTGCTCATCATGTTCTCTGATTTTTGTTGGCATGCTAGCATGCTAGTCTAGGGAGAAAGTTGAGGCAGGAAAAGTATGGTAGAAGGAGGTGGGGGGTCTGTTGCCCATCTACAAAGATTTTTTTTTTTTTTTAATTTGAGAGAATTTCCCTAGCAAGTGCATCAGTGGCATAAGCTTTGTGAGCCCAGGAGGTTGAAGCTGCAGTCAGCCATGATTATACCACTGCATTCCAGCCTGGGCGACACAGCAAGACCCTATTTCAAAAAAAAAAAAAAGACCAAAGGAAAAAAAGGGTGCAGTCTGATTTCTCAAAGAGCATACTGAGCACATTCAGTAATGATCTACGGTGTCCTCCCATTTGCACTTTGACTCTAATAAAGGAGTAACCCATGTTTGACATGTGGGGTTTTACTAATGCCAGAGTATACATTTCCTGACACTTTTACTTTTTAAACTTCAAAACAACTTGAATGTCCATTTCACATCTGAGAGATCTCTGTAGCACTGCTGTTTCTCTGTGTTAAGCAAATCTTCCAATGACATCTGTACAATAAGCAAGCACTTTGAAGACCGATCAGATAGTGGGGCTCTGAAAACCAACCCTCTGAAATAGCTCATGTGGCAAGGGATGAAGGGATGCCCTAAAAGAAGAAATAAGGAGAGACTAATAATTCAGTATCTTGTACTTCTATAACACCTAGTTTCACAGAATTCAGAAAACTTTGCAAAACATTCTAACCGAAGAGTTCTTGAGTTTACCACTGAGGGAGACGGCAAGTCATTGATATTGCATGAACCATGTGGTCCTTCTGTCTTCCATACTTTTTCACCACTGCCTGAAATGCAACATAAATACATTGCCCTGTCTTCTAGATCTCTCTCATATGTCCTGAGCTATGAAAGGTGTCTGAGGCAGCATGGCACCTTGGAGAACACATGAAAGCTATAGATAAATTGTGAGGCTTCAAGTTCCAGTGTTGTCCACAGGGACAGAAGTTTAATAAAAGTTAATTTGATCCATTTTTAACAGTTGGCACAGTGATTATTGCATTATGTGGTTACAGGACACAAATCTATCAGATTCCTGGTCATTGAGAGTAACTAGAGATACTCTTATACAGTGGAATCAAGCAATTTTAGGCTTACCTGGAAGACTGAAAGGGGACGGAAGGCAGGGCACAAAACTGCCCTGAGGTTTCTTGAAAAGCCTGGATTGGGACTCTGGGGGAATATCTAATTAGTAGATCAATAACATGTGTGATTCGATTTTTAAGAAAAAATATTTTACTAGCTCTAAGAACAAGAGACTCAGCTCAGTGGTTACCTTCTCAAGGTCACCTTTTCTAACCTGGATTAGGTGAATCCATCATCTCTGTGTTTCCATAAAACACTGGTTGATATCTCTAACATGACTGTTGTGGGTCTGCCTTGTAAAAACCTGTTTGTATATTGGTTTCCTAATAAGTTGTTAGTGCCTGGCCCAGGGTCTATGTCCTAGACTTTATTGTTTCTCCAGAACCTATGACACAGTAAGAATTTTATAAATGTTTGCTGAACTGTGCTGGATTTTCTCTTAACCAGTAGAAAATGCCCACCCTCCCAAGGATTAGAGCTAATAGGAGGAGATAATGAAGGCCGGGCATTCTTGGTCTAGACTGGGCAGTACCTTTCCTCTATAACAGAGTCTGTCTTTCCTTCGGGAAAAAAGGTGAGAACACAGTTTTCTAAAGTGCACACAAATCACCTACATCCTCCAATCAAGGACCGCTTCTTACAATGATACATAAAAACCCCTACAAAACCCAAAACTAATCTCTATTACCATTCATAGAGTACTTAGTATGAGCTAGGCACTGTGCTGAGCGCTTAACACACTTATCCTCACGACCACTCTCTGGGGTTAAAGAGGCAGAAACTGAAGTTCTGAGAAGTTCAACAACCCACCCAAGGCCAAAGAGGTAGCATATCATATGAACTGGATTTTAACCCTGTTTTGTGGGACTCAGAAGCCCATGCTCTCACAGCTGGAATGAAGGGCTAGGAATCAGTCATTTACACCTTAGTGTGAATTAGTTTAGGTAGTTTTCTTTTCCTAATTCTTAGCTGAGTTGAATTGAATGGGGATGGGGGTGGTGGAGAGTGAAGAAAAAGAGTTGAAAGAGGTGAGAAGACTGTATCCTGTACAAGTGACTGAGAAGGGTCAGCTGGGAATTTGGGTAGTCAAAAGCCAAGGTGACTGAGAATAAGTCTTTAGGGGAGAGAGGGGACAGGCACTAGGAAAGTCAGAAAGAGAGTGGCACAGAAAAGGAGGCAAGGACCCAGGTTTGCCCTGGGGAAAGAGAAGAGAAGTGGGGTAGGGGGGTGGAGAGAGAGAGAGTGTGTGTGTGTGGGTGGGTGGTGGTCGGGGGAGTGGTGGTGCTGGTAATTTACAACATGAACAAGCATCATCGAAGCATAAGCTAGACAAGTGGCAGAGCAAAGATACAAAGCTTCTTCCTGATTTATAAGCAAAGGATGCATCTCTGCAAGTCTTAGTATTTCTTTATATATTTTTAAGGATATGAGCTTTTTGCCTAATAACTCAGTGGTGGGTTTGAACACATTCACTTTAGGTCTACTAGACTTCTCTTTCAGCATGCTTCATTTCCTATGCGTTGGGCTCTGCCCTGAGAAATCTGTACTCTAATGAATTTTTGACTGTCTTTCAAATGCTCACTTTCACCAAGAGCCTGGTCCTACTCTTGTTAACTCAGAGTATAAGATGAAGGTTATCTGATAGAGATGAAGCAGACCTTGTTAACTTGTGATGTTGACTAGGTTGTAAGCTGCTATGAGACTACAGTTGGTTCTTTACACTGCGGTCATTCCCATGCTTACACCATGGTACCCAGGACAGTATGAGAGACAGACGGGATGATGGTTGGATCTATAAACACAGTGATAGAGGGACAGCCAGCCTCGGGCTCTCAGTAACTGCTTTGGAATTAAACATACCTTGTTCCAAGTTTGGACCTGCCACTGGCTAGTTACAAGATATCTCACTAAAGACAGTTTCCTCAGCTGTAAAGTTAGGATAGGAATGGAATCACTCTTATACGATTGTGGGGAAGATTAATCAAAACAATGTATATAAAGTGATGGGCACAGTACCATGCATATTGTAAGTGCTTAATAAATAGAAGCTATGAGGGAGGCCACACCTTGCTCGAAGTTGACCTGTGAAGGTCAGCAAGGATATGGGGGCAAGATGCCCTGTGCCTTATCGCTACCATGATGTGGCTTTTCCTTTTTTCTTTCTTTTCTTTCCTTTACTCTCTTTGTTCCTTCTTGCCTTCCTTACTTTATCCTTCTTCCCTCCCACAAACATTAGAGGAGACAACTGGCTAGGAATAACACAATTCATAGACACTTCCTGATTTCTTCCTGCCTTATCCCAGGCCGTTGCAGCCATTGGGACACAGCAGCTCATTTCAGATCACAGTTCTTGTCAAGATAGTGAGTTCTTGTGATATCTGGTCATTTAAAAGTGTGTAGCACCTCCCCATTTTCCCTCTTGCTCCTACTTTCACCATGTGAAGTGCCTACCCCCGCTCTGCCTTCCACTATGATTGGAAATTTCCTGAGGCCTCTCCAAAAGCAGATGCTGCTATGCTTTCTGTACAGCCTGCAGAACTGTGAGCCGATTAAACCTCTTTTCTCTTTTCTCCCATTTTTTTCTTTTTGAGTTGCATGACTGCATGGTGTACTCACGGCTCACTGCAGTTTTGACCTCCTGAGCTCAAGTGATCCTCCCACCTCAGTCTCCCGAGCAGCTGGGACAACAGCTGCATGCCACTATGGCCTGCTAATTTCTGTATTCTTTGTAGAGACAGGGTTTCACAATGTTGCCCAGACTGGTCTCAAACTCCTGGGCTCAAGTGATCCTCCCACCTCCGTCTCCCAAAGTGCTGGAATTACAGACATGAGCTACTACGCCCAGTGCCTCTTCTCTTTATAAATTACCTAGTCTCAGGTATTCGTTTATAGCAATGTGAGAACAGCCTAATACACCAGCCCATGCTACAGAGCAAGTGAGAAAGCCGACATCTGTCTGATCTTAAAACCCTACGACATTTCTTTTTTTCCAGGCAGTGTCTCTACTCCTGGTGGGGAATATTTAGCTTTGGCATTGCCAACTCTCCTCTTGGTCTTGTCCTACTGAAGTTTCCCCATTCTTAAAAATTGCCAAGATCCCCCATTAGGAAAAATCATATCTGGTAAAAAAAGAAACACCATGATGAGATGACAATCAGCTATCTCTTCCAGAGGCATATATATGATCAAAGTAAGTCATGGCTTGGTATTTAACAGCATCACTAATGTGGAATAAGTGTCAAGCTCCAGGCAACCTGGGCAGAGGGCCCTTTCTACCTGTGTGAATCACATAGTAGCTCCTTTAGGCAGCCAAAAAGGTGTCTGTGTCTACCCACTCAGTGACCAGAGTCGATAGCAGTAAATCACAGAGAAGGCACCACTTTCAGCTGCTCTAGCATGCAGCCTACAGCCCGTGTCTGTGCCTGTCTAGGCCTCAAGGACGGTAACTACCCATGTGAAAATTGAAGCCTATATGAAAAGGTAATGAGCATCTACGGGTCTGGGAGCTGTGTTAATGCAGCGACAATCATTCTTCCCTTAGGTTTCCTTGTGTCCCTGACATAAACACCAAAGTGCATTGCAGCCCTGGATAAAGATAACTAGACAAAATGATGAAGAGAAAGAGGGAATGGAAAAGACATGAATGAAGGAAGAATTCACTATGAAAAAGAAGGTAGCTGGCTGGGCTCTGCTTTGTGACAGATCTTTCTGCATCTGCAGTAGATAACCTAAGAACCGACTAACCTTGGCTGGCACCATGACAGGAATAATATTTTCAGAAGTATGAACTGTTCCTGAACTGTATCTGCCAGATTATTGGATACAAATCAGGGCATTCTCTTTTTCACTCCCTCATTTTTATGTCGCTTAAACATCTCTTTTTCTCTATCTTTTTCTCAGGTCTTTTTCCTACTTTGTTTTCCAAGTTTAAGGAACATAGTAATATAGCGTATTTCTAACTATAAGGTCAATAGAAAAACTCTTCTCATCAAATTGTTCATGAGGCCTTATGCTCAAAATTTCCAAAGAAGGCATCTTGTGTACTTAGGAAGCAATAATCATCATTTCAAAGCATCAGCCAAATTATTGCCTGCTCTTAAATTGTTACTTTAGGACTTTGGAAACACTAGATTGTAGGGAAAGCAAAAAACTGAAAGAAAAAACAAAGATTTATATTGGGAAACTCCACGTTAGTACTGTTGATTGATTTGTAAGGTGGAAGGTTTTGAGCTATAAACCTCCAATGTTTCATCACCATATCCACAGGAGAAAGCTATCTGGTGGTGCTATTTCCATTCTCATGGTGCTTATGAACAATGAGGTTGATGACTGGTACAGATACATCAACTCTTAGTGCAGTGAATAACTCGGGAGGTTTAAGTTAATAAGTGTCTTAAGAAGAGCAGCACTTAAGGCATCCAGGATTTAGAAAATAGAGTGACCCCTCCAGGACCATTCCCAAACTCTGGCTTTGGCTGCTACCAGGAACAAAGTGGGTCTTGTTCACTACTGTATCTCCCACACAATGCTTGGCACAAAGCAGGCATTCAATAGACATTTGTTCAATGGAGACTAAAGGAAGAGAAATTCTCGTTATCTTAAAGGGCATCATAACATTCTAAATGGAGGGATACAGGATATGTGTATCGCTTTACACATAAACAAACACCATTAAGGCTTTATAAAAACATTTAGCATTTCAATGTTGAACCAT
Source organism: Colobus angolensis palliatus (assembly GCF_000951035.1). Taxonomy (NCBI): domain Eukaryota; kingdom Metazoa; phylum Chordata; class Mammalia; order Primates; family Cercopithecidae; genus Colobus; species Colobus angolensis. Next base: position 4,190,354 of record NW_012122487.1, read on the forward strand.
CCTTGCTGCCTAAATGCTTTCACCTACATTTTTCTTATGGCCATGTAAGTCTTGTTCCCTGCAGACTTTTCGTGACTCTTTATAGTTAAAGCCAGTTCGTGTTTTGTAACTAATAAAGGTGCTTTGTCTTTGGAACTTAAATTTGACTCAAGGTATTTTTCTGATTAGAATTTAATTTTTCCTTCTTTGTTGAAAAGTTTCAATTCTGTGGATAATTATCATTTCCTTCAAAGAATCACAGAATATTAGAGCTGGAAGGGTTGCCAGGGATCAGACAGCTGCACCGCTCATGACGCCCTGACACCCTTCCTTGGGGCTGTATGCTCCTCCTGCCAAGTGGCTAGGCCAAGTCAACACACACTGGGTTGATCACGGGAACAAACAAAATGTGAACGTACCTGGGACAGGAGGGCATTAATTTTTCAATGAAAAAATGTTACGGTTCAGATCACACAGAGCACATTCTTTATTTTTGACTCTACATGAGAAAAAGGAAATATGCCTATGATAAAAGCTAACCCTCATTACCAGTTTAGCTTTCTTGGATGAGCAGTGAGAGTCATCTTTCTCTAAGTAAATCTGAAGGTTCCACACCCCTGGCTAATATCCTTGAATGGCTCTTCAATGCCCACAGGACATAAAGTCTAAACAACTTAACTTGGCATACTGGACTCTCCTGGATCTGACCTCTGTCCATTCTCTAACACTTGCTTCCATTTTTCGTCCTTCATTTTGTGCTCATGGTTTTCCTTCTGCCTGCAACGTCTTCCTTCTTTACTTGGATAACTCCTACTTATGCCTTACCATTCAGCACAGGCATTGCCTCCTCCAGGAAGCCTTCTCTCAGCCTCAAGCTTCCACCAAACTCCATGCTTGCCCTATTCACGAAGTTACTGTTTTGAAATCTTCTTCATCTATTAACTGGTAACTCCTTTAGGACAGGGTTTTGTCTTCTAGTCATCCCTGACAACCAAATACAAGCAGACACAAAGATGCTTGTTATTTGTTTTTTTTGTTTGTTTTTTTTTTCCTGAATTGGGATGCAAAAACACTGTCTGCTTTAATATTTGTGCAGAAAGTTAACTCTAACCAATGGTCTATATAAAGGCATTTCCCAGAGTCTAGGCAGAATTATGTGGTCTAAGGTGCTGTCCATCACATAGATGTTAAGAAACCAGAAACGCTTCCCTCTCAGGATGTAATTGCATGGATTTTCCTAATGCTGATGTTTCTCTCTCTCTAGAATGAGTCATATCATATATGCTTTCAGGTGACATGATGGGAAGGTAGATCTAACCCCTTGATTTTCACCCCAAACTCGTGCAGCAACTAAATATATGCATGGAAGGCAATTGTCTTTATTATTTATTTATTTATTTAGTTAGTTAGTTAGTTTTGAGACAGAGTCTCACTCTGTTGCCCAGACTAGAGTGCAATGGCACCATCTTGGCTCACTGTAACCTCCTCCTGGGTTCAAGTGGCTCTCCTGCCTCAGCCTCCTGAGTAGCTGGAATTACAGGGGCTAGCCGCCACACTTGGTCAATTTTTGCATTTTTAGTAGAGACGTATTTTTGCCATGTTGGCCAGGCTGGTCTCGAACTCCTGATCTCAGATGATCCACCCACCTCAGCTTCCAAAAGTGGTAGGACTACAGGCGTGAGCCACCGTGCCTGGCTTCAAAGCGATTTCTAATATCATCAAAGCTTATTTCTCATAGATTCGAGGCTGATGTAACAGGTGATGTAAAGATATTCCTTTCCATGGATAAACATGGAAAGGAATATCTTTAGAAAAAATGAAGATTTTAGCCCTGAGGCAAATAAACATACGACCTTTACTCTTGTTGATGTCAAAATGCTGCTGGGGACAGTTGTGATCACTGGGCTAATACAGTCCCACTAGAGAAACAAAAGAGACTCTCACTGGCCCAGTCAGGCCCAACTATTAAGGAACAGGCTATGGTAGGTTCCTATCCATCAATGGAAGAAAAGAGAGAGACAGTGTAAGATACACCTGAATTTACCAAGGGGAAGGCAGTAGTAACAGCATTAACTCTTCAAAGGCGCCTGGATATGGACTCAATTTCTGTGGATGCCAGTGAGCTCTGGTGTACTTTTGCTTTAAGCACTTAAAAGTTATTACGGACAGAGCCAAAAAGCAGCGTATGGAAATTTAGGAGTACAACAGAAGATAAACCAATATTTCAAGAGCATGTTGAAACAGTAACCTTTAAAACAAGTTGTCACAGGGGAAGAACATGCAAAGCTTTGAAAGCTCCATCAAATAAATTAAAATATGATTGTGTTAAAAGGCAGCACCTTCTGCTCTAGCCATTGTAAGCTAATATAAAAGAAAATTTGAAATTGAAAATCATTTGCTGCTAGTATACATGGATTTTGTTAGTGTATAATAAAATAGGCATTCTGAAGTATGCTTTTAAAGAGAAGACTCTGTGATCTTTCAGACGTGTTTCTTAACTGTCTCCTTTCAAACAGGGATTCTCAAGCTTCGTTTATAGCTCTTGCTGGTTCTAAGAACCATCCTAGGTCTGAGAACAGAGACTGGGGCTGGGGCAGGGGGAGGGCAGAAACCAAGTACTGTTCCTGGAATTATGAGCTTTTTTCCCCTTCCCTGTTTATCTATTCTGTACCACTCAGCTGTTCTCTGTTGCACAGAAATACAAGTTTAGTTTAAAAAGTATGTTAGAACAAAGCTGCAGAAATTGCTTGGAATTTCCTTCATTTTCAGCATCTGGCTTTCATTGCTTACTTCATTCCCCTCCTCCACATACGTTTACCAAATCTTTTCAACACACACTGGCCTGGCTATCAAATGCTATAATTAATAACAGTCATACACTTTTTTTTAAAGGTAGTACTTTCTGCTTTTCCTTGGGCTGCTCTTGTCATTGCTATTGTAAACCAGGGAGATAGTTGTTAAAGCTTATTATTCTTATTATTTTGGAGACAGGGTCTCATTCTGTTACCTAGGCTGGAGTGTAGTGGTGTCATCACAGCTCACTGCAGCCTTGACCTCCTTGGGTTCAGTGATTCTCCCACTCTAGCCTCCCAAGTAGCTATGACTACAGGCACCATCCCCCCTCAACCAACACACACCCAGCTAATTTTTGTATTTTTTAGAGAGACAGGGTTTTGCCATGTTGTCCAGGCTGGTCTTGAACTCCTGATCTTAAGCAATTCATCTGCCTTGGCCTCCCAAAGTACTGGGATTGCAGGCATGGGCCACCACACCCAGACTAAAGCTTAATTATTAAGACTTTAGGTAAATAAAAATATCTAATACAATTTAAGGCCTGAATTTTTAAAAATCATGTTTTCTTTTAAACTAGAAGTACTAGTTTGAAAATGAAAAGAAAGGAGAAGATAATGAATTTTTCTGAGTGTCTACTATGTTCCTATTTCAGAGATGAGAAAATTGAGGATTCAAAAGGTGTATGGCCTCTTGAAGGTCAGATAGCCGAAAGTGACAGAGCAGGTCTAAATCAATGTGCTGATTCTTTTATTTTGGTGTCTCAGGGATGTAAAAGATTTTTAGTGCATAATATTAAATGACAAAATCAAGTTTCCCAACAATACACACAGTAAGATCCCATTTACAAAGGGAAAAAGCTTTATCTATTTGTATATGTTCTTATATGTGTATAAATTCATAGAAAAATATCTGGAAGTATATGTAGCAAAACATTAACAATGGCTATCTCTGGGTAGAAGAAGGAACTAGAACTGAAGAAGATGGTGGTGAAAGGGGAAGGTGTACCTTTTTTTTTTTTATTACTCCTGTTGTGCTTGAGTTTTAAAGAATGAGAATATTCATGTATTCCTTGTATAATAACAACACAGAAAACCTCCTTATTAGGAACAGGAGGCTGATTTGTTTTTTAATGACTGCTCTTAGGTGCTTTTTGGGCATTTCTCCCTTGAGCTGGTTTCACCACTGAAGGATTGGGTGGATGATATGGCTTCTAGATACACAAATTACTCATTAACTTTCATGGAAAATTCTCACTGGCAGCTCACGAGCAAAAATGGTCCTAACTTCTTATGGTTAATCTTAGGCAAAATTGTGAAGGGATTAACATCTGTCTTCCATATACTACTTTCAATCTTTCCTGACAATCAAACTCCTCCCTAGGTAATGCCTATAACTTACTTAACCTCCACCTCTCCCTCTCTTTTCTATTAAACCTTGTCCTTGTATCCTTACTTGGGGGATACTTTGCCATACATGCATGATAACATAAAAGGTTCAATCCTGACCGTGCGCGATGACTCACGCCTGTAATCCCAGCACTTTGGGAGGCCAAGGTGGGCGGATCATGAGGTCAGGAGATTGAGACCATCCTGGCTAACACGGTGAAACCCTGTCTCTACTAAAAATACAAAATATTAGTTGGGCATGGTGGTGGGTGCCTGTAGTTCCAGCTACTCAGGAGGCTGAAGCAGGAGAACAGTGTGAACCTGGGAGGCGGAGCTTACAGTGAGCTGAGATCTCACCACCGCACTCCAGCCTGGGCAACAGAGTGAGACTGTCTCAAAAGAAAAGAAAAAGAAAAAAAAAAGATTCAATCCTGAGGCTTTTTATGTTTTAAGTTGGCATTTAAAGCCTTAAGCTTAAGGAAAGGATCAACAGCATCTGGAAGGTGGGAGAGAAGGGATAAGGAGGATGCAGAGGAGAGAAAACACTGAGGTCTTCCCAGCTGTCATTGATAATATGGTCCAAACATTGCTACCTATAAATTTTGCCCTGGTCCTTCATACTCATTTATATAATAAACACTTAATAAGCATCTGCTATGTGTCAAACATTATACTAGGTGTCAGAAATACAGAAAGGAGGATTCAGACACAAAGCTGATACAAGAACTTTAAAAATCTAGTACTCTTCAAACAGAAAATAACTATTTTTAAAAAGTGTTCTAAAAAATGTAGGCACTGCATGCACATAAACATACAAATTGGAACAATCAGAATACTTTCAGCTCAAGAAAACATCTTCCTGTCGTGAATAACCAGGTATGAGGATATATCTGCCTAAACCTGGTTAAAGTTAGACATGTGCTTCTGAACAATCCCTGCCATCACACAGAGTCAAGAGAAGTCAAGTTTAACCTTAGAAAGCCTGGCTAAACAGATTGGACTTACCCTCTGGGGCCTCTGGTATTCTCCATGTGATCTGATAACTCTGACCACATACAAGAAAAAAAGTGGCTTCCTAACTGGTGTTCAGTGGGACTAACGACTGCCTGGGAAAGCTATTTATCTTAACCAGGGGGTTACCTCTCAGAGACAAAGGCCCAGCGGCTAAGACTTGAAATGTCATTTTGTTACGTCCCACTGAAAATGCTATGGTATTTTTTTAAACACAGGCATGGCAGCACAGACCAAGACCCCAAAGGACACGGTCTAGAAACTTACATCCCATCAGAAGATACACAAAAATGTACAGGGAACGCTGAACCATGTGGGGTAGGAATTGTGAACTAAAGATCTAAATTGCTTCCAACAGAACAGAAGCTGTGGGTTGTGTGGGAAAACAACACACTATTATGCTCCTATCAAACACATTTTCTCTTCTGTATACATTGAACACCAGGAGAAGGGAAGAAGAGATTCTTCTCTGACATCAGAGTGAGATATTCCACAGGACAGGAACCTCCATACAAATATCACTTTTAGGAGGAAAATCTATTTTGACTCTGGGATGGGATTAGGCCATTATAATTTGGTCCCCTTTATTGTTATAATTAGCAACCTTCTACAAATGTTTAAACGTGTATGATCGACCCAAGAAACTCCTGGCTGTGCCCAGTGAGAGGTCTTGCCTGTTGGCTTGACAGTTGGCTGCTGGGAAATCAGAGAACTGAGTTTATCTGGAGCAAATGCAAATACATTCAGCTCAACAACAGTTCTTGCCTGTGAGTCAACAAAAGGGTCACAGGATAACCTAACCTTATCTAACTTAACCACAGTTAGTACTCTGAGAATGAGAAGTAACATCTCATGTCTTATTCCTTTTGCTGCTCAGAGAAGGATTTGGGGACCACGAGTCCCAGCAGTTTTAAGCAAGTCCCAGGCACTAACTCCTCAGCACTGCCTCAGCATTTGGGTGTTGTTACAACACAGGAATGTGGTTAGAAAGACCCTTTTGCATGTTTTTCAAATAATGGCAAATAAGCAGAACAGAAATTACAGCAATCATTAGCACACAGCAGAAGCAGCTGTTTAATGCTTCTGCCTCCAAAATAAAGAATCACGGGACATGTGAGCAAGTCATGGTGACCTCAGATCATCATGTACAACCAGTTCACTTTGCAGATGTGGAAACATAAAGGGCAGACACCTTGCCCTATGCCACAGAGCTAGTTGGTGACAGCTGGATGAGAAGCCAGGCCTCTTGGCTGCCTAACAAAGAACTTTGCAGGCTTTCCATGCTGAATCGATACCACTTCTTCCTAGATGACAGGACTGTAGTCAAATAGAAGTTTGTGCCCTTTGTCCATGCACTTAGGCTCAACAACTAGAGAGCTGCGAAGTTAGGACAGAGATGTGGAACCAGGTAGGGCAGGGATAGAAAAGGAGGTTACTCAGGATTTCATGTACTGGACCTGACTTGGACTCTATCTTGTTGACTGCTCTTCTCATCGGTGGGGTGCTTCTCCAAAGCAGTGGCTGACTGATTTTCTGGTTGCCTTGGAGAATGTGGCATGAGTTGCCCTCTTAACTTCTGTATTTGAAGAGAGGATGCCCTTGTCCACCATTCAGATCATCATACAGAACAACTCTGGTGACTAGCAGGAGAAGTGTCACCATGGGACGTGCCTCCATCTGATTGCAGGAGGACTATGATCTGTACCCTCCAAGTCCCAAAGAAAGGAATCTAGCCAGCTGGGAAATAATACAAGCAGTGCGTCAGCATGACCAGCAAACTACTGTAAATGCCTGACAACAATACAGTTATTAACTGCTTCTTACATGACACACTTTGCAGAAAGAGAAAAACCATCATTTGAAATCAGCATTCCCCCTTTTATCTAGGATCTGACCCTATTCAGCAACATTTCTTCATTCCATCAGCAGATTTGAAAGTCTGGCTTTGGTTCTTAAATGTCTCCCTTCCAAACCCATAGATGAGCTTTGCTCAAAAAGAAGTATCTAGAAGGCCAGTTTCTTAAGACACCATAAAATTGTATGGACTGAAACAGTGATTGGATTGATTAACTCAGTCAAGGCTGTGACTCAAGGTTGGATAATAATGAGACCCAGGCAGGGCTGAACAATGAAATGCTCTAATTGATTTTACGCATGTGGAATGACACACACACAGCCAGAGCATGCTATAATGAATCTGCATGCTGTGTGCATATAGATTTCACAGTGGATCAACTATACCACCCAATTGCTTCAGGTCCTTATATTTTGCAATTCACAGACCAGTTCATTACTATAGTGTGAGAGCTTAGGACACAGGCTCAAAGGTGGCAGAACCCATGAAATCTGTGGTCACCTCATGTTCCCTTTAGGGGAAAGCAACTGAGTGGCACACACACCTACCAGCCATGCCACAGGCTCATGTGCATGCACGGTATCTTCCAGACTCTGGCATGACCATTGATTGGGCTGGAATTCCAAAACCCTGGTTTCAATTAAACTTAAGTGGATTTGACTAAAAGTTTGAACTGATGCTAATGGGTTTTCAAAACACTGAGTAACAATAAGTGTTTTAGTCTTGCCCACTGAAAGATGCACCCAGTTCTGTACGTGCCCCTGGACAGCAGGGCAGGCCACACATCCCTTACCTTGCTGGGCAGGGATCCAAATTGCAGGATTTCAGGAGCTGTGGGGGCCGGCGGCTGGTCACGCACAGGTTCTCATCAGCAGGCTCCTGAGTCTGTTTGTTCAAGCAGCTCACCACAGCCTCCTGGACACCTGGGTACAAATCACACGGTCAGGTCAGAGTGCAAAGTGGGTGTGTGCGTGTGGGGGTGATGAAGTGTGGACAAGGCAGCTGGTGGGAGGTCCCTGTGATCTGTAGGACTCTTGCTGCATGTCAGAGATGGCAGTTTAAAGCCCGGGACTGCCAATCTTGTCAAGCATCACTCGAGCTGGGAGAAAGTACTCATAAGCTTGCTGCCTCTGGGAGCATGCTCCTTGAGGAGGGCAACTCCCCCACAGAAGACAGGCTGCTACCTAGACTCTTGAAATGCTTAAAAAATGCCACGAGGCTAATGCCACCAAGGCTGGAACGTGATAATTCAACGCACAAGGAGCACAGGGTGACAAAAAAGGGCCTAAGAACTTCACATCTTGTATTTTAATCGATGGGAGTTTATTGTATTTGGAAGGGAGGCCCAAGGTCATGCTTTATGTCCAGAATTCTGGAAACTGCTAGGCTCTTGAGGTCTTGAATCTAGGACTCCAGTCTTTGCTCTTTTCGTTCTGATTCTGGTTCATTTCTTTTGTGACCTAAGGCAGCCTTGGAAGTTGGAACAAAGAAAGAGAATAAGATGCATAATAACCACAGCCATGGAAAACAACCTTTCCACTGACACCCACATGCCCTGACTCAGTGCTAGTGAAACAGCAGTTTGAGCAGTGACTGGCACACTGGGAAGTTCTCCAAGGTGGTCTGCAGGGCCCTTGGGGAGACGCTTATTTTTATTTTACTTTATTTTTTAATTGTTTTTTAAGGCAGAATCTCGCCCAGGCTGGAGTGTAGTAGCACGATCTCAGCTCACTGTAACTTCTGCCTCCCGGGTTCAAGCGATTCTCCTGCCTCAGCCTCCTGAGTAGCTGGGATTACAGGTGTGTGCCACCACAGCTGGCTAATTTTTGTGTTTTTAGTAGAGATGGGGTTTCACCATGCTGGTCAGTCTGGTCTTGAACTCCTGACCTCAAGTGATCTGCCCACCTCGGCTTCCCAAAGTGTTGGGATTACAGGCATGAGCCATTGCACCTGGCCCCCTTGTGGAGACATTTAAATGAGCAATGTAATAACCAGACATTTCATTTTGATGCCCAGTCATAATAATAGCTAACATTTACAGGATGACCATTATTAACCAGGTACCAAGGCTAAGAGCTTGGCATGCATCAACAACTGCACAAAGTAAGCAGTATTTTTATCCCCATTTTACAGATAAGAAAACAGGCTGGGAAGGGTGAAAAGACCTGCTTAAGGTCATACAGCTGTAAATGGTAAAGCTGAGGATGGCTGTGCCCTTAGCACTGACCAATAGACTTAATATTTAAAAACATTAAGAGGCTGTCATATCTGCTTCCCTGGAGATCTTTAGGAATAACCTAGGCATTTGTCTGGAATCATTTCAGCAGAGTTCAGTTTCAGTGAAGAGGCAAGACAGGACATTCTCACTAAGTTGCCTTCAGCCATACATAGCTGTGTATATAAAGATACTTACATCTAAATATACCTATCTATAGCTAGACATTTATATATAGTTATAGCAGAGAAGATACCTATCTATAGCTAGACATTTATATATAGTTATAGCAGAGTCTGGGACTATCCATGTACTTAGCAATATATATAAATACACACATATTGCCTTGCTTTATTTTCTGCATTGCTTCATCAGACACTACCTAGTATAGTACAGTTGACCCATCATGCTGCTCTCCTCCTACATACCCTGTGTTTCTCCAAGAAGTCATCAGCTCAATCGTCGGCTAATACCTGCTAGGCTGATGTGACATTAATCTAGTCCACTCAGGAAGACCATCATTTAAAAAATGACTCAACCGGAGTCCAAATCATCTTTCTTCCTTGTAAGTCTGAGAAATTAAACATTAAAAAAAAAAAATCACAAAGTCGGGCGCAGTGGCTCATGCCTGTAATCCCAGCACTTTGGGAGGCCAGGGTGGGCGGATGACCTGAGTTCAGGAGTTCGAGACCAGCCTGGCCAAAATGGTGAAATCTCATCTCTACTAAAAATACAAAATTAGCCAGCTGTGGTGATGCACACCTGTAATCCCAGCTACTCGGGAAACTGAGGCAGGAGAATTGCTTAAACCTAGGAGGTGGAGGTTGCAATGAGCTGAGATCACACCATTGCACTCCACCTGGGTGAGAAGAGCAAAACGCCGTCTCAAAAATAAATAAATAAAAATAAAAAACGAATCACAATATTTACCCTGTGGCTGTGATGGTATCTTTATATTTCCTTTTTTTCTAAATTGTTTATGAGCTTCGAAATTTAATTTAAATATATCATGGCCAGTTCAGGGTGGAGCATTTGAGATTTCTACTAGACATTCAAATTATTCCATTATATTCTGTAATGCTGACTGCAGGGTGTTCTCCTGGTTGCAGCTCGGATGAGCCACTTGAAATTCATGGCATGACGACACAGCCAAACACTTCATAAGAAACTGTTGATGTAATCACTGATACTTCCCACTGGAATAGCCTAGCATTATTAAGGTAGTGACGCGAAGTCACTGGATGTAGCTTTCTACCCCATGCAGAACCTAGAGCTGTGGTGATCTTAGAAGTTAAATTTTTAACTCATTTACCTGTTTGGTAGTATTCAAGAAATTCTAAATGAGACTCTAAAACAAAACATATTTTGGCTTTATTTGTCTGTTGAAAACCTTATGAAATTGGGTCAACGATCCTGAGGCAGGAAGTGGGCCATGGGCTCGTCACATGCTTTACTTGAAAGTGACTGTATCAGGTGTGTGAGTAACGTGACCTGTGTTTCCACTTTGTGAACTCCTTCTTGATAGAACTTAGGCCCTTCTGGACACTGCCAAACCTCGCCCAGAGTCAGGTGTGTAAACCAGCCGGAGTGGCGGCGGCAGCGGCAGGACTGCTGTGGAGTCGAGAGTAGCAATCCGGAGGGAGCGTGGGAGTGATACTGGCTGCGGGAACCCGGTGACAGTGTGAGAAGTACTAGGTTTCTACAAGTTTGCATCATGCATGAGTATAAGTTAGTCATTCTTGGCTCAGGAGGCGTTGAAAAGTCTGCTTTGACTCTACAATTTGTTCAAGGAATTTTTGTTGAAAAATATGATCCTATGATAGAAGATTCTTATAGAAAGCAAGTTGAAGTAGATGCACAACAGTATAGGCTTGAAATCTTGGATACTGCAGGAATGGAATGGTTTATAGCAAGGAGGGATTTGTACATGAGAAATGGACAAGGCTTTGCATTAGTTTATTCCATCACAGCACAGCCCATATTTAACGATTTGCAAGACTTGAGAGAACAGATTCTTCGAGTTAAAGACACTGATGATGTTCCAATGATTCTTGTTGGTAATAAGGATGACTTGGAAGATGAAAGAGTTGTAGGGAAGGAACAAGGTTGAAATCTAGCAAGACAATGGAACAACTGTGCATTCTTGGATTCTTCTACAAAATCAAAAATAAATGTTAATGAGATCTTTTATGACCTAGTGTGGCAAATTAACAGAAAAACTCTAGTGCCTGGGAAGGCTCGTGAAAAGTCCTCATGTCAGCTGCTTTAATGTACTAAATGCATTGCAGCTCTGAGTGAGGTCTGAAGAACTGTTGCCCAATTCAGCAGTGCCAGCATTCCAACTTTGTTAAACCTAGCAACATCTTAAATGGACTTTCCTGTGGTGGAACCCCTCAAGAGGCGGATGAAAGCTACTATATCAGTTTGCACATTCTAATCACTTTCCAGTATCACAAGAGAGATTTTTCCTTATATAATAGTCCTAGAGTATGCAGCTGGTAAAAGCAGAGGCTACATCCATTATTACTGCTAAGAGACATTCTTCATCCACTAATGTTGTATACGTATGAAAATGGTGTACTGAATACCCTACCCCTGCCTCATACTTTGTATAGCAGAGTACAATAATATAAATCCTAAAAGCACCACTATTGTAGCATAATAAAAGAAAGTCCAAAGAGCTCCTATGTGGACTACTCCAGATAACTTTGCTTCTTTGATACTTGTAGTTTATTGTAGTTTTTGTTAAAAGAAATTTAAGGTCATTATTATTGTACAAAATAAGTGCTTTGATTAATATAGCTATACAGTTTTTTAAATTTTTTAAAAAACATATGGAGACAGTGATCTTATCTTTAAAATACGATAGTCCTTTCAGTACAATGTCTTAAAGACACTGCCTTTAATATCTGTTGGGAAGGAAACGTCCAGACTTTTCAGATTTCTTATTATATGTTTCCTTTTTTGTTTATATAAGGAACAATGTTTATAGTTATATGTACAGTGGGTGTCTACGACAAGAAGTGTATATTTTCAAACAATTTTTTAATGATTTAACAATTTTTACAAATCATTTTCAGGCTTCTGCAGCTGTAGATTATCACTGTGAATTGCTTCCTGGCTCCTGCATAAGTGTATTTGCAATCTCAAATATACAGGTTTAGTATTTTTGCCTGTTAGTGATTGTTTTACATGTGTAACATTTTGGTTGAGATGTTAAATGGTGGACGAGTACTGTGGATGTGAATGTGGGAAGTAATTTTAATCATATGTAATTGGTCACAAGGCCTAATTTGCAGTAACTATTGCTGTTTTATTTAACAATGCCTTGTTGCTTTGTATGCATTAATGTTTGGATGTAAAGATTGTGTCTATCCAACAGTGAGCCACAATATTTAAACTGAGCAACCTAATGTTACAGCTACTTTGAGGTGGCCAAATGTAAACTAAAAGCCTTAATTAAAGTGGTTCCATTTTGTAAAAAAAAAAAGAACTTAGGCCCTTCTAAGACTGCAAGGAATGGGGAAAGTAAGGGCTACCTTTCTAGAAAGACACCAATAATCTCCTCCCTTAGGTTTGTCAAACACAAATTTACATTACCCTAAACCAATAATCATAGCTCAGAAATTAAAGTAACTCATGGGGTAATGAAGTGCTGAGACTAAGAAGCATTCCAGAGTTACTACATTCTAATCTAAAGTATTCTAAAACAAGGCACTAGGCCTCCCCAAGGCTGTGCGTTAAATCTCTGTTGTCACGGGGAACAGTTGCCTCATCCTTCTTAGGTGGAGCCCAGGGTGGTGGGTGAAGCTAAGGACAGAAGTTCTGTCATAATTAAGTAGTATGTGGGGTCAGCCCTGTGGTCAACACTCAATACATTTTTGTAGGATGAACAAATGCAATGGCTAAAGGGCAGGGCATTCTAAGCACAGCATGCAGCTGAGGCTGAGGGGAGGTGGGAATGGGATGCCTGGGGAGGATGAACCTGGAGTGAGGGAGCCACCCTGGAACGGGGAGTGTGGGAAGCTGGAGGAGGGAAAAATTCTGAGGATTTCACCTTAGAGTTCACAGTAGAGTTGGCCCATGGGAGGCAGGCACGACGTGAGAAGTTAGCTCATCAAGTTTGTGCTCTTTCCAAAACAGCTAATACATGCTCTTAGGAGGACATTGTAAACCGACAGAGAACATGTTTAAGCACAGTAGTTGATGATTCTGGGTTTTCTTTTCTTGACAGAAGCAAAAAGGAGAGAGGACTTGTAAGAAAAGGGGAACAACAGGTACAAGGCTTCATCTTCCATTTTTGCTGAAGTCAATGTCAAGTTTTCCCCCAGCTAGATTTTAATGTGGATTTTACTGTCTAGGAGTTCAATACAATAAAGCTGATCGGGCTCAGTGTTGCTTTCCTTGATAACCCCTACAGTTCATATGTGGGAAATTAAAATCTAACCAGGAGGTGATAGTGGGACACAGGATACAGATCTGAGCAGGTTAGGCTCGCGTGCAATCTTCCAGAAAATGGGATTTTCAGTGTTTATATCTCCCAGAATAGCATAATTGTTACATGATATTTGATGACAGCTCAGGGAAACGCAGCCACCAACTACAGACTAAATTACTAACTAGTTCCTTCTGGTTGCTACCTCTGCTAGGTGAAAGGTTACTTTTATGTCTATCCAATTTCATCTCTTGAGATTACAAAAACAATAAAATTAGCCTGACCGGTCCTACAACCCAAAATTGATTTAAAATCTATTTATTAATCCTGCACATTTTTTGTTGGCTTCAGCAGAAATAATTAAAAATATATATTACCTTGTGGGTTACATCTTGGTGAAACATCAAAGTTGATAACACAGTAAAATCTTACTGCCAAACAAAGACTTGAAAAATATACATGTCCTATATACCAAAATAATTTTTTAGTGCATATGGGCATCATATGGACCATATAATCCAAGCACATTTTCATCACTTTGGAATTTTCAACTCTCACATTTTAGGCATAAATATATTACCTTGGCACAGTGACATAACTGAAGGTAAGTGTGTTCAGTTGTTGACATTTAAAGACCCAAGAAATTTCAGTAACATACCCTGCCTTGAATATAAAGGATGTACAATTTATGTTATATAAAAACACTTCGTTTCTATAGGTAGAGATCAATTGTATCTCAAACATCCAAGTCTTATTTCTAAATCAATATCTTCTGAAAACATTTTAAATTAAATACATTCCACATACACTTGACACTTCGAATTTTATACCCTTGGTTGGTCAGCAGAATGGTTAGACTCTTAAAGAAAAAGGTATCTGGTTATTTATATATTCCATTACTGCATCTATTTTTTCCATCTGTTCATAAAGTTCCAGGCTTGACTTGTAACTGAGAACCATAACTGAGAGACCATAAATAATGTTTTAAAGCACATTTGTTTTAGACTAGAAATAATGATCATTCAATTCAGGTGATCATGGAAATCGGGGATGAAAGCACAACCATCTGAATTCTGAGTCATCTGTTATGTTGGAAAGAAGCAACTGTAGCCACTGGCTAACAGCCTTTCTACCTGATCTCTCAGCTCCTGCCCAGGCTCCAGAGATCACCAAAGCTTATTTAACACTTCTGTCTCATTAAGCGTGAAAGAAAAGATGTCCTCAAAGTGAGTGAAGAGTCCCAAATGAACACAGTTACATTCACTGAGTTCCAGGAAACTGCCTTCCAGAATCATTTGTTTTAACATAAGAATTTAGGTTTTAACATACCAGGGCTCTCCATTAAAACACTTCAGAATTCCAGGGTTTGAAACTGGAAGACGTGGAAACAAACAAGAACCTCAAGATCAGGACTATGAAACGCTTACAAAAGACCTGCTGGAGAAAATTGATTCTTTGCTAGTACTTGTTCCACTATTCATTCCTTTTCAACTACATGTGAACAGTGTGGCACATTTATTCTTACGTTCTCAATCACGACAAAAGACGCATTTTCAAAGTTTCTAAAATGTCATGGTTTAGAAAACAGTTTTGGGAAATCATTTTAGTACTTTTTTCCTCCGGCTATTAAGAATCTTTGCTGAGAAAACAGAATCTCAGCATGCCCAAAGGGGTTACTGATAGCCAGGGAAAGATCTGGCACTTCCTCATCTATTAAAATCTCTCTTGGGATTAGACATAGGAGATGGTGTCAATATGAATCTACCGTATTTTTAGAGCGGGAAGAAAGATCGTAATCTTGAAGAATCAATTGTTGATTTCAATGTCCTCCTCTGCCACTACAATCCTGTTCATAACATCTGAAAGAGTCACTGAATCTACTGTTCTATCACCATTGAATACACCAAGGAGAACCAGGTGGATATATGTGGAAACATTTAACATGAGTTAACTAATACTCATAATGAGAAAGCTTCTAGAATTCTCTAGGTGCTTAAAGAAGTATGGTATGATGGAAAGACACTAGACAGAGAAAGGAACGCTTTGTCCTACTCCCAGCTCTGTTGCTCACCAGCTGTATGATCTTGAACAAATCACTTTGTTCCTCTGACTCTTAGTTTTCTCATCTGTAAGATGGGGATGGGGTCAGACTTTGATTTTTAAACTCCTCTCCAGCTCCAGGTAACCGCCGTATCAGTTACCTTTTAGACACCCTTTCTCGAGATGTAAACAGATTATTACTTTGGGAAATCAGCTGAGTACATCGGAGGTACTCCGACTAGTTCTTGGGTCTTGGTTCACATGGCATGCACTGAGGCAAGGGCAGAGATCAATAAAACAATGTTGAGAGCGCTGCCAGGTCAGTGTCAACTGTGTTTCTCAGCCAGATACACGATGATATGTTGCAAGACATCAGAATGACAACTGAAAGCCAAAGCATTTGTTGTACTGGCCACTCACAGCTGACAGTCTGAGAGCCACTGGAGCCAAGAAAGAAATACATCTGTGTTTCATTCAGTGTGCTTTACATTTAGAATGGCTGCCTCCCCTCCTAGTCCTACTTATCATTCTTGGATTTGAGGCAGTCACATGACCCAGCTGCACGCAGGAAGAGAAGAGAGAGAAAAAGAGCAAGAAGTTGGTGGGGGATCTGAGCCGGAGTCCCCTTTCTTACCTCCTCCACAGGACTCGGAGCACTTGGTGAACCCCTCATACTCCCAGTCATACAGCTCGTCGAAATCCTGCAGGCCACCGAAGAGCCCATCTGTCTCGTCTGGGTTGAACTCAGGAATTTCCCCACTGCATGGCCCTGCATAACAGGCACGCTGGGATGCTGGCTTGGGCCCTTCACACTCATCAACAGGCAGGTCAGCCACGGACTGAGAGAAAGACAGGAGCACCTGGCACCTGACTATTCGCATCTGGGTCCCCACACCACAGGTGACTGTGCAGGCCGACCAGGCCTCTGGGATGAACCTGCAGTCAGCAAGCAAACAAGAGAACAGGATGAGAAGCCCCAGGCAGGAGGCCATGGGGGTTGTGAGGGGCTGCATCCCACCCGCCTCCACTGCCCAGAACTGTCCCAGGGGTGCTCAGGGCTCCTCCACCCTGTCCAGTGATGGTGCTTCAGTTTAGTTCATAAGCGATTTTGCCACCGTTTCTGGGTTGCTTGCTTCATGAAGGTCACATGAACTCCCAGCTGCAAGACATTCCAGAGACCACCTGCTTGCTCCCTGCTTTGCACCCACAGTGGAAGCTCTTCCAAGCAGGGAATTGGTGGTTTCTTCTCCTCGCTCTAAATTCCAGTGAGATAGGAATTTGTTTTACAAGACCCCACTAATAAAATAGGATGCTGGAAAGAAGACGGCCAGATCCTGTCAAACCAAGATGGCAACAAAAGCAACCTCTGGTTGTCCTCATTGCTCATTATACACTAATTATAATATATTAGCATACTAAAAAGACACTCCCACCAGTGCCATGGCAGCTTACAAATGCCGTAGCAATGTCTGGAGGTTACCCTATATGGTCTGAAAAGGGGAGGATCCTCAATTCCAGGAATTCTCCATTCCTCTCCTGGAAAACTCACGAATAATCTACCCCTAGTTTAGCATATGATCAAGAAATAACCATAAAAATAGCCAATCAGCAGCCCCCAGGGCTGCCCTGCCTATGGAGTAGCCACCCTTTTATTCCTTTACTTTAACAAATTTGCTTTCACTTTGCTCTGTCAGCTAGCTCTTGAATTCCTTCCTGCATGAAGCCAAGAACCCATGAGGTCCCACCAAGGCTGGACCTCAGTTTTGGGGTTTGCCCTGTGACACCAGCACTTGTGCCTCTTGCAAGTGGCTGGCTATTCTTATAGCAGACTGATACTGATAACAAAATAAGCCCTTGGAGATATTTAAGGAAGTTTTTTTTTTTTTTTTTAATAGTCTGGGTCTCATATTCTGTAACTTTCTTTGTTCAATATGCTTCCCGAGATTTATTTATATGTATAAGAAGGTATTTTTGTGTGTAAGTTTCCAAGAATGGTGCAAAGTCTTGTTCCTCACACATTCTTTGAATCAGCCTGAGCTCCAATTCTTTTTATATCATAGAGAAAAGCTGTGCTACAAATGTAAATCCACAGGCATACCACTGTAAATGAGAGGTTTTGCATTCAGACAAGTGTGCTCAACATCCTCACACCCAGTCCCCTAAAACAAGCTACATTAGTAAGAACTTCTGAGTTTTTCTCTAGAATGTAGAAAAATACCCAAATCTCCAAAAATGTCCTCCCACCTTCATTAATCAACCATGACCATAACTATAATGACCTTGAGAGGGACTTAGGAAAAAAAGGCCTAGAAGGAATCACTAATAGTTTCAAAAAGTTAGTATAATTCAGACAAAAACTTTGGGATGATTTTTTATTTTTCATTTTTTCCATGATCCTATTGCTTTCTCACAGGGAGTCATGCTGAGGAGGCATGCAAACCTGGCTCCTTAACCTCGACTTTGGCAGACAATGAAAGATCTGATAAGAAGGTTATAGCATTAGATGCTAGCAAGTGCAAATGGTTCATATCTGGTTCAGGAAAATTGAAATTCTAACAGCAAACCGATCCAAGTTTTCAAACTGGAAGGAACACAACAAACATGTGGCCTGGACCTGAGCCTGGGCTTCATGTGGAACAGGGGTGGTCTGCTCAGAAGGTAAGACTTCCCCCAAAACAGCACTGAGTGCTCTAAGACATGGCAAGAGACCCTTTGAGAAAGGCCCGACCCCAGTTACCTTTGAAGAGTCATCCACTAGGAGAGAACAAAGGCCCCCATATAGCCTTGTCAGGAACGTGAATGAGGGTAGACTGGCCACCCAGAATTATCCCAAGAAAATCTCATCACAATTTCACCTCCCTCTCACCTTTTTGACTTCTTTGTTCCACCTTTTGCAACTAGAGAACTTGGAAAAAAATAGTATCCTAAAATATTAAAAAGTCTTCTTGCTTTAAATAATGCCCCCGGCAGGAGGTTTTTAGGAACATAAAACCAAAAGCTGCCAGCAAAATCGTTTTAACCCTTTTATTACACATTCACATCCACCTGCCTGGCTCCTGTGACAAGAATCATAACAGATACATAAGCACCGAATTTTGCCACACAGGTGCAGACACAAAGGAAAATGCATGCAAAACTATTTTGTGTGCAAGAAAGACACAAAAGCAAATGATTTGCCTGCCAGCTTTGACAATGGTGTAATGAATAACACTTCTTTAATAGTGTGGTACCAAATTTTGTTTTCGAATCAGAAAGATGGCAAGATCTCAAGAAGAACTGCACCCTATCAGCTTTTTCTATGCAATAAGAATTATGGTTCTGTTGCTTATAAAGAGTCCTCTTTAGGAACCATTATAACAAGGCAAGGGCTGGCAAGCTTTTTCTATAAAGGGCCAGATTGAAAATATTTTAGATTTTGCACACTGTGTGAACTCTGTTGCAACTACTCAACTCTGCCATTGTGGAATGAAATATGTAAACAAATTAGTGTGGCTGTGTTCCAATAAAACTTTAGTTTTAAAAAGGAGGTGATGGGATGGTGATGGAAGGGTCTTGATTTGGCCTGTGGACTATAGCTTTCCAACCCCTGCTATAGGAAAAAACATTTGGTAGAGATACAAACACATTGAGATCCATAGATAATCCTCAAACTTATTTTAGGTCTTAGTTTTCATCTCTTTTCACATGTATAAGCTTATGGAATATGACAAGTAGCCAACTTGATTGGTGTTTTCTAAGTGAACCCCAGATAAGATCTAGAATATAAATGATGCACAAACTAGACCCTTAGCTCTGCTTGTCTATAATATGAATGACTTCGTATTTGATGTCATTCCAGAACTAAGAAGATACACCGAAAGCACGTAAAACAGAAAGGCCATTCTACTGAAGCCCCATGAACTTGTTGCAATGGTTGAAACTCATTTTAAGGCATCATGCTTCAATTAAAACATATATACACATGCACACACATATATATATACACACATATACATATATATGTGCGCATGCACATGTGTGTAATTTTTTACTATCTAGACATTTAGGGTTAATAGCAAAAACAATAAACGTCTGTTTTATGTCTCCCAAATGAGAGTTTTATCAAATGTGAAACAGCCTCACTGGCTTATCTCCCAATCCACTATCCTTAGGTCTTCATCGAGTTCACACCAATTAAAAACAATTTGGTTTTTAAGTGGTGCTGTCCTTTGGCAGTCATCTTAATTTCTCTAGTGCATACAGTGTATGATATAATATAATCTCTCTTACTGAAGGCAGGAGATTATGTTTCAAAAGAAAAATATCTGAGAGTGCAAATGGCCAAATGAATAATAACTGTTTTTCATAGGAGGCTTTTCCCCAAGTCCCTAGATCTCCCAACTCCGTATTTACTATTTTGAGTTTTCTGGCCACAAGTGGGAGGAAGCAAGGTCAGTGAGAGGGCAGGCAAGCGAGTTAGGAGGTTTAATTCTAATGTTTAGAAGTCTCATCTTGAACAGCACTTGCTGAGCTAGAAGCTTTAAAGAGGGACCTTTAAAATAGAGGGAAAATTTTTGTTTTTAAATCACTATGTTAATCACTTTCATGTAAAAAAGGACAATAAAAAGGTTAAAATTTGGGAAGTTTAAAAATTCTTTTTGTTGGCTGGGCACTCACGCCTTAATTCCAGCACTTTGGGAGGCCGAGGCAGGCAGATCACCTGAGGTCAGGAGTTCGAGACCAGCCTGGCCTATATGGTGAAACCCTGTCTCTACAAAAATACAAAAATTAGCCGGGCATGGTGGAAGGAGCCTGTAATCCTAGCTACTCGGAAGGCTGAGGCAGAAGAATTGCTTGGGCCCGGAAGGCAGAGGTTGCAGTGAGCCAAGATCGCGCCACCACACTCCAGCATAGGTGACAGAGTGAGACTCTGACTCAAAAAAAAAAGAAAATTCTTTTTGTTAGCACCACTACTGTTGGATGAATGAAGAATGGTTTGACAAATGACTTCTTTAGAAGATGGGTGAAAACTTCAGAAGTAACTGACGTGAATTCTGTATTTAGTCTTTCCTTTCAGGAAATTAAAACAACAACAACAACAACAAACCACACCTGGCAAATGAATGATGTATGCTTCTGGCCGGCCTATTTGCAAGCTTAATTGTTCCTTTCATTAACAAAAAATGTAGTCTTTAACTAGAGTAATTACCAGTCTCTTTTATGAAATAGAAAACAGTGACAATAAAATTCACTTGTAAAATCCCGAAGTGGTTTAAAAGTTCATTAGTGACTACTATAGAGTTAGAAGCATGCACTGAAATAATAAAAATAATCACTTTATTAATATACTGTTAAACAAAAACAACTTACTCTTCGTTGATTAGTCTCGTGTCACCACAGATACTAGCTAGCACTAGCCTCTACGTGTATGTCTACATGGTCTGTAACTAACATATTTGATATGGTTTGGTTCCGTGTCCCCACCCAAATCTCATCTTGAGCTCCCATAATTTCCATGTGTTGTGGGAGGGACCTGATGAGCGATGACCGAATCATGGGGGCAGGTCCTTCCCGTGCTGTTCTCGTCATAGTGAACAGGTCTCACGAGATCTGTTGGTTTAAAAAGCAGGAGTTTCTCTGCACAGGCTCTCTTTTTTGCCTGCTACCATCCATGTAAGATGTGACTTGCTCCTACGTGCCTTCCACCATGATTGTGAGGCCTCCCCAGCCATATGGAACTGTAAGTCCAATTAAACCTCTTTCTTTTGTAAATTGCCCAGTCTCAGACATGTCTTTTCAGCAATGTGAAAATAGACTAATACAATGTGAAAATGGACTAATACAATGTGAAAATTAACTTTTCCTTTCATCCTATTACTTTCCTCTCTCTTCCTTTCTCATATATGTTTGTTTTAAAAATCATTGGGATGATTAAAAATAAAAACAGCTTTATAGGTGTCTTATTTTGATGCCATCACTAGTTTCATGGCCTACTTTAAAAATGCAAATTGAAACATGCAGGAAGTCTCATTAAAAATACTCAATGTAGGTACAGGTTTTCAATCTTATTACATTTCAAGCTATGAGCCAATAGGCATTGTGGATTTCTCTTTACCTGTTTCATTTGGTGTATGTTTGTGTATGTGAGTGGTGGCATGACAGTAGGGTGAAAAAAGAGAAGGGAATAAACTGAATAACATATGAGAAAAATTAGAGTTTAAAATTGGGCACAGTGGCTCATGCCTGTAATCTCAGCACTTTGGGAGGCTGAGGTGGGAGGATCACCTGAAGTCAGGAGTTCGAGACCAACCTGGAGAAACTCTGTCTCTACTAAAAATACAGAAATTGGCTGGGTGTGGTGGTATGAGCCTGTGATCCCAGCTATTCATGAGGCTGAGGCAGGAGAATCGCTTGAACCCCGGAGATGGAGGTTGCAGTGAGCTGAGATCTTGCCACTGTACTCCAGCCTGGGTGACAGAGTGAGACTCTGTCTCAAAAAAAAAAAAAAAGAACCCCAAAGATTACTGATTACTGGATATCTCTGTTAAGTGCATTCTTTCTAGGTTGTCTTAGCCTTTCATTGACTTTGAGCAATTATATTTTACCACCCTGTAAGTGGAGAAAATTGATAGTGCAAATGATTTTGCCCAGAGAAATACAGATTGTGTCTAGTGGAATGCAGTTGATTGTTGCCCTGTAGCTAGACCTATTTTGCATCTATTTGTAAAGTCATTTGGGCATTCGTATTTGTCTGAATAAACAGGGTTCTTTTACATTTCCTTTGAATTGGCTGTAACATCTTACTGGTTCCCTCATTGGTTAATGAGGTAGGTAAAATCTTTGACAGATGTTCATTTTATATTTACATGAGAATCATGGATTCTCCCTTTTAAAAATCTTACCATTAACAAGTGACCACAGAGGGATCTGGAAAATAGTGTATTGGAAAAAGAAAATATTTCATAAATACTTCTACTCTGAATTAACCAAAAAGTCTTTTCCATAAATATGTTATTTAGGACCAAAAAATTTACATACTTTATTGGTAAAATATGTAATTCCATATTGCCTCATCATATTTTTAACCCAATCTTCATTCTTACATATATGTTTTAAACTTTGAAAAGCTGATCCTTCTCCTGATTCTGGGCAATCCTTGAGACATTAATGGAGTAAAAGCCTTAGGATAAAGTGCAGTTAACTAAACCTAAGCTTCACATTTTGGCATCTGAAGAGGCTTTTGGATAAATAAGGAAAAAAATTGCTACTGGATGAGAAAGAAGCTTGAAAGAGAGAAAAGGAAACACCTTCTTTGTATTTCTACTCTTATCTACTTCCTTTTTTTTTTTTTTTTTTTTGAGACGGAGTCTCGCTCCGTCGCCCAGGCTGGAGTGCAGTGGCCGGATCTCAGCTCACTGCAAGCTCCGCCTTCCGGGTTCACGCCATTCTCCCGCCTCAGCCTCCCAAGTAGCTGGGACGACAGGCGCCCATCACCATGACCTGCTAATTTTTTTGTATTTTTAGTAGAGATGGGGTTTCACCGTGTTAGCCAGGATGGTCTCCATCTCCTGACCTCCTGATCTGCCCGCCTTGGACTCCCAAAGTGCGGGGATTACAGGCGTGAGCCACTGTGCCTGGCCTCTACTTACCTCTTAGTGATGTCAAAAAGAAAGATTTAAATAAATCCTCCAAGATAAATAAACAAACACCATTTGGAATGCTGTAATGGAAGGGAAACTCTTCAATTGAATCACTTTAGTAATTTTAAAATTACTTGTAAAATCTACAATATTAAGGCAATCTTAAAATATAGCTGGAGCATTAAAGTTTTGAGAAAATACTTATCCAAATATTCCACTACATTTACTTAGAACCATGCTTAAATCCATCCACAGAAATGAGAATCTACTTATTAGGAAAGATCTTTACTCAAGGATATTTGATCTGAATGTGGAATTATGAAAATATTTCTCAACTGCTGTTGTTTACAACTCTCTGGAACTGCAAATAATTCATGCTAGTTATGCAACTCATATTGAGGTCTCCAGGCAAAATTTTTCAAAGGTTCTAGGACATCACTCCTCACAACATCTGACAGCACCACTTCTTTTCATAGATTTCTCAAATCCTCAAGTGTCATGCCTAGGCTATGAGGCATCTTCAGCACTGTAAGGTGCCTCAGTAGAATAATCAAAAACAGAATGATCCTGGAAATGAAAATAAAACAAATAATTTGAAGCAGCCACCAATACAACTACTTGAAAAGAAAAGAATTGAGTGACTGTCCCTGTCTAATGTTGCTAACCAGTAATAATTTGAGGGAAGAACTTAATTTAAAAAACATACGAAAGTGGCCAGGCACTGTGGCTCACACTTGTAATCCCAGCACTTTCAGAGGCCAAGGCAGGAGGATCATCTGAGGCCAAGAGTTTGAGTCCAGCCTGGGCAATAAGCAAGACCCCATATCTACCAATAATAATAATAAGTTAGTTGAGTGTGGCAGCACACACCTGGAGTCCCAGCGACTGGAAAGGCTAAGGTGGGAGGATCTCTTGAACTCAGGAGTTCAAGGTTACAGTGAGCTCCGATTGTGCCACAGCACTCTAGCCTGGGCTACGAAGAAAGACCCAGCCTCGCTCTCAAAATAAATAAATAAATAAATAAATAAATAAATAAATAAAATAAAAAAAAGGAAAAAACCCAGCAAAACACATGGAAAAGCTATATTTAGAGGCATTGTCCAAGTAACAAACAGACTTTTTCTCATGATAATGATGCTCTTTTGGGTTGAGAGGCGGCTGGCCTCTCTGCAAGAATGCCTGAATGTCTTTCTTGCAGAAAATGCTCAGTGCTGGAAGTTGGGTTAAAAAAAAAAAAAAAGTGCTGACTGCATTAAAGAGCACATTTTCCTTTCAAAGAGACTTTATACTAGAGGAAAATATTTCAGGGGATGAGTTTTCTGAAAGTTCCAATTCATCCAGAGACTACTGGCTCTTTCAAAGCCTGAGATCTTGTATGTTTGAGTACTTCGTTGAAGTCATCTTGAAGTTCTGCCTTCTCTTTTCTCGGATATGGTTCTAGATCAGATATTATAAGGAGTCTTACTAAAGGAGGGTCCTGCTGACCATCAGGTGGTTGCTTTTCTTTAACAGTAAGAAAAAGGCCAGGAGGAAGACAGGTATCAAGTTCTAAGAACACAGGCCTCATACTGTCTGCTATTCTTAACAAATCTAATCCTCATTTTGTCTCATTTCCAATGGCATTCAACATAATTGACCGTTGCTTTCAAGCACTTCTTGAAATACTGTCTCCTCTTGAATTACATGACACCAAACTCTCTTGGTTATCTTCCAATGTGTTCATCAATGATTCCTAGTTTCAAATACCATCAGTGTACATGAAGCTTCTAAGTATTTAATCTCTATTCTAGAACTTTCTTCTTGGAAAAAAGTAAACATTAATTTAATTAATGTATTTATCAAAAACTTATTTAATGTTTCTTATGTGACAGGCACTATTCTAAGTGCTTTATAAACAAAAGTTGTTAAATCTGAACAAGAACATTATGAGATAAAACTATTATTATTCCCATTTAATAGACAGATGAGGAAACTGAAGCATAAGTTACACAACTAGTAAGGTTTTGTGCTCTTAACTATTGCACATTGCTATTTTTTCCTTCTTGACATTTTTGCTTTTAAGTTTCAAAGGCAGCTCCAATCTCCAACTTACAATGTCCAAAATGGAACTCCTGATTTCCCCCTTCAGTAACCCAATCCTCTTCCAATCTTCTCCAGCACAGCCAAGGATTTTACTGGCTACCCAATTGCTCAAGTAAAAAATCAGGAGTTATTCTTGACCCCTCAATTTCTTTCACATCTCACTTCCCACTGATTGCCAAATTCTATAAATTCTCCCTTGAAAATAAATATAAACTCATTTACTTTTCTCCATTTCCATTACCACCACCTTAATATAGCAATAATAAGCTAACATTACACTTACATGCGTTATGCATTTTACATATACAACTCATTATGACATTGTTGGGAGATGGGTACTGTTGGAAACATTTTGAAATAGGCAAAAGAGATTACTGGTTGTCTTTTCAATGAAATGCTGGCATTTTCTAGCAAATTTCCAGGGGTGGTCTTGTTCTATGGAATTATGAGCCTTTGATGGTCTTTGGCTAGTTAGTCTGTTTTGCAACTCCATAGAGATAGAAGTTTCCCTGTAGAGGTCTGGTGATGATACAGATGTTTCTTGTCCATAATAATATATACATTTTCCTGTTCATGGCATTGCAAGTGGTTTTGTCTGGTAGAAAATATAAACTTTAAATCAAATTCTCATTTGAACTAGTTTTAGCATCACACTGGCTTCCTCAATAATTTGTGAGTTAAATAAAATTTTTAGCTGGGCACGGAGGCTCACGCCTGTAATCCCAGCACTTTGGGAGGCCGAAGTAGGCAGATCATAAGGTCAAGAGATCGAGATCATCCCGGCCAACATGGTGAAACCCCATCTCTACTAAAAAAAAAATACAAAAATTAGCTGGGTGTGGTGGTACACACCTGTAATCTCAGCCACTTGGGAGGCTGAGGCAGGAGAATTACTTGAACCCAGGAGGTGGAGGTTGCAGTGAGCTGAGATTATACCACTGTACTCCAGCCTGGTGACAAAGCGAGACTCCATCTCAAAAAATAATAATAATAATAACATTTTTGACATGTGATTATTTTATATTTTTATGAGACTTATGATTGTACCCTTTCGAAAATTATATTTTAATAGTACTACTTTCATCTCAATTTCTAGATGATAATATTGGAACACAATGATTTCTAAGGCCACACTGCTGAGTAAATGGTATTGTCAGGACTTGAACCCTGGCAGGCTGGCTCCACAGTTGGTGCTCTTCATCACCTCACTGTCCTGCCATGGGCTGCCATGCATAACATGATCACTAAAGCTAATACTGTCTTTCTGCTGGATTACCACAATAGCCACTGGTCTATTTTCTTCCTCTGTTACCCCTTACTGACCTATTCTTAATGATGTAGCTAGGAGAATCTTAAAATGTAAAGCTTTTAATTGTCTCCTACTGCCCCCAGGTAAAAAAGACAAACTGTCTCCCAAGGTTATCTTATGCCATTTTCCAACTTCATCTTCCACAATTTTCCTCCAGCTACTACTCTCTCCAGCCACACTAAATCTTCTTTTACTTCCCTCATTGTGGTCAATGCTTTCCTGACTCAAGATTTTGGCATGTGTGAGTTGGACCCTGGATCACCCTCCTCCCTTCTCTTTGCTTGGAATAACTCCCACTCATCTTTCAGGTCTCAGTATACATGTCCCTTCTCAAAGAGGGCTTTGCTGGCTGATATGATTTGGATTTCTGTCCCTGCCCAAATCTCCTGTCAAACTGTAATCCCCAGTATAGGAGGAGGGACCTGGTGGGAGGTGACTGGAACATGGGAGTGGATTTTCCCCTTGCTGTTCTCGTGATAGTGAGCTCTCAAGAGATCTGGTTGTTTAAAAGTGTGTATCACCTCTACCTTTGCCCTCTTCCTCCTCCTCTGGCCATGTAAGATGTGCCTGCTTCCCCTTCATTTTCCATCATGATTGTAAATTTCCTGTGGCCTCCTCAGCCATGCTTCCTGTACCACCTGTGGAACTCTGAATCAATTAAACCTCTTTTTAAAGAAATATTACCCAGTCACTGGTAGTCCTTTATAGCAATGTGAGAATGGACTAATACAGAAAATAGGTATCAAGAAGTGAGGCATTGCTATAAAGATACCTGAAAATGTGGAAATGACTTTGGAGCTGGGTAATTGGCAGGGGTTGGAAGAGTTTGAGAAGGCAGGAAGATCAGGGAAACTTTGGAATTTCCTAGACTTGATCAAAATGCGAGTGATATGGACAATGAACTCCAGGCTGAGGTGGTTTCAGGCACCTCAGGCACTGTGGAACCTCAAACCTTGAACTTCATAGTGATAATTTAGGGTATCTGGTGGAAGAAATTTCTAAGCAGCAAAGTGTTTCAGATGTGACCTGGATGCTTCTAACAGCATATAATCACATGCATGAGCAAAGAGATAACCTGAAACTGGAACTTATATTTAAAAGGGAAGCAGACCATAAAAGTTTAGAAAATTTGCAGCCTATGTGGTAGAAAAGAAAACCCCATTTTCTGGAGAGGAATTCAAGCCAGCTGCAGAAATTGGCATAAGTAAAAAGGAGCCAAATCTTAATAGCCAACACAATGGGGAAAATGCCTTGAAGGCATTTCAGAGACCTTCACAGCAGCCCTTCCCAAATGTTAATAACCAAGACAATGGGGAAAATGCCTCAAAGGCATTTCAGAGCTGTGGCAGTCCCTCCTATCACAGGCCTGGAGGCCTAAGAGGGAAGAATGGTTTTATGGGCCAGACCCAGGGCTCCACTGCCCTGCAAAACCTTGGGACACTGCTCCCTGTGTCCCAGCTGCTCCAGCTTCAGCCATAGCTTAAAGAGTGCCAGATATGTCTCAGGCATCTGCTCCAGAAGGTGTAAGCCATGAGCCTTGGAGGCTTCCACATAGTGTTAAACCTGTGGGTACACAGAGGGCAGGAGTTTAAGCTTGGAAGCCTCTACCTAGATTTCAGAGGATGTATGGAAATGCTTGGGAGTCAAGGCAGAAGTCTGTCACAGGAACAGAGACCTCATGGAGAACCTCTACTAGAACAGCATGGAGGGGAAATGTGGGATTGAAGGCCCCACACAGAATCTCAACTAGGGCACTGCCCAGTGGAGCTGTGAGAAGAGGGCCATCATCCTCCAGACCCCAGAATCGTAGATCCACTGACAGCTTGCACCATGAACCTAGAAAAGCTGCAGGCACTCAACTTCACAGGGGTGGAGATGCCCAAGGCCTTTGGAGCCCACCCCTTGCATCCGCCTGGATGTGAGACATGGAGCCACAGGAGATCATTTTGGAGCTTTAAGATTTAATGACTGCCCTGCTGGGTTTCTGACTTGCATGGGGTCTGTAGCCCCTTTGTTTTGGCTGATTTCTCCCTTTTGGAATGGGTATATTTACCTAATGCCTGTACCTCCATTGTACCGTGGAAGTAACTAACTTGTTTTTTATTTTACAGGCTTATAGGAATAACGGACTTGCCTTGTCTCAGATGAGAATTTGGACTATGAACTTTTGAGTTAACGCTGAAGTGAGTTAAGAATTGGGAGACTGTTGAGAAGGGATGGTTGTATTTTGCAATATGAGAAGGGCATGAGATTTGGGAGGGGCCAGGGGCAGGGTAATATGGTTTAGATTTGTGTCCTTGCCCAAATCTCCTGTCAAATTATAAACCTCAGTGTTGGAGGAGGGGAGGTGATTGCATCATGGGGAGAGATTTCCCCCTTGCTGTTCTCATGATGGTGAGTGAGTTCTCATGAGACCTGGTTGTTTAAAATTGTGTAGCGCTTCCTCCTTTGCCCTCTTCCTCCTTGTCCAGCCATGTAAGATGTGTCTGCTTCCCCTTCTCCTTCTACCATGATTATAAGTTTCCTGAGACCTCCCTAGCTATGCTTCCTGCACAGCCTGTGGAACTGTGAGTCAATGAAACCTCTTTTACTTATAAATTGGCAAGTCTCAGATAGTTCTTTATAGCAATGTGAGAACAGACTACTGCACTGACCCTCAGGCCTAATAGGTCCCCTATTAACCTCTTTGAGCATCTTTCCATTTTCTTAGAACAGCTACCAGTCTTTGATAATCACAATGCAAATCTTTATGTAATAATTGTCCCCCTCACTTGACCAAATCTCTATGAAGGTAGAACTTCACATAATAGGAGCTCAATAAATAATTTTTCAAAGAAATAAATGGATTGATAAACAGAAGGATAAGAGTTAATGTTATGATTGACTTGGTACTGTGCTTATTTGTAGGGCCAAAGACTGAAACCAAACTAGATAAAGAAGCAACAGCCAAAAGACTCTAAGAAACTAAGTCATACTTTTCTGTTCTAGGCATTTCACATGAGGAAATACAAACCTCTTCCTACTGTAGGAGTTTCATATGGCTATAGAAACCATAAGAAACTCCTACAGCAGGAAAAGCTTAGAGTTACTATACCCAAACTAAGCAGCTATTGTGGGCTTATTCATTTATATTTCTTATAGCCATACTTGGGCAGTATATGCCTGCTGAATTTCATCAGGTAGTTATGTAGCTTGAGGTAAGTTGAAATTCTGTGTCTATCACACTTCAGTGAAATATCAATAAAATGTCATTTAGAAGAATAAAATATTAAGGGGCAGCTTTGAGACAGATGCTGACTTCAATAATTTTTATAGGACTCTGGTCAAACACTGCCTTATCATACCATCAGCTACTCAACAGTGAAGCGCTGGAGCACTTTGGAACTGTTCCTAGGTTACAGAAACCCAAGGTAGAGCTTTTGTCTTTTTTATCTACTTTTTAAAACCCAACATCCATACAATTTTGGGAAAAAAGGAAGAAAGACTACTCACTGCACATAGCAGATACAAATAAAGCCAAATTATTCTTTTCAGAAATGAAAAGTGAGGATATGACACTTGTTTCAGATCATCTTTCTTTCTCTTTGCTTTTCTGACCTAAATGAACAGAACGAGATTTGAAAATTTGCTTTGCTTTTCCTTGAAAATAGTCTGCTTAAAAGGCCACATCCCAGGGACTCAGATGCCATCACAGCTTACAATGCTATCACTGCATTTGTAGTTCTCAGCTTAATATTGGAATGTAGTTTAAATGCCTATCATTTTCCCTGGCTTTGATAAAGATTTAAAATATTGGAAACCGATACTTTTCATGTACCATTTCTTCTTTACATGGAACGAAATTAGTTTATCTTGTAATTTTGTGACGGTTTCTTTCCCTTAATTCAACACGTTTGGCAAAGCTTTCTAATGAAAAGTTCAGTTCATTAAAAATGACCTTAATGGACTTAACATATATTGGTGGTGACAGGGTGCATGCTTTACTTTGGCACACAAGGATCCCATTAATTTGTCTTTGTCACTCTCTAGGGCTCTGCTAAGCAACAGTTCAGATTTAGCTTTCTGAAAGTAGCTACAGAATGAGCAACTGTGGTGACAGAGGGAGGGGCTGATAAATTTAGAACTTCTTGGTTTGCAATCAAGGCTTTTCTAATGACTACATAAAAATGGCTCTATCTGATCTTGAGTTTATTATTGATTCTGCTGTCTCTGTGTATGGAGAACGAGTATATTTAACTGAGAGTAGAGAGACGTTGCTTTTTCACCCAGGCAGCTTCTGAACTTTTCTCACTCATTTTTGTAATTCCTCATAAATCTGTTTTTATTTAAATAAAGATTTGTCTCTTAAACTCTGGGCTAACTCAAAAGTATAGTGCTTATAAGTGAGTCTTCAAAGATCCTCAGGAGTGTAGACGAAGAAAGGCAGTAAGGTGGTGTGAGCTGGGAACCCACTAGCTGAGTTTTGTGTTAAATATTGTTGTTCTCTCTCAAATGCCATTAGATACAAGATGTATGAGGCAGATATAGCAGCTGCCTCAATTTCTCTATTTGTAATAAGTGGTTACTAGACATCTTAACTCCCTTAAAGATTCTCCAGGAAAATGAATGATGCTAGAAAAGGCCTAATCATAACAGCACTTTATATACGTAGCACTTCCTGCATACCAGGTACTTTATACAGATTAACTTAAACCTCAGAAGAACCCTATGAGGTAGAGATTATTATCATCCTCACTTCACAGGTGATAAATGGAGGCATATGGGGTTAAATGACTCCCAAGGTCAAGATTCACACACAAGCTCTGTGTCTCTGGGAACCACACTTTTAGTCACCGTGCAGAGCTGTCCTGCATGGAGGTATGATAAAAAATCAACTTGTTTTTTACTCTGATTCCAGCAGGATTGTATCTTTGTCAGGCATACAAATACTGAGACTCCCCCCTCACCAGTTCACACAGTTGGCAGCTTAATACATCTGATAAAAATCAACTTTAGGAAATTATCTGTGACTTCTATAGCCTGTTTTTAACATATAGGTAGGAATATCTGAGGTACACATAATGATACAAAATATCTGATCACTTGCTATGTAAAAAGATCATATATCTTTCCCCAAGTACTAGTTTTGGAATCAAAGCCAGATTCACATCAGTTTGATCATAATCTGTCAAACATCGGTTCACATCAACATCCCCCTCAAACCTTTTCAATGTATATATTATATTCTTTTATCATTTATTTCTTATATTTATGCATTACCATGTAGTAGCTTAACTATTTGATATTTTATCTTAGAGGTAGATGAAATTCTAATATATGCTAGTAGAGAATTTGGAAATTCCATAAATAAGTCTCCTGAATTCCTTTTTAAATCAGTAACTTTCTCATGCTATGATACCCAAACATCAAATTGCATTTCTTATAGACAGCTAGCTCATTTCTTCAGTCTGTGGATAGACAACCAGTACTCAACACTTTGGTCACAATCCTATTGCTCTTGTGATAAGAATGCACTAAAGGTTTCTTGAGGGTAAAGACTAGGGTTATTTTTGCAATACCTGCACCTGGTACATAGAATGGCATAGGGCAAGCAATTTACAGGTGAGTTTGGCTTCCATCATTAGGAGGTGTGAACAATTTAGCAAGTCTAGTGGCTCTCTAAAGTCATCTAGAATACGGAATTAGCCCAAGAAAGTATATTAAGCACTTTGCTGCTGCAGATAATAGGGAGGAGGCCAGAAAGGAAGGTGTTGGAAATGAGAGAGGTCGAGACTATTGTAAGGGAAGGGTTGATGCTGTCTGGCCAGTGTGAGGCTTTAGCTCTACCATATGCCAGTTTTCAAAATTAAGTGCTTTTTTATCTTATAATTCTAATGCTCAACTCTTTGCTTCTTGAACATTCTTTTTGTTGATTGAATAATCTGTGAAGTGTTTAAATTTCTTGATCTTAGATTTCTTAAGAATCATGAATCGTCTCACCTGTTTCTATACATAAACAAGATATTCCTCATTACTTTTCTGTGGTCTGAGATTCATGAAGAGAATATAATTCAGGTATCTCATATTTAGAATATTAATAGTAACACTATATGCACTCATCAATGATGTTTGGTTCACTACATTTTGAGGAGGGATATAAAAACACATGTCACACAATTAACATTTCTAGCCACTTAAAAAATATTAATTCACATTCTTAACCACTGAGTTAAGTCATCTACATTCTTAGACTACTTATTGAGTATAAATATGGACTAATGAAAACATATGCTTAAATATATCTTTAAATACTATTTTCAACAAGGTAAACAAGGCATTTAATGATTACAGAATCACCATGGTGATTCTTACTGGCTTTTCTATATGCATCTAATTCTTTGTGGGTTCTGTTCACATAGATGCATGACAGGAATTTCCCTTTGCTTCTTATTCAATAAACCCCACTGCTAAGCTGATGCCATCTGGCATCCAGATACTACTCCTGCCTCCTGCTTACTTACTTTTCTTCCTCTTCTTCTTCTTTTTTGTAATGGCTCACAACAAGGTTATTTATGGCAATACATTTAAGCCCTGACTATTATGTTGAAACACAAATATAGTCTCCTAACCATGCAAAGCCATTGACTGAAAATCTACTAAGATAACTCAAGATCTTTTAAAATGCAAGATCACGGCACAAGAACTACCCAATCTTACCTTTGAAAAAATGGCATTATTAAGGCTCTCCACCTGGTGAATGCCAGCTATTTAACAAGAGAATGCCTGGATAAAATGGTTATGTTGGCCTCACTGTGTCCAAAACAACTGGCATATCCCATTGGTTCTTCTGAGCCATTGAAGAATTACTGGCAACTGAAATATGTCTGGAAGAACTTGGCTTCCCTAAGTGCCAACTGGTCCTCACTTTCTCTACCTGGGATGCCTTGTTTTAGAGATCAGGAAGAGCACCTAAAGCATCCAGACTATACCTTTTTTTTTTTCCTTTTTTTTACAGGAGTCCCTTAGCAAATTACACCTTCTAGGGCATTAGGTGGCCTATTAGTAGCCTGAAGGAGTTAAGGAAATGAACAATTTCCTTCGGTTCCAACTCAGACAGGCTTTCTAAGGTAAGCTGAATGACTTCCTATCCAACAACATTTCTTTAAATGTCCTAGGGATCATCATTGTATCATTTTTCCTCAAGAAATTAAGCTGTCGGAAGGGTCACACTATGTACTTGCCTGGGTGATGCATGTCAGGCGATAGTGATGTTTATGCATATATCTCAACCAAGACTAAAACTACAGTATAAAAATAAGAGATGGAAAACCTGTCAGTAATTTTTTTTAACTTCCACTTGATTAACAAATATAATTGTACTACCACTTCGCAGTTCCAATTCCCCACCTAATAAAGGTACACTTTTGAGTTTCCAAAAAGACCTAGAAAGCTATTCCTACATATTGGTCCATGAAAGCAACCAGATGGGCTCAATCTGGCATTTAAATGATGTATCCTAAATCTAACAGCACTCTCAACAGCTGGAGGGAAATTCGAAATGACATAGTTTGAACCTTAACAGAAGATAATTTTATCAGTCTTTTCCCCATCCCCCCTTTTCTACTACTAGCATGGCACTGCTATTACCCTCTCCCAGACTCTCCCAGAGTCTTAGTAATTGTAGAAGTCTACCTCAACGGTCAGAGGCATTTGAACCAGGGCGACTCCATCTCAAATAGGCACTGGGTAAAATGAGGCTGAGACCCGCTGGGCTGTATTCCCAGGAGATTAGGCATTCTTAGTCACGGTCTCTCTCTCTCTCTCTGTCTCTCTCTCACATACACACACACACACACACACACACACACACACATACGTGTGTGTGTGTGTGTGTGTGTGTATATTTTAGATGCTCTGTTGCCCAGGCTGGAGTTTGGTGGCATGATCTCAGCTCACTGCAGCCTCCACCTCCCAGGCTCAAGCAACACTTCAGCCTCACACTCCTGAGTAGCTGCGAATATAGGCACACACCACCATGCCTGGCTAAGTGTTTTGATTTTTGGTAGAGATGACGTCTTGTTATGTTGCCCAGGCTGGTCTTAAATTCCTCATGTTGTACACACCTAGAAAATATATTCATCTGGGCGTGGTGGCTCATGCCTATAATCCCAGCACTTTGGGAGGCCGAGGAGAGTGGATCACCTGAGGTCAGGAGTTCAAAACCAGTCTGGCCAACACGGTGAAACCCTGTCTATACTAAAAATGCAAAAATTAGCTGGGCATGGTGGCAGGCACCTGTAATCCTAGCTACGCAGGAGGCTGAGGCATGAGAATAGCTTGAACCCAGGAGGTGGAGATTGCAGTGAGCTGAGATCATGCCATTGCATTTCAGCCTGGGCGGCAAGAGTGAGACTACATTTCTAAAAAAAAAAAAGAAAAGAAAATATATTCATCATAACGTTTCCACCACATGAATCAAATGTGTCATAACAAACCAATCTGTTGTTGAGGGAAAAATATAAACATGTAGAAGTATTTCTGAGTTGAAGATTCAACTTTATATGATGAATCTATCTATATATTACCACCATGTGAACCAATCTCCATATTTATTTCAGTGGTTCTATGAAACTCATATCTGGATTTGTATCTTGTGCATGGTGTTCAGTGCAACCACAATGTTGGTTGTTGGTACATTCTTCTGGTCTATAAAATGTTATTTCTTGGCAATTCAGTTTTTAGTCTTTTATCATTGTTTTCTTCTAAACATCTTAAAGCAGTTACTTCCCAACATATGTTTGACCTGAGTGCTAACCAATCTTTTCCTTACATTTTGGGGTTACTAAAAGTATCTAACATTGAACAAAGGTATCTTCATATACTGAAGACATTAATCTGGTGATGTTTCTGTATTATGTAATGAGATAGGTTGGTGATAATATTTTCACTTTCCATATGGGGAAATGAATGATAATTACTGCTTTACTACAGAACTCTCCAGTGTTAGCTGGAGCCAAAGCAAGAGATAATAGTTGTGGACCACTGTTCTTGCCTCGCTGTAGCAGTTCAGAAGTGACAGTCACAGCTTCTAAACATTACCATTTAATTTAAGCAGTGTGAGTCTCTTTGGTGGGGGGAAGGAATGACTTGCTGACAGTTGATCATTTTTTTCATTATGCTTCAGAGAGTAATTATAGGTTGTTACATACATTTAGAAGCCAGTCTATGTGGTTTAAGAAAAGATGGAATTAAGGCCATGCAACATTATGTTTTTTAATTCAAAATCAATATAGATTAAAAAAATGTGACACGATCTTTCTTAGGGTGCAGTGCACTAAACACATAAAAGTGTATTAAAATGTGGAAACCATATACCTTTCATTACATTATTCTACAGCTGCCATTTATTTTATTTTGGTATAAAAGTAGTTATTATTCTGAGCACAATAGTATACATTTCCTTTACCCTGCACCAGCACTCCAATTACAATCTACTCCAATTCAGATTAATCATGCCAAAATGGCAATTTCATTACACTAAGAGTAGATCTTAAAAGTTTAATATATGGCTATACTTTCAATGGCTAAAGCTATGTTTAACTACTTTAGAGATTTTATTAAGATTAAAGTTAAACGTAATGCATCTTAATCAGACCTTTAGTAGAAAACATTCATTACAAAACATGGTTGACAATGGCCTATGTAATGCTTCTGTGGATGCATTAAACTCCACTGATAGCTTTCATCTGAAAGGTATCTAATAATGGTAAGATGTTTACCGATGTAAGATGTTTCTACATAATTTTGTATTATTATTTACTATCAGCCAGAATGCAAGATTATACATAGGATTACACTTTAGTCCAAGTGACAAAATTCAGTGTACAAGGGGAAAAAGAGTTTATTTAGGTAAAATAATACATACCTGGTTTCAAATAGATTTAACCCAATAGGATATAAAAGGAGTCACCAGTTCTAATTATATAGCATCTTTCTGTGTCTTAGATAGGACCTTACTGGATTAAGAAGTTATTAATGCCCCCCTAAAAAGAACTGCTTATTTACTCCTCAGCAACAAGAAGGCCTGTCAAATCAGGTA
>NW_012122487.1:4227368-4272816 GCF_000951035.1 Colobus angolensis palliatus
AACATGGAGAAACCCAGTGTCTACAAAAAAAATTAAACTTAGCCCGGTGTGGTGGCCTGTGCCTGTAGTCCCAGCTACTCAGTAGACTGAAGTGGGAGAATTCATTGAGCCTGGCAGGTTGAAGCTGCAGTGAGTTATGACTGTGCCACTGCACCCCTGCCTGGGTGACAGAGTGAGGCCCTATCTCAAAAATAAAAAAAAATAGGGAAAAAAAGTGTTTTCTAATGTGTGTACCTTTTTTATGTGTGAAATGAAATGACAGAATACCATTTTTTAGAAATCACCTTTGGTTATTGTACAAATCTATATTTTGGATTTCTTGTGCACTCAGGTAAACAACTGTGTTCTGGCAAACCACATCAGATGTAGATTCAAACAGAATGAATCTGAGAAAATTCTAAATTGCATTTGAATAGGTTGCAATGTTAATTTATATCTCCAGTAAAATTTGGAATCATTTTGTATCCTACATGCTGTACTATTAACTCTTGGAGGGTAGGTGACATATCTTAAGTGCCAGTGAATAGCACAGAGCTTAGAACTTACATTAAATGAATTAATCTAGAAAATTTTTCAACCTGAGACATTTCTTGGGTCATCGATGAAATTGTTCAATTGTATCTCCTCATTTACAAAAGTGATGTAGTAGCTATGCCTATCAGTGTTTTCTAATGAAATCAATACATAAACTCATCAGCCAATCAATCAACCACTTAATCTACTTTGTCTCTCTTTGTTTCCTCTTCTGAAGCATCTGGCAAATCTGGGCCTCACGGTTTTACAGATTCCATGGCCTTGATAAAATTGAGCACACATGGGACATAATCAAGTGGGGCAAAGAACTAGGTCCACCCCTAATACCAATCCCAGGAAGAAAGGGAAAAGAAAAGTTAATGAACTTCCTTTGCCCCTCAGGTATACTTTACTTGCTCTTTAATTTTTGTGAGCGACTGTATTGCAAAACTGGGAGAGTGTGAAAAGCAGCTCAGACTTTCCCATCAAATCTATGTTATATCATCAGCTGCAGCCTGGCCCATTCTCACCTTTGGCCCCTTGCCAAGAGAGGAGGTCCGATTTTGGGGAAGAGGGTAAGCACTACACCTTCATTTACTAACTTTAGGCAAAACAGAAGTATTTACAATGCAATCATCAGTTTTGATAAACACTTTTTGAAACTAATCAATCTTTAATTGCGAGCCAAAAAGCCTCCTTTCACCTTTGGTGAGATGATTACACTTAGTTCAGAACCCATGAAAACTACAACCAGTGATACACTGCTTTCTTTAAACAAATCAGTTTCAAATGTAGAACAATTTGTGCTTTTAAAACTTACGAGGGCTCCTCTGACACAGCAGCTCCTTCTTCTAGTTCTTGAGCTTGTTTGAACCATGGTAACTTGGCCTCGACTGGAAGTTTCTCTGAGAATTCAGTGAGTGCACATACAAGAGAAGAGGTTAGAATCAATCTGGGATTTTAGGAAAATTCCTTATTCTCCTCACCAAGAAGTTACTATGTTGACAAACACAAATAATAAGTTTTTAGGTAAATTGCTGCCTCTGATGATGGTTATATCTAGAAAAATAAAACCGAATTTTAAAATGTTTAATAATACTAGTTTGTGTACAAGTTTCCTCTTTATTATGATTAATAGCAAAGGAAAATCCTTTTATTATGAAAGTTGTAAGTGTAGGAGCACTAGCTTAATATGCATATAAAGAATCATCAAAGTATCTTTTCACCAGTTCCTCTTGAAAAGGTACAGCAGCATGTACCTTGGAAAACAAAGTACAATCAATTATATTGTGATACTCTCATAAATTCCAACTTTTTTTTTTTTTGCCTTTTAGCTAAGCGTGATCTATGTCACATTGCCAAAAACAAATTCTGTCACTCTGAAATTCACAAAACATTGGTTTAGATATCTGACTCATTCAATACTACCCCAAGGCTCACTGACAACTGGAATATGTGCAAATGAGGGCTCATAACACATAATTTGACTTATTTCGCCTATTTATCTAGCTCTGGCCAAACAATTCAAAATAAGCTTCTAGTTACTTCCTGGGAAAAAATTGTGGAGGAGAAAAATGAAGAGGGAGGTTATAACTGCTCCTACAGAAGTAACTGCCAAGATTCCCATTCTAGCATATTTATTAGGGTCATTTATGGGGATATTTGCCTTTATAGTAGGAGCCAATGACGCTCTATCACCATTTTATAACATATAATTGCAAGGATGAAAGAAATATGTCTATACGTATATGCACCATAGAATTATTTGGTATTTTAATGATGTTTAGAGAGCCAGGCTCACTCCTTAGTTGTGAAAATCCAGATTTGATTCTTGATAGTTAACTGCAAACTGCTTTTCTTTCTGTGAAGTGGCTTGGTGAAGATAAAGCTAATAAATAATTGACTATTTTAAGTTAGGGGCATCACTTCTTGTTCTCTATGCACAGCAATTGTTTATAGTCAAAAAACAAAGCAAGTGAGAAGAAATGTAAAACTGCCAAAGCCAAAAGGATTTGCTCACATTTTAAACACAGCAACACAGTACCTATACATACATCATTTTACAACTACCACAACTATCCCAGTAAATGACTCAGTTGGCCGGGCACGGTGGCTCAAGCCTGTAATCCTAGCACTTTGGGAGGCCGAGACGGGTGGATTGCTTGAGCTCAGGAGTTCAAGACCAACCTGGGCAACATGGTAAGAAACCCCATCTCTACTAAAAAAAATACAAAATATTAGCCAGGCACGGTGTCATACACCTGTAGTCCCAGCTACTCCGGAGGCTGAGGCAGGAGAATTGCTTGAACCTGGGAGGTGGAGCTTGCAGTGAGCCAAGATTGCACCACTGCACTCCAGCCTGGGTAACAGAGCGAGACTCCATCTTAAAAAAAAAAAAAAAAAAAAAAAAAAGACTCAGTCAATGAAGCTGTCTCTGATAGCGTAAGTTAGCTCTCTGTCTTTCAATAAGGAAGCATTCAGTTTAGCACTAATAGTAAGCTTGCAATATTTTATTGTTCTTTTGAACTAAATCCTGTCAGACACACCTGTGGCAACCTCCTCCCACAGTTGAGGGCGCTGATGATAGTCAGGAGTTAAAAGTAACTTACTGTATGTGGAAGTTACTATATTCCAGGCACTAGGTTAACCACCTTGTTTATGGTACATCTCATTTAACCTTCACATAATCTCTGATTTAGATACTATTATTATACCCATTTTACAGAGGAGGAAACCAAGGCTTTGAGAGAGGTGCATTTATTAAAATAAATCAGGATTTCTGGGGTTTTTTGGTTTCCTTTTATATCATTAATTTAGATTTTATGATGCCATTCAGTTGCAATTAGGACTACCTATAGTATAATAAAGAGCTACACTGTGACTGATTTTCAGAGAAATTTAATGGCTTAAAGAAATAAAGAAATGGGAGCCATATTTAATATTAAAAATTAAAGGAGATTTAAAGAGTTATTTACTTCTGAATGGTTTGTGACTTTGAATTTTTCTATTCCATTGGCACAGACAAGTAACAATACTTGTACAGAAATCAAATTCATATTCTTGCTAATCTGAGACACCCAGTATAATTATAAGAAGTCTGGCTCACTAAATGCTTAGTTCTACACTTCCCTAAAATTTCTTTTTTATTAATTCCTGCAATATCTATTAAATTCTGATATATTTTAAATTATGGTTCTAGAATTCAGTCTCATATTAATGTTTTAATTTGCAATATAAAAAGCGATAGTTTTCTGTTTCATCAGTTTGAAGTATGAGACTTCCCAATGTACTTCAACCTTAGCAAAACAGACATACTTGGGTTCACTCCCTTGTTTTTAAAGACAAGAAATGCGGATAGTAAATCAAACATATATTTCTAGGATATCTGGTCTCTCTTTAAGCAGATACATCTGCATTCTTCAGCAATAGTCCTCAAACAACTTTATGACTTGGGAGATAATTATATAAATATATTTCTACATGTAGTGGTTAATGAAATTTTGCAATCAAAATCATTTGAAAGATTCTTTGAAAGAATCAAATTCCTTTAGTAAAGTTATAAAGAATTGTTACTAAGAATACTTGGGATACTTAAAAATATTCTAAGGAGTTTAAAACACATCTGACTACACACAACAATTAACAGGCTGGTAATAGAGCACCTGTCAAATTACCTTTGGGTTTATAGCAGGGAGTGGGTATGATGCATTCCTCTTTTATGTGGGGCTTTGTTTTTGGGCTACAGCCTCCTGTGTGCATTCCTCGATGGTCGATGCAGAGGACCACACGGTATCTGAGGCCCTGGCCACATGTCACCGTGCACTGGAAAGAGATTGCAAAAGAGACGAGACTCGTAGGCAAAGCTTTGTTTACTTTTCTTCACTTCGCACCTAAAACTTTCAATCTAAGTTTTCTTTTCTTTTTTTTTTTTTCCACACGAGGACTCCTGGTAAACTTACACCATTTCTTACCAGTCAAGGGATCTTTGTTCTATTTGGCTATTTGAGGTGGAGCTCACTGAAAATTAAATCACTTTCAATTCCATAGCTTTGGATTAATCAGTCAGCAATGTTTAAGTACTCACTGTGTGCAAAGTCTCAAACCAAGCACCAAAAAGAAGAAAGGAGAAAAGAGACTGTAGAGTGTGCTTAATTTTGATTACCAACACTGTGTTTTATTTAGTTACTTTGCTAATGACTGCTACTTCCAAAAATATGGGAAAATACCTCCACATGGATACTAAAAAATTTAAACTGCGATTATAGCTAAATTATATTGCTGCATTGTCAATCCAATTGATTACATTGAAAGGCAAAAATAATATTTAAAAGAACAGATTGAATGACCAGACGCCCAATGTAGATTGCACCTCTAATGGTTCCCCATGTCTGGTAACGTGTCTAGATGCAGAAAATGTCACAGCTCTGATCTGATGCCATGAAGCCACAGGGCTCAGTGAAGTCTTTTGTCTTTTCTGAGGCTGAGAGCACAATGGCTTATTTCATCTTCCTATTTCCTTTGCCACTTTCCTTTCTGCATTAGCAGTCAGGAAACCCTGAATGACATTTTATGTTTAATTACAGCAGGTTTCCTAACATCCATAAGTTTTTTGTTTTAATTATCTTACTTCATTCCCATTTTAATTTTTGTGCTATTTTCATTTCATCTTCCCCCCTCCTCCAATGACTAATATACATAGTTTTAATATTAATCCACTTAGACTCTTTTGGATACAAAGCATAATACATACAAAATGAAATCAAACTTCTGGTCTACTGAGCTCTATCATCAAAGCAGCTTTTACAGATTTGGGATCAGTCATTCAGCCTCAATTACCCTCGAAAGGCAGTTGCTTCCTCTTTGCCATTTGAGGGAACATTGTCTGGGGAACAATAGAGGCTTCTTGAAGAAACTTGAAGAAAGACATTTTAAAAAAAAATCATTTACTTTTGGTCATGCTGGATTTGGGGCATTCCTACTCCAGGAGCTAAGCTGGTAGGCTTCTAGACACCTCAAGAAGTGTGGAGCTGCTCAGGGTACCCGGTGGGGCCATGATGATGAGAGGGAAGAGTGGACTTACTCTCCTAATGAACAAAGAAAGAAGGCACAGTTACCGGAGACCACTCCTGTGCCAGCCATTTAGGGCAGTCAAAAATGTTGCAGGGCTGCGCGATGGGCATCTTAGGGGTGTACATGCATTTCCACTCTTCCACTGAAGTGACATGCCCCTGGATGTCCTCCTCCACACAGGAAACTGCCCGGCTCTGGATGCCCCCCCCACACGAGGAGGAGCACGCGGTCCATGGGGTGGCCTCCCACCTACAGAAGCAAGGGGAGTCATCAGGGCAGACATGCACATTGCTAAGCCTCCTCAGTGACCAGTCGACCAACCCATTCCCCGTGCCTACTGGTAAAATCAGGTTCTGAGAGGCTAAGGTCCAGAGAACCAAAAGCCATCTATTGCCTGAAATCTGATGAGTGAGAGAGAAGGATTCAACATTGGCAAAAGGGCTCTGCAAACCGTGAAGCTCTACACAAATGTAAGCCATTACAGTTTTGAGAGCTGTCCAGAAGGATATCAGTGCTGTCTGTAACCTACTCAGAAGATGTAGGATGTAGTTCTATCCTTCTCCCATAGTTTCAAGATATGTGTATATAAAATTTATTTTCATTAAACCCATTAAGTATCCATCTCAAGACTAAAGTGGTATACTCAGTTAACACTAATGGTTTGCACCTGCAGATACTTTTTTATTTTCAATGTAATACTTTATTACTTAACTTCTAGGTATTTTTTTTTTTTTAATAGAAGAAGCTTATAAAAGATGAAGGTAAACAAAAGACCCTCTCCTCTGCTTCTGCAATCGTCAGCTTTGGGACTACATAGATTCAGCACAATTCTGATGTTCAAACTGTGCTATCATTATTAAGCTGAGGAGCAGAAGTGTTAATATTATCTACATATTCCCCAACTGTTGAGGGATACTGGTAGGTAGAGTTCCTCCAGTAATAACTCTTGGAACTGTGAAGAAGTTTGGTTTGGGTTGGAAGGCTAATGGCATCTGAAAGTAGATACATAGCTAAGTAGGGTAGAAAATAACAATATGTCAAAACATTTAAGAGACTTCCACGGATTTTTTTCAGAGCTTTAAACAGCTCTGAAGCATTAGGTCCCAGATGCAGAGAGATATCTTTGCCAAATTCTCTTCTCT
Organism: Colobus angolensis palliatus; assembly: GCF_000951035.1. NCBI lineage: Eukaryota > Metazoa > Chordata > Mammalia > Primates > Cercopithecidae > Colobus > Colobus angolensis. Next base: position 4,234,094 of record NW_012122487.1, read on the forward strand.
CCTCCTGTAGATTTAGAGAATGTAGAATTTCTAAAAACAGAAACATTGGGACTGAGTGAATTGAGATTATCTTTTTTACATATATTCTGCTTATTGATGAGGATTGCTAAGGAGATTTAAGATTTCTCTTAGAATTATGAGAGATATAATTTTAATGAAAGAAACAAAATGTCACTGGGTTGATCCATTTGAATAGTTAAAATTTTAAAATATTGCACAGGCACACCATTGAGACATTAATTATTCTGTAGTCAAGTTTTCTGTGTACATTGTGAGTTTGATTTCTCTTCTGCATAAGCCTGAATCTTGTGTTTTTCCTAGTTACAAAGGGTTTTCCTTCACATTTTCTCTACACTGTTAAAGTTTAGGCAACAACTGTTATCTCCACTGCCAAAAGCCAAAACGTGCTGCCAAATACAATATTTTCCTATGTGTATTTCCCCAGGAGACACATAAGAAAATGTCATGGTGGGGAAACTGAGGCCCTCTGTTTGGCCCTTGGGAGACTTTCTGATCTCTTTCAAGAGAATGAAGTAGCTCTATAGAGAGTTTCTCTTCCCAAGGGCTAAGACCAATTCTCCTTTGTCTCCACACAAATCTCTGGAGGGCTTCCTTCTGGAGATGAATAACAGGCCTGATTCAGATTGAAGTTGGGTTGAATACATAAGTACGTATTCATATTAGATTTGACCTGACAGTGAAGTAGGAATATGTTTTTTAAATGTACATTTAATCACTTAGAATATTAAGATGCCATAAAAGAACACATTTTCTAATTGGTACTCTAAAATTCTCAAGCTTGACCCTACTAAAGGGAGAGTGATTAATTTCTGTCTCAGCACTTGGACCTGACCATAGTGTAATTTCCCACATGGCAGTAAGTATCTTTTTCAATGTCAGTGATCATAGAAAGACAAATGAGGCTAATATTATCTCAAAAATTTGTACTATGGTTCCAGCATACAACTACAGTTCTAAGTGTAGAAAATTATCATGTGAATCCTTGTATAATAATAGGGTTTTGTTGAATCTTGAAGTAAAACATGTCTATGTGCTTTAAAGAAAGCATAACAAAAGCTGAGAGAGATCAGGAGATCTGAAGACCGTAACCAAGTAAGTGCTTGGAATAAAAAAAAAGAAGACATATTCAAGAATCTTATCCTGGAGAACATTGAATGAATTTATATATCATACATTTAAACTCTTTTGGCCTTTAATTTTTTTAAACACACAGTGTGTTTAAGAAATTCTCAAATAAAGCAGGATGCACAAGAGTGACATATATTAATTACGAATCAAGATAATGATTCAGACTACATCCTCATATTATGTCCAGATATGTGTTACAGTCAAAGGCTGAAAGCAGGAAAGAACAAGGTAAAAATATGTTAATTGTGTTTTATATCTATACTTGTGTTCTTAACCCCATTTAAATAATTGAAATTGCCTTGATTAGTAGGTAGCTGCCATTTGAGAACCATTTTTGAGCCTTAATTCTTCTTATGAATAAAAACACAGCTGTAAAAATAGCTTCCATTTACTAAGAGTCTGTCAATATAGCTGAATATCTAACTTTATAACTAGTTCAGTATCGGACATACAAAGGGGTAAGAAATAAAGTTTATTGTTCTTACCCATTGTGATACATAGATATGCCAAGAGTGTATACAAGGACATAGTACAAACACACACCCAGGAGGATCGTTTTAATATATCATTGGGATTGAGGCATTTGGAGAAAATCCCAACCTATAAGAAATCAATTTTAACCTAATAAAGGCATTAGTTATGCCAGAGAAATATAAACAAGAGAGACCACAGATAAAACAGAAATCTAGGAGTTGTCATTACATAAAAACATAAACTTGATGTTGCTTGCTCCTGATGTCCAACGTTACCTTTCTCATGAAATAATGAAATGTATGGCTTTCATACAAACAGATACATATATCCTATGATCACTTAGTTCACAGATACACAAATTGAAACCAAATGAAATCTTGGTTCAGTTAAATTAATCTTTGCTATTCTCATTAAAATTTTTTCAAGGACAAGAGTTCTGGATAAAACCAGAAAAATGAAACATTAGGAACATTCTAAAGCCATTTATTGTCTTTATCAATATAGTCATAGGAAAGTAGGAGGGAGCTGACTAATGACATAGCCACGTAGTGAAAGAATTAAAAATAACAAGAAAAACAAGAAGTATATCTAGTAAAAGTCAAATTCCTTTCCTATATGTGATCATTAGGTGAAAAGTGAGTTGCCTGCCAGCCACTAGACATATTTAAGTAGATGCTGGATGACAATTTTCACTTGTATATATGTATTATATAAACATCGATAGATGTGTTTATACATGTATGAATACATATGCATTGAATATGTGAATGCATATTTGTGTAAATAGATATTAAACATATCTGTGGTATATGGTTGTGATTGTTGGAGAAGGAATGGGAGAATGAAGCCTCAATGGGGAGTTGCACTAGATGACCTCAAGGGACCACTATTTGGATTCTAACTCATGAGGTATTTGGAGATTTTTCCATCAAATCTTTACAGCTCAAAATAAAATTATTTTCTGGTCTTGGCTTGATTTGAGATGGAGCAGGCTGCTGTGGATTACTCCAACCATTTATGATCTGATTTAAACCCTTGGTTCTAAATAGCAGCTGATTCCCTGAGGGCCAAATAAGCAAAGAAAATAGACCATAGGTCTACTTCAATCCCAACTCTAATTTCTGCTCTCTGTGGAGCTGTTTCCAATGCAGGCAACACACTCAGTAGCTAGAGGATTTTTCAGCTTCTCCAGTTTTCTTATGAATATATTATAAAGGGAACAATTTCTTTTAAAAGTTCCTGAATTACTTTCATTACCTTTTTTTCTAGTTTTTAAAAGTACTGAACTTTAAAAAAGCAATGCAGCACACTGAATTTTGTTTAGAAAAAATGTTCCCCAAAATGTTTTGAACAATTAGAATATAAAAATTTGCCTTTTGTATTTAATTATAATTTCTTTGAATAAAAAGTGGACATTTAAAGCCCCTATGTAGAATAATACCACATCTGAAATTCCATGTTAGTGGTAGTGCAATAATACTTTAGGCAGTGTTTGTTTAATAGTTAGCAACAGTGCTTTAATAACTAGGGTCCTATTGAGAGGAAAAATAGAAAAGAACAAAGGGAGGGAAAGAAAGACATAACATAAACCCATACACTGTATCTAATCAGAGTGAGTGAATTACTGTGTTCACTCCAGTGTAACTGGATTCTACCTTAAAATGGTTTCTGAACGATAAGCTTACAGTCTGAGCAGGCTAGTATTATACAAAAGTAGAACTCAGGATGGATTGCAAAATATACCATCTACCATCTTAAAAACATATAATCTCTCTCTCTAGGTCTATGTATATCTATATATATAGATAAGCAGCAGAAGACTAATTTGCTAATTCTAACATCAGGATGATTGATTTACGTACCGAGGAAGGGGATGGTAGAGGTCATAAGGCATGATCTGCTTGTATCCGTCACTGTTAGGAACAATAATGCCAACCCTCTGAGTAGAAGGTACACACAATAAAATAAACACTAAATGATTACATTATACAAATTTTTAATACAAATGCAAAATAACATTAATAACTTGTATCTGTAAAACAACACTAAAACAGTTTTATATTTTTATGCCAGCATATGCTTTAGGATGGGGCAAGTTCTTTGAAAGGACACCATTTACTATAATTAGTTCTCTGATCCAAGCAGGAAATACCATTGCAAAGGGTGGTGGCAAGAAAACTTGGCACCTCATCATTAACTATGACACAATAAGGTTGTAAATGTTCTTTAATCCCCAAATTATACATCCTATGAGGTCATTCTTATTATCATCATTATTCATGTTACTTCCAGATGCTCGCCAAGCAATTACAGTAACTGTCTCACTTCTGATGAAAGAGAGAACTATTCAAGTCGGAGAATATGTACCTCAGAATTGACAATACTATGTAACTGCATTAGCTAGGTTTCTTCTCTTGGCAGATCTAGGGATTTCACTAATACCTGGAAAGTAGCCACTTGGGTATTTTATAAGGAGAGGGGGAAACTACCGAACATAGTAGGCAATTATTAGCAAAGGGAAATTTCCTACCAAAATAAAGGTAGGCAGTTAAAATGAGATACTATGAAAAGTGGGTTTTTTTGTCTATGAAATATTATACAGTGTTAACTGCTATTGCAGTGATGGTTGTGGTTGTCATGGCTTGTTAGTACGTCTAGGGCCCTGGGAAACCTGTGAGGTTTACAGACAGAGTGACTGCTCAGGATCCACAAGACATATCATAGGCCATGTGGAAGTTCCTGGAGGCCTTTAGGATCCTAATAAACTACTCTAACCTACTTCACTGATTTCAACTAAAGTCTCCAATTGGTAAGACTGGTGGGTCCCTGCAGAGGCCTAATTGTCTGGTTTGTGGTAGACTGATGATTCATGATTTTTGGATAAGACTGCTAGTGCAACAGCACCTTCATCAAGAGTGGGAGATGGAGATGCACAGATGTAGAGCATGGTAGCGCATAAGTGGAAGATGCTTATTTTGCAACTGATAAAAGATAGAAAGCTATTGAAGGAACTCATGTATTCTATCTGTGCCTCTGGGATAGATGGATGCATATATATTTATATATCTATATAATATCTATATATTCAATATAAATATATCTTTATATTTAAATAAATAGAGACTTCCATTTTTACCCATTCCTCTGATATAAGATGATATAGTAGGTTTAAAAAATATGGCTAGCAAATCCAGGTGTTTAGGTAGAAAGAGTGAGCCATGAGTGTGGATCACAAAGATAAAAACGGCACTGGCTGGAGATGATGAAAAGAAGGAGAGAGACGGAGATAAAGGGGCCTGCATAGTTTCTGAAGAAATTACTGAAAGGTAAGGGGATACATGAGAGAAGTCAAATTTGATTTTTTAAAAAATAGGAAACAAAGCGATTAAGATGGATTTCTATTTGCAGGAGGGCAAGTCATTGGACTACTAACTTATTTATTTTACATGACTACATTTTCTGTATTTATTTGTGTGAATAAGTTTTTTAATACTCATTTGTGTGAGAGAATTTTCATGATGTGTGTGTGTGTGCATGTGTGTGTATTAACCTTCAGTAACAATGTATAAGAAATGGGATGCTGCCTTTTGGGCATGCTCAAAATCCCACAGTTCTTCACACAAGAATGAAATGAACAGTCTTTAACCTTTTCTGTTTTTTGAGTTAACCATCCTATTTTTTTCTACCTTCTGACAGATAAGAAATCAGGTGAAAACTTAATCCTTCCTTATGTTAGAATCATTCTAACATCTAGTAAGAATCATTTTTACATCTAGTAATAAAGGGAATTTTTTTCTAAAAGGACTATATTTTAAAGAATGCCAAATCATCTTCCACAGTTCTTCTAGTAAGTTTGTACATACACTGTTATCTAACAGTAGTCAATTAAGGAATAAATCAAGATGACTTTGAAATTACATTTTACCTTACTCTAGTATCTTTATTCATGCTACATCAATTTCTAAATGCAGAAATGCATACCATAGACTTCTCTCCCGAAAAAATTTATGGCTGTAATTTGTCATCTTCAATATTAGAATAAACTGTTGCAGATCTCTGTCAATTGATTTATCAGCTGATGATATTTAAAATGGAGACAGTAACATTGAAGGAGACAAGCTGAAGTGAAGGAGAATAAAAGGGAGAGTGTACAAAATTCAAGACATTGAACTTTGCTTTGGACCGATTTAGAAATTATGTTTTTGTTTGAACAAGGAGCTTGAAACTTGGATTCAGCAAAACTATAGCTATATTTGTCTTCTATGACATGGGTCATGGTGAAGACTCATAAAATGACTCTATAGCACCTGTGAAAACAGAAAGATACCAAAACAATGGTGCTCTGTCCAGTCCTGCTAATGCATATTCGTGTGCACGGGCTCAGCTCTCTCTGGGGTTCATGCCATGGCCCTAGCCTTTCACTACACTGTTACTGGGGGGAAGCAAGCTTGCCTGAAGTTAACTTCCTATTGCTTACCTACTGCTTACTTTTTTTCTTAGGCAAAGTGCGAATCATAAAGAATAATGAAAAATAATGTAATTTTGGGACTTTAAGAAGTTCTCCCCATGTTTAGGTCTCCATGTGGGTGTGTGTGCATATATGCATGCGTTCAGACATGCATCTGAATATGTGGGCTGTGGTGAAGGAGGCAAAAATGATTTTTAAAAATAATCACAAAGGGAAAAGATAGAAGAAACAGTTGGCTTGGGGGTAAAACTCATTCTCCACTGCCTTCACTATGCTGACCACCATGCCCACGGTTCTTACATTGTTTCTCTTACACTGGGCAGTAACATGACTCCATCTAATATCCCCATCATCAGGGGTTGTGGTGGTAAGAAGAGAAGGTGAGCATGAGCAAGTGATCATTCTGGAGTGATGTGGTATACGTAGAAAAGGCATCCCACCTCATCCTCTAAAATTACACGTCTTACTGAATTGTCCAATGACAATTCAGGAGAATGATTCAGTTATGACAAGTTTATATAATGAAACATTATGCAGCACATGGACATAATGGTTTTTGAATCATTTTTAATGACATGAAAAAATGCTCAAATGTAATGTTAACTAAAAATAATTGACTATGAAATAGAATGTATGATACAATCTATAATACTAAGAAAATATATAGATGGTGTACATATCTATGCATTTTCATAACTTGCATATGTGTGTTCCTGTGACACATGTATACACACATATGTATACATGCATATATATGTGCACACACATATATAAAAAACTCTCAACAGTGGTTAGTTATTGGTGTTTGGCTTATGAGTATTTTTTGCTTTCTTTTTAAATGTTTTTCTGTTTTCTAAGCTTTCTATAATATATTATCTTTTATAATCACGACAATTAGAATATTCAAGTATGAAAAAATTCAAATCTAAGAAAGCAAAAGACAGAAACTTTGGAACTATGATGTAAGTGGATGAAATGAGGCCATCACCTCAAATTCCATGTGTCACTTCAAGATCATTGAGTCTGTACAGAAGTGATCTAAGATGCTACTTTAGAATAGAGTCCCCAATGTTTAAAAAAAAAAAAAAAGCCAAAATTGGGCTCACACTGCTCAGTTGTAGAATTTAACTATTGTGATACATCTCTCTTTACAAGAAAAATTCTAAAGTAGTTAAGTCCATGGACACCTAATTTACTGGGGTTCTGGATTTTTTGTTGTTGTTGTTTTGTTTTTTTGTTTTTTGAGACGGAGTCTCACTCTGTCCCCCAGGCTGGAGTGCAGTGGCACGATCTGGGCTCACTGCAAGCTCCGCCTCCTGGGTGCACACCACTCTCCTGCCTCAGCCTCCTGAGTAGCTGGGACTACAGGCGCCCGCCACCATGCCTGGCTAATTTTTTGTATTTTTAGTAGAGATTGGGTTTCACCATGTTAGCCAGGATGGTCTCGATCTCCTGACCTCATGATCCGCCCACCGCGGCCTTCTAAAGTGCTGGGATTATAGGCATGAGCCACCGCGCCTGACCAGTTCTGTTCTTTTTATAAGGAAAATGAGCCATCAAGAGATCCTTTTATGGTTTCAAGAGTTTCTTTCAGTGAATCTCTCAGGACCTCTTGCCTCTTCTCTGGAACTGCAAATCTTCATTTCTGACTTCCTGATAACTAGATGTGCTCTAGGCTTTTCAAGCTCAGTGCGTCCCAGACAATTCATTATTTGGCCCTGCTTCTTCTCCTGTGATCACAACTACCATTCAGGCATGGCCATTCTCCTATCCACTGTACACTGGGGCTATCTTCACCACTCAGTTCTTCCAGTTGTCATTGCAACACCAGCAATGTTTGACAAGTAGATCTCCTCCTGACACAAGTTCAGGCACTTTCACACCAGTCTCCTAACAAATCAATCCAGTCTACTCTGCTGCCAAAGCACCTAATATTTTACTTCACCATTTAGACAACTCACGTGGTTCCATAATGCCCACTGAAATTTATTAGTCGAATGCTACTTCTTCTAAATTCTTGCCTATTTTCTCTCTTAACATCTAGCCAGAAATTCTCTTTCCTTCTTCTCAACACCCGTAATACTAACTCCTCTCCTCACTTTTAACTGTGTACTGTTAGCCCTTTATATCCATGGATCCTGCATCCATGGATTCAACTATAGCCTGAAAACATATGAAGAAAAAAAATGAATGGCTGCATCTGTACTGGATATGTACAGATGTTTTCTCTCATCATTATTCCCTAAACATTATAGCATAACAATTATTTACATACCATTTATACTTTAAAAGGTACTATACATAATCTAGAGATGATTTAAAGTACACAGAGGGTGTATATAGGTCACATTCAAATACTACACCGCTTTATATATGGAAGGCACTTGAGCATCTGTGGCTTTTGGTATCTGTGGAGGCGGGGGTGGGGTGGGTCCTGGAACCAATCCCCCATGGATACTGAGGGCCAACTGTATTAACTTCTAACTGTTGCACAAGTTTTTCTTTAGTTTATCACCATGAGTCAGCAGCTATATTGGTTCTTTATTGCAACTCTTAGGACAGTATTCTGCACATAGGTGATTAGTAAATAATCATTGAGTGAACTTATGTCATCAGTGTGCAGATGCAAAGGCAAGTAATGCAACCCCATCCAAAATTAAAACAAAAAAAGCAAAAACAAGTTTTTAAAAGCTAGTTAGGAAAGGAGGGAAAGAAACTCCCTAACTGCCACTGTTGTGCACATATTCAGTCCCACGCCTTGCCTTTTGCTGGCCCTGCCATCTTTGAGAGAGGGCAGTCTGATATGGAGAGTGGTCTGGCAGTTTAGGAAGGCTGTTCCGGCAAGCAGGGGTGATTGCCTGATATGAGCAGAGAAAGGACAGATTAGTGACTGTGCTTCCATCCTGTTAGGTTACCTCTGTATCTTTTCATTGGCTATCTCCCCGAAATAACACTGAAAGCTTTTTAAAAGATCTTCTTTTCTCTCTTTCTCATGTGTCTTTCAGATACCACGCTGCTTTGGACAAGTCAACCTGCCCTGGACAGTGTGGGGGCCCAGATTCTAGTTGATTCATTTTTACCTTTGCCATGGCACCAAACACAGAACCTTTCACAAAATAGGTGACTATATTTTTAAAAAAATGAACAAAATTGTGTGTAGTAGAAGGGTCTCTTGTATAGAAAATAGTGCTCCATCTTCTCTAGACAACCTCAGGGCAATAGAAGCCAGTCTATTTCTAAGCAACGGTTTAGAAGAGTGCAGGAGAGAAATAATAAAAAGTTGGAAGAGCTACAAGCACTTTGCTATTTCATGAGAAGCAAAGCACGGAGGATCTAGCGATAATGAGGAAAAGGATCACCTGAGAGGCTGGGAGTTGGAAGGTCAGTACTCCTCTCTGCTACTTTCTTTTTATGTTACCTTGAGTACCTTACATCAAGGTTTGGCCATCTGCAAAATCTAGGTACTGGATGAGATCAGAAGTTTTAAGATGAAGTAAGAGTAGGTGCCTGGAAACCCATGCTATTGGACTCTGTCTTACCTGGCCCTTCCTAGTGGCTGCTGAGGGTAGAACTCAGAGCTTAGTGGGCCACAGCTTGAAAACCACTGAACTAAGATAATTCTCTCAAAATTTCTCCTCCTGTAACACTTCATGACTTCTAAAAACACAGAAAACTTCCCTAACATGTACAGAGGCAAGTTAGGATCCCGCAAATAGAAAATATTCTATAATTAGGTACCATTTTTAAAAACCATAAACTAAGCAGCAACATTATCCGGGCTTCCACTGAAATCAGATCAAAAGGAGTCTGTTTTATGCAGATCTGAAAACAGTTTTTTAGACACAAGTTCATTTTCTGTAATAAACTAAATACTGAAGCGTTTTAATATTTAGGGTCAGATCATTGAACACTTCCTCACATCTACATTTCTGGGGTTAAACATTCTTGGTATTAATGAATGTAATTTCTGAACTGCTTTTAAATAAGTGGGACTAATATTTCCTTGGTCTTTGTTTACTTCTTTCTGTACTGAGTGATTTAGCCATTGTTTGATCTGAGTAAACATCAGTATTTACACTTACATGAAAGAGGCTTGCGTAACCTGGGTATGTGGTCAATTCAAACACCCAGACTTGGCATTGGTGTGGTTAACGGTTCTGTGCTGGCTGTGCTGTTCTACATTGGGTTGGAACCAGATCTTACAGGTTGCTGAAGGCATCATGCAGAACAAGGATGACTATGGGATTTGACGGCATGAAGGCTGCACCAGGGATCAGGTAGCCTGCCTTTATGCCTGTCTTTGTGTAGCGATGCTGTGGAACTGGAAGAACTTAGATCCACATCCCAATCTGCTTTTGCAAAGTGGCCCTAATACTTAACCTCTCTGAGCTTCAGTTTTTTTCATCTGTAAAATATAGGTGACAACCCCTGACCCGCTAACCTAGGGACTGTAAAACTAAATAAGATAATGGATGTGAAGGCACCTTATAAACTTCAAACAGAAGTGACATTGGGCAAGTTGTTTTACCAGTCTGTTTCTCAATTCAATCATGATAGCTGATGTTTAGTGAGTGCTTGACACCTTACTAAGGACTTTACATATGTTATCTCATTAATTCTCACAGTTACTCTCTGACAGGAATATTATATTTATTTTACAGATGGCAAAACTCAGGCCTAGAGAAGAAGTTACTTAGCTAGTAAAGTCTTTTGGCTACAAACGGATGGATTGAAGTTAAAAATGAGGATGGTAACAATACCTACTCTATTAACTCACAGGCCAATTAAAAGAATTACACAAATAATTACACTTTTAAAAGCTTTAAAGTGTACCATAAGAAGTGATATTACTATTAGGGATGATCCAGCTTTGCAGAAAATTGAATTTCCCAGATAATTGAGTTATAGTTGATTATGTAATTGTCTGCTGATGTGTGGTGTATCTATAAGCATGGGAAGGGTATGATCATGCATTCTAAGAAGCACCCTAACTTTGCTTCATTTATCTCATTATGAATAATACATGAATGTGGAAATGAGATTTTATGGGTATTTTTTTCTTATTGTTTACTCATTACTGCACAAAATAGTATACTTAAATGAGGTTCATCAAAAGGTAAGAAGTTGTTACTTTTCTAAATCATTTACTTACTGTAGTAAAACTAAAAGACTCTATAATTAAGAAAACATTTTATTATACTGTAATTGCTAAATAAGTCAACCATTTTCTTGTCCCTACACTGAGTTTTTTCTGGAGACATACCTGGCCTAAATCCCATGTAAATTAAATGGCAATATCTCACAGCTGGTAAAGTAGAGGTTATCAGACACTTGTGAACTGAGACCTCAGGAGTTGCCAATTATCTTAATTTCTTGTGGTCATTATATTTAAAACATCTGATAAATGTGATTTACTCTCAAGATCAGATTTTCCTAGGACTTATAGCTCCTGGTGTTAAAACCACAATAGAGAACCATCTTTCTAGACCCATATAGAATTCTAGAGTTCCATCTTTTCCTTTTACAGATGAGAAAGTTGATTTCTAGAGAGCTGAGGAGTTTCTCTGAGCTAACATCAGCATCATCATAACCATGATCTTAGTCATTATAGCTGCTGCAGCTAACATTTATTGAGTGCTTATCATGAGTCAGGCACTGTGCTAAGCTCTTTAAATGTATTATGCCATGTATTCCTCATGACAGCTTTATGAGGTAAGTATTGTTATTATCCTCACTTCACAGGATGAAAAATCTGAGGCTTAGTGGGAATAAGGAATTTGCCAAAGGCTACTCTACTAGTAAGTGACAGAGCCAGGATCTCAAGCAAGGACGTTTTATGCCAAAGGTCCCACTCTTAAACATCAGGCTATATTGCCATTGACTAGTTGGTCACCAAGTTAGTGTGAGAATCAGGATTTTACATGCCTACTACACATACCACTTGTTCGAATGCAGAGTATTTCTTTATAGTTGCATTAGAGTTTAATTGAGACTTTTTTTTTTTTTTGGTTCCTGGCCAGAGATAATTGCTGCAATTTACTGTGAAACTAAATGGAGCTGGACCAAAAAAAAAAAAAAAAAAAAAAGTTCACTTGAACTTGCCAAGAATTGCCACTTGGTGTATACAAGTTTGGGCATTTGCTTAGGACTGTTGCTCTGAATTCCTTGAGGGAACGGGGAATCTGGATGCAGTTTCAGCTAGAAACAGATTTGTTTGCTAATAATTGTGGCCGTGATAGTGTGATGAGTGAGAGCTTTTTTCACTTGTCCATCTCTTGCCAATTTAAGCCCCCTTCATTACTGCCTTGGAGGGAAAACTAAAGGTCTGTGCCCAAAAAAAAAAAAAAAAAATCTGCAAAGGTGGTTCTCTGATTGTCTCACAAACAGTAACTTGCACAAATTCCTCCAGACAGCCTTAACTGTCTCACTGTCTCACAGACTAAGATATGTAAGGCTAAATGCTGTATATTTTACATCTAAAGCTGCTTTGAAAACGTCAAGGTGTTTATTAGCTGAATTCATGCTATCCCTTTCTAGTTGTTGCTGAACCACAGGGCTTATACTTTGAGGCTTTCTGGCCACATGATGGACCTGACCTTTCACCCAAGAGGTAAAAATCCCACACATCATTGCACAAATTCCAAAAAAATCTCCCCCGGTGTAAGACAGAAGCTTTGATTATACCACGGTAGGCACAAGAGAGGATTTTTACATTTGACTAGATCCTAAATGTCTTAGTCACATGGGAAAGTACACAGAACATAGTGTGAAATGTATGAAGCAGAAAATAAACATGTGCTAGACCCCTCACATGCAGGAGGGGTATGTCCCTGGACTTCTGGGAATGCCCATTGGGACTACCAGTAGAACATGTAATACACTGTGTACAGAGCATATGATGGGCTTAGTGATGTCATAGCTCTGAGTCACTAATGAAAAACCTTATTAATTTTAGCTAAAAGTCATTAGATCTTTATACTTTACTTTCTCGTCACTTCCCTTATAAGAATTAAATTTTGGCTCCCTGTTTGAGACAACTTTTGGCCAGGAAACAAAGTGTTTTATCACTTCAGAAAAATGACTGTGTAAATGACACCAGCAGAGAGCAACAAAGCCTTCTTGGGATGAAACTGCTGGGCAGCCAGCAAGGCTCAACTGTTGGTCTTAGAGTCCAGTGGACTTAAATTCCTACCTCAGCACAATGTTGAGTTACTATGTGTCACGGATATTCAGGCTTGCTTTTAGAAGAATGAAAACCAAGAATGCCAAATTATTCAATGCCAAGTATCTACTGTATAAAGTATGATCTCAATTATGTTATGAGCTATAGACAAGACTGGAAAGAAATACAGCAAAAGCATTAACAGAGGTTCTCTGCAGGCACTGGGGATTATTAGTGAGTTCATTGTTTTCATTAAAGTCTTTTAACTTATCAACATTTCTAAGTTAGCACTTAGAATCAGCAAAAAAGCCATGAAAACATAAAAATTATTTTGAAGAGTATAGGTGAGATGGCAACAATCTCTCCAGTCTCAAAAACTAGTAGATGAACTAATCCACCACCATGGAAGCCAGTGGATGTTGTCAGTGAGTGTAAGAAGGAGGAACAAAACATGAGATGGGAAAGTAAAGAAATAAGATGGTGGGAACAAAAGGAAAAGAGAATGAGAAACAAAAAATAGACAGATGTGTGGAGTGAGATATTCCTGAGACCCCTCCATGCCACTGGTTGCGTTCTCTGTTGATTTCAGACAATTCCTAGCAGTTGTTCATGTATTTAGGAAGCTGTTGTAAACTTCCTAAAACTAAAATAATGACTGATATTTATAGTCATTGAGTTTGAAGTTGGAAGGGAGCATGGATACAATCACATGCAGTGACTAGAAACATCCTGGTCATTGGGAGGCTTTATATTGTGTAAAAGACCAACATATATAGTTCCAACGCTGATGATATTTATGATTTTAGTTGATTAGTTCAATGTATAATGTTTACCTATTATAAAGCAAAATAATGAGAATAGGGAAGCTATTTTGGTAAACACAAAAAGTAGATATCAGGGATTATGGCTACTGGTGGCCATGTCTAGTTTATTTCTTCTTTGTTTTGGTTTTAGATATGTAGTAATAAGAAAATTCTTATTATCACAGAGAGTGTTTGGTAATGAAAACTGTTTTTACAGCTTACCTTGCAATCTTAGGGTAGTTATTTTTTCAACTAGACATAACTGAGGAACTCAATCACGAGGGGAAAAGCATGTACTTTTGTAGTATAACACTTAAAATTGTTATAATTTTTATAATTTAACTTAGTGTGAATCAGTTAACATTAGTTTAACATGTTTGAATATATTTTTTGTGAATTATTATTTAAAAAAACTTTAAAATACATAAAACAAAATTTAATTTAAAAAACTGTGGAACAACAGGCTCTGTGGGCACAGTTTGAAAACCACTAATTTGACAACAAATGACCCTCTCTTCCCATTTTGTGGGTGGGAAAATGGAAGCCCAGAAGGGTAAAATAATAAATATAAGGTTGTAGACCTAATTGTTTGATGCGGTTTTTGCTGTTAATGACACTTGCAAGCCTTGATAGGGAATAAAGTTGGCTATCTAACTGGGACTTTGCTTTTTAATTTAAAAAAATTTTTTTATTTTTTTCCTTCTCTTTTCTTACTACAAGTGAGTCTACTTTTAAATACTATAATAGGTATAAATCCTAGTGTGATTCAGGAAAAATGAATAAATATCTCAGTAGCTAGATATGATAAATTTCTTTTGAAATTAAAAATATGTGATTTTATACCAAGAATATTGGTTTTCCCTTTTGGGAATTTCTAAATTTGGACACAAAAGTGTTGGTGGAATGTCATTGTTCGCTCTTGATTTTACTATTAGACCATTAAATCTGAGTGAAAAAACAGTTTCCTGAGGGTTTGATTCTGCAGTGGCTGATGGAAGAGCAGATCTGTTTTATGGAGTCTCTTCTATCTACTTTGCTTAGACCATCACTTTGCACTTTCTTAGAATTCAGAAATTGCATTTCTTAGAATTTCTTAGAATGCAAAAGAGTTCAATGAATTTCATGGCAATTTCTGAAGTATCTTAACCTCAGAGTTGCATACTTATATTTTCTGAAGCAGCTGTCCCTTAGATCTTTCTACTGCTAAGTCTTCATTTTCTCAGCTTTGTCTAATTACTTCTTCAACAAAAAAAGCAGCTTCCGGACATTTGCCTATTTTTTCTTTTTCCTTTTCTCACTTATCTTTCTTTGTGTCTTTCTTTTTTAAATAGCCACCTGTCCCAACATTTATTCATGTGCTGTATTAAATGTTTTAAAATAACACGGGACATAGAAAAGGTAGAAATTGCACAGGCAGACTTCTTTCACTGTAGAATGGCCTTTTGCTTTGGGTAGTAAGAAATAGGCCAAAAAGTTTCTCCAGCAGACAACAGTGGGTAAAAATCAGAGGCGAGAAAGACTGAGTAAACATTATGATAAACATTTACTTCAAATTGTTAACAAAATGCTTTTATTTCACATAACTCTCTTCCATGGCCATCTCTCAACTGACATTTTTTTTTCCTAGTGGAAAAAAGCTTTATGGAGTTGTGGGAAGTGAAACTGTCATTTCTCCTAGAAATATACGTACAAAGTTTCATGGAAATGTGTAAAAGACTTTCAAGGTCTCTCTAGGGCTGACTAAATTAGTATAACTGTGCCTTTCACACACGGGTCTTCCTATTACAGTTATATATAAAAAATGTATAAGTAGAATAATTTTAAACTGAAATCAAATTGCATGGGTTATAACTATCTTGGCTAAAAAATTTCAAACCCTTAAGATTTCCAAAATAAAGAAATCCAAGCACAATTTCAACACCTTATTCAGTTTTTATATTGTATCCAATTTTTAATATATAATTTTCTGATGTAATATGATGCTAAATTAAACTTCACCTAAATTTTACAGTTATAAAATATCTATTCTTTTTGTTCCTTTAATGAAAACCTGTTATTCTGAGTTCACTTTTATGAGGTAGGGAATATGGTTCCTGTGAATTAATTAATAACAGCAATTTCATATCACATGCAGAACTTAGCATTCATAAATGTAAAGATAGAAGAGTACAGGAATAAACACCTTAAGAAATTAACAGCAGAAAACAAAAACTAAAGTTGCATTGCTTATAACCTCAAAATAGAATGATTTGCATCAACATTGCCCAAGTCATATTTTAATGAGTTGAAGCTTTCTTTTTATGCATACATCATTAGTATACTGTGATTTTAAAAAATAACACTGGGATATTTCTCAAAAATCCAAGGAGTTTGAAAATGAATCTTTGTCTTTTGGTATTCCTGATTGCTTTTGTAGGGGAAGGCTTTTCTTATATTCTCTCTCATAAGCTGAGGATGAGTAAGCGACGCTATACTAAAGAGAACCACCAGCAAGTGTTGTGACTGCAAAGGCAAATGTTACACACATGAAAAGATTCTTGACCTGCACTTCCATGACTACTCATCACCTGAGATATTTCATTCATCAGGCAGATTCTTGACCCTGCAAATAATCTGAGGGCTAACTGTGGATTCCAAAAAGCAAATAATCATGTGTGAAAGTGTCAAGTGCCTGCTTAAAGCTTCTAATTTAAAAGACATTTTAAGAATCTGACTACTGGGAATAAGCTCTGTTTTCTCTTTAGCAAAGACTGAGTATGTTCAAAGGCAACAGAACTGTTCTAAGGCTGGTTTTGACTCTATATAAATCAGTGTGGACAGGCTAGAAGGGATCAGCTGTAGCCCTGAAATATAGTCTGCTCTGATCATGTCCCTGATCGGGAACAGAGATAAAATCCTGAGAACGTTGTGTCATCACATTGGTTAAGAACGTTGAATGCTCCATTGGCCTGGACCTTGTTAAGGAAAGAAACAAGGAACCACAAGGAAAGGAAATCAGACGAGAAAATGACTCTGAAGAGCATGTCACCTGCTGCTTTATAAAAGGAAAATCTGTAGACTCTGAGATGGCCTCACATAGCAGCAAGAGCAGGAAGCATGGGTACTAATACATGATCAGTAATGGACACTGGACAGCAACGCTATTTATGTTTCATTTCATTTTATTTTCAATTAAAATATTTCATTTTAATTTAAGAAACCTGTTTGGAACTTGAGTTACGTTTATGACAAATGAACTAGCAAATTTGACTGACCTGGCTGGACAAGGATCCAAGTTGCACTCTTGAAGCTTGGGTTTGGGTTTGATGTTCTCTGGATAATAGTGACAGTATTGGTCAGCAACCACGCGGTTGCTCCTCAGATCATAGCACTCAGCCGATGTCAGCTGATAACCTGTAGTATCAAACCATCCAGGCAAGTTTAAACGTACATGCCAATGCAATGTATTTCTTTATGCATTTTGGCCAGCTCATATCAATGGAAATTATTCCCCAATGCCTTAGTCATTTCCAGGAAAAAAAGACACATAATTGGAAGGCTCATTAATTTTTGCAGACCTCAAGTACTGTGCTTTTCTCAAGTAATCCACTCAAATCTTAATAAGTACATTATATAATTAGGCTTGAACTACTTAACAGCCCAGCCAGATAATAAGACTGTGGTAAGAACTGTTCTTGTTATTTCTTTTATATGATCTAAAAATATAATGCAGAATTCTATATCCAAAAAAGATCATCAGTATTTATCAACCATCTTATACAAGAATGCTAAATAGCCTCCTTAGTACCTGGGGAACTAGGGAGAATAAACTCCTAAATAAATAAAATAAATCCCACATTGCTCCCCTTGCACATGAAGGGCCAGCACAGGATCAGGTCCCACCAGCTGCCTGGGAACATTACTTTTGCTAAAATTTAACCTGAGTGGGTTGAGTAAATGGACCACTGAGATTCCAACAGTGGACATCACAAATCCTGTTTCCCTGCAGAATTAATAAAAATACCTCCCTGTTACTGTTCCATTTTTGTTATATTCAAAATCTTCTGTCATTCTCTTTAAAAAGTCTCTAGCGAATATTTCTTAGCCTCCACCCACAAATTGTCATTGTTTAAAGAAGCCTCTCTTAAAAAAAAGTATTGTTGAGTAATAGTTAATTCTCTTCATATGTTTTATCTTTCCTACCTGCCTTTTCATTGTCCTGTGGATTTCTGGTAGGGTGGTAATCAAGACTTAGATTCTTGGGGTGAAAAATAAATGTACACAGAGAATTTTTAAAAATTAGGCTGTTTATATCATTCTTACCCTAATTAATCTGCCAAATATATTATCCCTAGCAGGTGGGTTGAGCGCTGTTATTGCTAAATATATATTAGGAAGCAAGATTTAAATCATTAAGGGACTTGCAAAAGATTTTAGGAAATCAGAAGGAGGTTTATGAGCCAGATTTCCTGGCTTAAGGCTGTGTTCTCAGACCACCCACAAAAATTAATTGTTCATTAAAGACCCTAAAAAAAGGCCTTTTAAAATTTGACTATAAAGATGAAAAGCATGAAAAGTAATGAAAGCAATGGATAAGAACACTTTTTCCATCTAATATTTGTTTTATAAAAAAATGAAGTAGCAAAATGACATTTTAAGTAAGTAAATGTACTTTTACTTTTCAATCACGTTGTACTCAAAAAGCATCTAATTTTACAACAGGCTAATCATTTTATAATTTTCCAGATAATAATTTCTACACAGGGACAGAATTTATCACATAGTAAAATACAGGAACAACACAGTAAATTATTAATCTGAGATGATTATTTTTCAAAATCAAAATTTGTCAGCCTAAACCTGTTGCTTTGAAGCTATTATAGCATGGATAAAATGAAGGGTTAGAGCAAAAATGAAGGAAATGACTAAAATCATCAGAAAATCATGTTTTCTAAAGTTTCATATGGTATTTGGAGTAGCAATTTTTACACTAAGCAAAATGTCCAACCAGTTGAATCTGGAACCAGAAACAGAGAAGACAACTTAGAGATCATTTCTTCAGTAATTTTCAAACTGGAAAGTTCAGTAAATTTCAAAATAAAGTGGAAGGACGGCTGGTCTCCACATCCCTCACATCTTCACTCAGAACAGTCTTCCTTTTATCCTGGCTTCATAATTAAGGTTTCCTTTGAAGCAAGGTTTGATACCCAGAAACATCTGAAAATCACTGATAGTTCTACTTCTTCATTTTGATGTGAGGAAAACGAGGCCCAAACAAGTAAGATATATGTGAATCTAACATCAATGTTTTTATTATGTAGTGAACTATTATCAAGGTTGCTGACATCATACTCTAATAGCAGCTGTATGTGTGCATATAATTGAAGTGCTATTTCTCACAAAGCATGGTTTTCATTTTTACAAAAGAAAAAAGAAAACCTTAGATTTCTTCCTTGAAACTATTTCCTATGCTAGTCATTAGTAATTATATCAAAATAATGTATTCCCATGGAACATCAAAGTAATTGACAGTTCATTTTTAAACAAAGCAATTTTCTTTTTTTTTTTTTTTTTTTGCGATAGAGTCTTGCTCTGTCACCCAGGTTAGAGTGCAGAGGCATGATCTTGGCTCACTGCAACCTCTGCCTCCTGGTTTCAAGCGATTCTCATGTCTCAGCCTCCCAAGTAGCTGGGATTACAGGCTCGCACCACTACACCAGCAACTTTTTGTATTTTTAGTAGAGATGGGATTTCACCATGTTGGCCAGGCTGGTCTTGAACTCCTGGCCTCAAGCCATCCTTCTGCCTTGGCTTCCCAAAGTGCTGGGATTACAGGCGTGATCCACTGCGTCTGGCTAGCTAAATGATTTTCTATTCCTGACAGACAGAACAAGTAGAAACACTCATTCTATCGAAA
The DNA here is from genome assembly GCF_000951035.1 of Colobus angolensis palliatus. Lineage (NCBI taxonomy): Eukaryota > Metazoa > Chordata > Mammalia > Primates > Cercopithecidae > Colobus > Colobus angolensis. Next base: position 4,254,046 of record NW_012122487.1, read on the forward strand.
TGCTTAAAATGTTGAATTGACAGTTTTTTATCAACTGAGTAAAAGTACTTCATGGCACTTCTACTGACTTCTTTCAAGCTAAAATCCAACTTTGCTCCATAGAACCACATTTTTCAGTGGTTTGTTTACATTGTGCAGATAGAAAAACATAGGTAAAGATGAATTACATCATACAACGTTTTCCAAAAATTTATGGGTAATCATTTATCTCCATTTTGAGGTACTATCCTTTTATATCTTGTCAAATTAATCTAGTGATACTTCTGTGGATTAGCTAAAGTCAGCCAATTAACTGGTTTCTATGAGCTAGAATTTATTTGATGTGCTAATTTTCAAAAGAACAGACATACAATTTTATATCCATTACATTAGAAAAACTTAGAAAAACGATAATCCACAAATACTGACTCAGTTGGCAATGAATCTAAAATATTCACACACTGATTGTTATCCTTCTGGAAAGAATTTGGTAATGTGTGCCAATAGCCATAAAAATTCTGAAATTCCTTGATCTAATAATCTCACTCCTGAGTATTTACACCAAGAAAATAATTTGAAAGGAGAAAAATACTTAGGTATTAAGTTATTCATTGCCTTATCAAAGCATAAAAGTTAAAGGAACTAAATGATTTGCTGTAGGGAAATGTCTAAATAAATTATAGGGAAATAATTCAATGCAATTATTATGTAAACACTATAATTATGATGAGCAGAAAATGAGGAAAAAAACCTTCTGTGGTAACACAAATGCCTTTTCTAGTAACACAAAATACTGTTCGTGTTACAAATATGATGGAGAGAGACGGGAGTTTATTTTGTGACTTTTCAGGAGAGATGCATTTTAATGAATAAATAAAGCAAATGGCATTTCTTTTACTGCATGGATGATGGGGTGGAGTTGGAAAATAACTGAGCCTAAGTCTAAAATGCAAAGATTTTTTTTTCCTGGTAGCAAACTATTTTCTCTAATTAAGTAAGCCTGATAGACACTCTTTAATTGGTAGCTGAATAGATGACTTTACTTCAATCACATGAGTAGTTTACATGTAAGTGAATGGACCTGCCTGCTTCAGTACCAAACTGCTGCCAAATTAGAATATTTCTAGCTGTGACCTTCTACAAAATCAAGGAGAGAAGTAAAGACTGTTTCCTTGGTTGGGTGCAGTGGCTCATGCCTGTAATCCCAGCATTTTGGGAGGCCGAGGCAGACGGATCACGAGGTCAGCAGATCGAGACCATCCTGGCTAACACAGTGAAACCCCGTCTCTACCAAAAATACAAAAAATTAGCCGGGCGTAGTTGCGGGCGCCTGTAGTCCCAGCTACTCGAGAGGCTGAGGCAGGAGAATGGCGTGAACCTGGGAGGCGGAGCTTGCAGTGAACCGAGACCGCGCCACTGCACTCCAGCCTGGGAGACAGAGTGAGACTCCGTCTCACAAAAAAAAAAAAAAAAAAAAAGACTATTTCCTCTAGTGGGACTCCTCTACATACAGAAAATGTCTTTGGCATCTTGGCGGAGGTATCTGCCTTACAAGAGGGCCTCGAGATTCCACTCTGCTCAGAAGAAAGGATCTAGTCCATCACAGTACAAAGTTTCTTCCAGGCTGAAGTAACTCTACTCTTATATAACCCACGTATTTCCTCACAGAAGCCAACAGTTTCTAGACTAAGTGAACACCATTACCTCCTCCACAGGTTGCCGAGCAAGGAAAGAAATCCGTCTCCCTCCATCGGTGGATGATGGGTTGATAGAAGATGAACTGGACTGTACTGTCACTGGAGCCCGAGTTACGAATCTGCAGGAGTCAACAGGAAAGTAAAAGAAGTAACGTGACAGTGCGGTGCTTTGTGGTCCCTTGCAGCTTCGAACAAGAGTATATGGTAGTGTTGATGGTTTTAGGCTGTGTGAGGGACTGCATCGGGGGAGAAATGGCAATGGCAGTATCATTTATCCTACCATTTCACCAGTGAATGGTCCTTGCGTGAGCTTTCACTATCATTATCTTCTCAGTTCTGTTGCCACAGAACAAGGGAGAGCAATATCTTAATTTGTGATTTCACTATCATCTTAATCCAAGCTGGTATTCCTTTTCTGTCCTTTATTTCCAACCTCTTTGGTGTAATAGATAAAATTATGTGGATTTTAAAATGTACATTCAGAAATAGACAATTTGTTCTAAGAAAATTATATACTGCAGAAAATTTACTGGTTTTGGTTAAGAAAAAAGAAGAGTTGAAGAATTAAATAACACTGCCCATTCAGAGACACATACTGGGCTTCTTGTCAATTTAGTGATTCACGTATTTGAGTGTGCAAAGTTACCAACTAGATGCTTGCTAAAATGCAAATTTCTGGGCCCATGCCTAGAGAACTAGGTAATTCAAATGTTGATAGTTTAAGAATAAAACTGAAAAACACAAATTTATGTTATACAAACAATTATTTACTTAAAAACAATTTATTTACTTTTAAATAAAACTGGTGCTTAATGGAAATTACAACTTCTTCTTTTTTTTTTTTAAGGGGGTATGTGAGTATGTGAGACAAGTCTTTAATGGTTCTTAAGAGCACAAGGTTGAGAAAACATACTCAAACTGAAGAGAAGGAAAAAGTACCTTATGTCAACAATTTCATGAAGACAGAATGATACAACATTTAGACTGTTGGACAAGGTTTGGACTACTTACTATAAGGAGGTTCCAAGGACAATTGAGAGGATTACTTCTTACTCTACATTACAACAATTAGAGAAGTATCAGAGTCCAACTGAACCACCTGCCCCAAGTCTTTTTTAAGTGTTTTTAAGTCTTACCATTTTCTTAATTGCCTGTAATGTAGGATACATTGATGGATTTGACCTTCAGATTATTTTAAAGACAGTCCTATTTCTGTGCTACTTAATTTAACAAGTGGATTAAACATCTAGGATGCAGGGGGAAAATAAGAATATTGAAGAAACAGGGCCAAGAAAAATTGATGGATGCTAAACTCTACATCAGTTTTTGGAGTTTAGATGGGAATATGGAAAAGTTTCCCAGAAAGTCTGAGAGAGGTGGAAAGAAGGAAGAGAGAACCCTACAGAATGTCTCATATTACCCTGGGATTTTGACCTGTAGAGTGTTCACGTATTTTCCAATTAGAATAAACAGTGATACCGCTCCCTCTTTAAAACAAAAACAGCTGAAGCAATACAGTGTCTTTCACAAAAAAAGAGCACTGCCTATAGATTCCTATTTCTCATTTCTATGTGTCAGATACAAGGCTACCTAATTGCTTGCTTAGGGCTGTAGTATTAATCACACTCCTTGGAAAGTTCTTTTTTAAATTTTTTTTTTTAAGCTTACAAAAGTCTCTAGCTCTCTTGGGATGTGTGGTTATCACACTGGAAAGCTATTAGAAAAAAACTTTCATCTAAACATAAGATTCATGAAAAAATAAAAGACTAGAACGTTTGTTTAGATTTAAAGAGATGAGTTTTTTGTTTGTTTGTTTTGTTTTTTGCTTTTTCTGTTTGTTTTTGCAGGTGTTCTTTTTGGAATGCTAACCTGAGTCCTGGGAAGTAAGGGAAAAAATCTTAGCTTCCTACAGCCAAAGTGAGGAGGATATAACATCATAATACTTGGAGAAGCTCTGTTCTAGAAAGCTTCAGTTTGACACATTTGGTCTAGGGAGCTAAACACATCTGGTATATGTAATTTTGACCTCCTTATGTTAATAGAAAAGTGTATTCAAACCACACTCTTCTTCCTATAATCACAATGTTTCAGTGTTTCTAATTCAACACAATGATTTCTCACACTAACATGAAAAGACAAGACAAAAACTTTTCCATAGCGATTGACTGCACTGTCATGACAGAGCTGGAAGACCATAGAAATGAGTATGGGGGGTTATGGTTGAGCTTTAATTCCATGTAAAATCCAAGGAGTCAAGAAGATATCATAAGCACATGAAAACATCATTAAGCACATAAAGGCTTTTCCAGATAAAGCACTGCGAAAGCACCTTTTCCTTTTTCATTGGGAAAAGGCAATTCGTGAGCTTTGGGATATTCCCTAAGTTTCTTTCTCTCACTAATGTAGAAACTGTTGCCTCAGATGGGCCAGTAAGGGGACTGGCAATCAGTGGTCCCCCCAACCCAGCTTAGCTCTTCAGTCGCTGCTCTCATGAGGACAGGGAGGCAAAAGGAACCCACAGGTGAGCCACTACTATGTACCTCTGAGCTGGGATCCACAGTGTTATATGACTTGGTCACACTGCTCTCAGAGCAACAGGGATGTCATGACTTTGGAAAGCTTGGGAACAGTGAACATACATCAGTATGCCTGCTAGGGAGAGAATAACATGAAAAACTGGTACCTCTCTTTATTAAATGTGTCAGTCTACTAGACTCAATTTTGGGTTGTTCTGGTAGTTGACAGTGATACTGTATCCTCAGGAACTGCTGTTAAGACTATTTTAAAATGCTTTTGTTTGGGCTTGAAAAGATACGGAACAATAATAAAATATTCCTTATAGCAGTTATATATCTATAAATACCACATTTTGAAATAATTGTTATCATCTTTCTCCTTCATATGCTATAAACTCCATGGAGGCAGGTACATTTATCCTGCTCATCACTTTTCAGTGTCATCTACAATGTCTGGCACATAGTAGGTATCCAAAATAATGGCTGAATAAACAAATGCATTAATGAACAAACAATTGAATTATATACCTTTCAGGTAGTTTTGGAATTTCAAACTATTATTTGTGATAAATTATTTAATGAGTCATTATCTTTTTATATATATCTGCCAGTTTCCTTGAAGATGTTACTGATCACTTGATCATCAAATGACACTGTTTCATAAAAGGAAACAGTATTATTACAAAACAATGTTTATCCAAGAGCACTTTGTTTTGAGATGGAGTCTTGCTCTGTCACCCAGGGTGGAGTGAAGTGGCAGGATCTTGGTTCACTGCAACCTCCACCTCCCAGGTTCAAGTGATTCTCCTGCTTCAACTTCCCAAGTAGCTGGGATTACAGGTATCCACCACCACGCCCAGCTAATTTTTTGTACTTTTAGTAGAGACGAAGTTTTGCCATGTTGGCAAGGCAGGTCTCGAACTTCTGATCTCAGGTGATCCACCTGCCTTGGCCTCCCAAAGTGTTGGGATTACAGGCGTGAGCCAGCACACCCAACCCTAAAGCACTTTCTACCCTCCTTGGAAGGCTGTCTTTTAGGCAGGATAGTATAGTGAAGAGGGCTTGCCAAAATGCTACTTACTATAGGAAGGAAACAGATTCAGTCGTCTTGCTGTTTGAAATACCTGATAATTTTAACAGTTGGAAATGCTAAGATTAGGCATTAGTAGATTAAAAATGATTTTAAAAATATTAGTACCCAACTTTACCTCCATACTTCTTACAGAGTTTTCCAGTTTTTCTAGAACTCCAGACCTCCATATTGGAAAATAGTGCAGTTCAGCCCATAGAACCCTAGCTCAGAGTTTTTCTTTATTTTTTTCTTTTTCATAGAAATGGGATCTCTCACTAAGGTGCCCAGGCTAGTCTCAAACTCCTGAGCTCGAGCAGTCCTCCTGCCTCAGCTCCCAAAAGTGCTGGGATTCCAGGCATGAGCCACTGTGCCCAACCTACCTAGTTCAGGGTTATGATTAATGCTGCCCCCAACCCTTGAGTAGGGCAGTAGATCAGAGATACTTCTCTGGAAACAACAGGTATAATGTTGTCTAAAGAACAAAGAGGGTGGCAAAGATTTGTCAGGAAGGAGACACTGAGTGGCAAAGCAGACTGCAGCCTACTTGAAGGACTGTCCCAGTGGTCAGATGGATGACAAGGACAGGAAACCAATGACCAGAACTCAGCTTAGTACTGTGGTGGTGGGGAGCGAGGCAGGATTGGGCAGGGATCTGCAGCTCTCAAGAGTGAAAGAAAGATGAGGAACCAGTTCTCTGTCTCTGCATCCTAAACCTAGCTGTGTGATTGGCAAAACAATGTGTGAAATCTGACGAGAAATGCAGTATATTCTGATTAGCTCAGTTCGAAACGCTTGACATTTATCAGCAAAAGGGGCATATTTATTGGCGGAGTCACTACCCATAAAAGTTGCGTAGGAAAATGAACCAGTACTATTCACTTCTTCTCTTTCCTACAGTTGACTTAAACTTTTCCTCTCAAGAACACATGGCTTAGGACAATGGTTTTCCCTTCTATAAGTACGGGTTGACGAAAATGGGGAGACTGTCTAGAAACATGCTGTGTGTCAGGGCGAAACCAATCTGGGATTAAATATTGGCCAATGCTCAGCCTCCAGTGGATAAAAGAATTGGTTGCAGATGCTCCTCAACTTACAATGGGGTTATATCCTGATAAACCCATCATAAGTTGAAAATATTGTAAGTTGAAAATGCATTTTCACTTACTAAACATCCCAGCTTTCCCACATCTACCTTAAATGTTCTCAGAACACCTATGCTGGGCTACAGTTGGGCAAAATCATCCAACACAAAGCATGTTTTCTAATAAAGTGTTGAATATTTCATATAATTTATTAAGTACTGTGCTAAAAGTGAAAAACAGAATGGTTGTATGGGCACTTGAAATGCATTTTCTACTGAATGTATATTGCTGTGGCACCAAAATAAAGTCAAAAATTTGTTGTTGGTTATTGTCAGTAGAGGACTAACTGTATTTCAATCCTACCCAAGATTTATAGGCTGCCCAAGTATCATAAAGGCTTTCTTTCTTTCTGTTTTTTTTTTTTTTTTTTGAGATGGAGTTTTGCTCTTGTCACCCAAGCTGGAGTGCAATGGTGCAATCTCTGCAACCTCTGCCTCCTGGATTCAAATGATTCTCCTGCCTCAGCCTCCTGAGTAGCTGGGATCACAGGTGCCTGCCACCACACCCAGCCAATTCTTGTATTTTTAGGAGAGATGGGGTTTCACCATTTTGGCCAGGCTGGTCTTGAACTCTTGACTTCAAGTGATCCACCCACCACAAAGGCTTTCTTAAGCATATTAGCTTGTAGTGCATATCTATAGCTTTCACTCTGTGTCTTTTTTTCTTTAGTATTCAATGGTATGTATCATTATTTCAAAATTGTCTATATAGAGAGACAATTATATATATTTTATATAAAATTATATACATATAATATATAATATATGTATATAATTATATATATAAAATTATATATATAATTTTATAAACTTAATAAAGTAAATTCCCATTATTTTGCACATGGGATTTCTCTCCAGACTCCTTGTATTGTTTCCTCTTATAATAAAAACAAGTTTTGTATCCTGAATTGTATGCAAGGTTATGTTCAAGGCTGTCTAGAACAAAATATGAAGGCATCGTCTTTGCCTAATACTCTAAGTAATACAAGTAAAAATCACAAAGTTTCTGTTCCCTTAGAATTCTCAAAGATGCGATTTTGGTAACAATTGGAATGATGCCAATCTTCCTAACCAAAATTTCCAACTATAGAAATGCAATACCTTTTTAAAATTGTCCTCTGCAGGAAATAAGTGTTCTCTCGTTATCAGTGCATGAATTATGAGTTAGTGCTCTTAGCTCTGAGTATCCTATTGTTTTCTCTTCGGTTGTGTGTTTCTGCTACTTTTGTAGCTTAGATACTTATCAGTGACTTTCTTCTCTGTCTAATCTGGCTTTCTGCAGAGATCTTTCAAATGGGCAAAACCAGAATATGTACCAAAATATCTTAGCTGCTTTTACAGGTAGAGCTGAGTTGGAGGTTCTAATGAAGAATGGACCTATGACTGAGAAGGACTCTTCTACCTGGGAAAGTCATTCTCTTTCCTTGGGTCTGCAGCTTCAGAAAAGATGCACATGGCATGGTAAGGGAGGCAGGGGATACTAAGCCAGCCAGTTATCCAGATGATGGCCAGATCACCTCTAATAATTAATGTACTGACAGATGTCACTGCCAGTCTGCTCTCATAGCCATTTATCTTAATGGCTACATCTGCCAAATTGTTCCTGGGTATATCACTGGTAAATGCATCAGCCTTTCACCATCTTCAGCAAAGCAGCTTCCTGCTGTTGTTTAGATAGAGTATAGTGATTTGTTTGACTGAAAGTTAAAGTGTTTCAAAAAGATGGAAAGTAAGTAGTTGGGATCTATCCACTTTTATACACATTATCTCCTTTAATCCCCCACAAGGGCTCCTTCAGGAGTGAGGAGTATTTTATTACCATTTCATAAAGGAGTAAACAGGTTCGAGGAGGCAAAGCAATATCCTTGAGGTCACACACCCAGTAAGCATCAGATTATCTATTCTACCACACTAAACTGGCATTGTCAAAATGTATGTAGAGCCAACGAAACAAGCTTAAAATTTTTAGAAGAAATGCTCCTCTAGGAAGCAAGATGAGAATTCAGTCCAGTTTTAAAGGTGGCAAGAGAAGGATATTCCAAAACGTTATTTTGGAACCAAGGACAATATATGACAATTGCTCACTGTCAGAAAATCTTCCTTTTGCACAAAAAAATCTTTTCCTTTTAAATAAACAAAAATGGTATTTTGGCAATAAAATTTCATGGAGATACTGACAAGTAGCCATTCTGATTCCTGCATATCTTTTTCAAAAAGTAATGTGGTGCTTAAATTAATATATAATGCATTCACCAAAGAACTGTTAGAACTAATCAATAAATTCAGTAAAGTTGCAGGATAAAAAAATCAACATATAAACATCAATAGCATTTCTATACACTAATAACAAACCATTCAAAAAAGAAATTAAGGAAACAATCCCATTTATAATAGCTACCAAAACCCCCCAAGATTTAGGAGTAAATTTAATCAAGAAAGTGAAAGACTGAAAACTATAAAACATTGATGAAAAAATTGAAGAAAACACAAATTAACGGAAAGATATCCTATGTTCATGAATTGAAAGAATTAATATTGTTAAATGTCCATACTACCGAACACTATCTACAGATTTAATGCAATCTCCATGAAAATTCCAATAACATTTTTCACAGAAATAGAAAAAAACCCCTAAAATTAAAATGGAACCACAAAATACCCCAAATAGCCAAAGTAATCTAGAACAAAAAAGAAAAAGGCTAAAGGCATCATACAACCTGATTTCAAAATCTACTGAAAAGCTATAGTAATCAAAACACCATGGTACCAGTCTAAAAACAAACACATAGACCAATTAAACAGAAGACAGCCCAGACATTAATCCACAAATTTAAGGTCAATTGATTTTCTGACAAAGTTGCTGAGAAAAGGACAGTAGTGTTTGGAAAAACTTTCATATGTGGAAGAATGAAATTAGACCCATATCTCACACTATACACAAAAATCAACTTAAAATGGATTAAAGACTTAAATGTAAGACCTGAAACTATAAAACTACTAGAAGAAAACATACTGACAATCTTCAATTAGTCTGGGCAATTTTTGGAATATGACCCCAAAGTACAGGCAACAAAAGCAAAAATAGAAAAAGCTTCTGCACGGTGAAGGAAACAATCAACAGAGTGAAGAGACAACCTACAGAATGGAAAAAAAAATGTGCAAATCACACATCTGATAAGGGGTTAATATCCAAAATATACAAGAAACTCAAACAACTCAATAGCAAGAAAACAATCTGACTGAAAAATGAACAAAGGATCTGAAGAGATTTTTCTCAAAAGAAGACATACAAATGGCCAACAAGCATATTTTAAAATATTCCACGTCACTAATCATCAGGAAAAGGCATTCAATACTATGATATCACCTTACACCTAACAGAATTGCCATTATCAAAAAGCCAAAAGATGGGTGTTGGCACGGATGTAGAGAAAAGGGAACCCTTGGATACTATAGGTGGGAATGTAAATTGATTCAACCATTGTAGAAAACAGTATAAAGATTTCTTAAAAAATTTGAAAAATAGAACTACCATATGATCCAGCAATCTCACTCCTGGGTATATATTCAAAGGAAATGAAATAAGTATGTTGAAGAGATATCTACACTCTCATGTTCACTGCAGCACTAGTCACAATAGCCAAGATGTGAAATCATCCTAGGTGTTCATCAATAGACAGATTAACAAAACATAGTATATATGCACAATGGAATACTATTCAGCCTTAAAAAAAGAAGAAAATCCTGTCATTTTGACAATGTGGGTGAACCTGGAGAACACTATGTTAAATGAAATAAGCTAGGCCCAGAAAGACAAATACTGTGTGATATTAATAATATTTCTATGTCCAATCTAAAACAATTGACCCAATAGAAACACAGAGTAGAATGTTGGCTGCCAGGAGGTTGGGGTGGAAGTCAATTGTGGGGGAAATGTTGGTTAAAAGATACGAAATTTCAGTTAGGAGGAATAAGTTCAAGAGATCTACCTACAACATGGTGGCTGTAGTTAATAACAATGTATTGTATTTGTGAAAATTGCCAAGAGATAGATTTTAAGTGTTCTCAGCACATTCCTGGGTATATACCCAAAGGATTATAAATCATGCTGCTATAAAGACACATACACGTATGTTTATTGTGGCACTATTCACAATAGCAAAGACTTGGAACCAACCCAAATGTCCATCAACGACAGACTGGATTAAGAAAATGTGGCACATATACACCATGGAATACTATGCAGCCATAAAAAAGGATGAGTTCCTGTCCTTTGTAGGGACATGGATGCAGCTGGAAACCATCATTCTCAGCAAACTATTGCAAGAACAGAAAACCAAACACTGCATGTTCTCACTCATAGGTGGGAATTGAACAATGAGATCACTTGGACACAGGAAGGGGAACATCACATACCAGGGCCTGTTGTGGGGTTGGGGGAGCGGGGAGAGATAGCATTAGGAGATATACCTAATGTAAATGATGAGTTAATGGGTGCTGCACATGTATATATATGTAACAAACCTGCACATTGTGCACATGTACCCTAGAACTTAAAGTATACTAAAAAAATTGATAAATATGTGAAGTAATACATATATTAATTAGCTCAGTTCAGCTGTTCCACAAAGTATACATATTTGAAAACATGTATATGATGAATATACAGTTTTTACTTGTCAATTAAAAATTAATTAATAAAAAATAAAAGAGAACTTGTTTCAATTAGACTGTTTTAAGAGACATGTCCACATCTCAAAAATAAAATCCTTCCATGCCTTTAAAAAAAAAATCTTCAAATAGCCATTGGACAGCTCTCTGTGAAGAAATAGATACTCATGGCCTCTGTGTAAGCACCACACTGATGGCTTTCTGCTCTATGTTTGGTTTATTCCACTTTCTGAGTCACCTGACTTCATACCACCGGATCGCCAGGGTAATGACCTCATCTCAAGGAGGATGCTATTTTGCTTATTGTGAAGATGGATTTCAGTGTTTCTAATGACGCTTATCAAGGTGAGATTGGTTTGAGACTTGAGTAAATGGCCATTTAAATCTATACAGAGGATTTGATTAATCAACTATATATGTGTGTTATATACATGATGCAAAAGAGACTATACTTTGAATGCTACTGAAAGCTTAATTCATATGATATATATATAATTGTAATACTTAAGTCATGAAAAATAATAACCAATAGTAATATCTTATTTTCAGCTATTTCTCTGATGAAAATTAGGGAAGAGAAAATTGTTTCATTATGAAGTACTAGAAAAAAAGATCATTTTCTTCTTTTTTTCTCTATATACTTAAATTATCTGGCTCATTTTAAAGTTTAAGTAAATTAATTTAAGAATCACACAATCTATCTTAGAATAACTTTACATTTATTTGATTCCCAGTGTTTTCTAACGAAACACTGAAGAAAAAGATATATACTCTTAGAAGCAACACAAACTATTGAAAGCGTTCTGGACCAGAAGTAAAGAGATGTGATTTTCAGTGCTGGCTTCCCATCAGTGTGAACTCAGGCAAGTCACTCAAATTTCCTGAAGCTAAGTTTCCTTGTGGGTATAATAGAGATGTCAGCATCTGCTCTATTTAAACAATTGTTGTATGGCAAAAGTTCTTTATTCATCCAGCACTTGTTAGTGCTTATTGGGTTCTTCTCACGGAGATATGAAGACAAATACAATTCAGTTTCTTCCCTCAAGGAACACAGAGGTGCAGAGTTACAGACAGAAATTTGGAGTAGAGTCAAATAATACTCCTAGAAGGAGGAGATCTTGAAGAAGAAGTAAGAGGTAGTGAAGAGAATGGAAGAAGACACGATAAGAGCATTCCAGGTAGAGGGCACAGCATCCTGCAAAGGTAATGAGTTATGTGAGTGTAAGGTGCTGGGGGACCTGCCCATCATTCAGGGCTGAAACAGAAGGGGAAAAGTCCAAGGTGAGGTTGGAAAGGTGGGCAAAATCCAGCTAAACGAGAGTAACAGATGCTGTGCTATGGATTTGTCTTCTAACCTAGAGGCAATGAGTGAAGGTGAGGGGTTATGAATAATTAGGGAAGGGGTTTTAGGAATTGCACTCTGAAGGTAACATAGGCAATGAAATAGAGGCTGGGAAACTAGCTCAGGGTCCATGGTACTAGTTCAGATGACAAAAAGTAAAGGCCCGTGCTAACACAGTGGCAGCAAGGATGGAGGAGAAAAACCAATGTTGAGAGACAGTTTGGATGAAGCCTGACCGACGGCACATAGAAGGGAAAATCAGGGTGAATCAAAGGTTTCTCACTTGCCTGGGTAGACAGTGTCTTAATTTGTAAGATTAAAAAAATAAAGATGTTAAAGAAGGTATCTGGGGCTCAAGTTAAACTTAGGCATGTTGGGCTTGTTGTGCCTATTATCCAAGTGGTGAGGTGCAGAAGGCAACTGGATAGATGTAACACATTTGACAATGCTGTGAGCTGTTCCAATGTAAGTAATATTGCTTGAATCCAGTTACATAATTTCAGTATGTGTATTAACTCTCACAAGGCCACTAGGGAAATTACTATAGTATACATGGTCTATTTAATGGTACTCCAAGGGCTTCAAAGAATAAAGACATCTTTCACTTCTTTACTGGATTTTCTTGCTTAACGGAAATCATTTAACTACCTACAGCATCATTTCTATTGTGAGCTACCTCTGATGGCTTGTAGCTTCTTGCTCACGTTCATGTGGCTGGCGTCTGGACTGGATTAAAGAGAACTACCATGCAGATGGAGACGGAGGACAGTATTCTGGAAACTTTCTCCCTCCAACCTTACTGCCTATTGTATTTTTCTATATGCATTCTTACTTCCAGCTGCCATGGGGTCATCAAGCTTTAGCTTAAATCAAATGTCCTCTGGCTCCAGGTCCCATGATGAAAAATTTATGGAGTCCTGGACACATTACAAGTTTTACAGCTTTACAGCTGAAATCCTTCAGGTCCTCCTGACCTACTGAAGGAAAAAATATGTTTTATTTTATTGTGATTCCCAAATGTTCTTCTAGTGTGTACATTTTTCCAGCAGAATGTGCATGTAGCTTCCAGCAATGTGTTTTATATTACCTTGAAGAGTAGGGAAGCTCTGATAGAAGGAAACAACTTAGTTTTCTTGCCAGTGCAAAAGAAGACAGAACTTGCCATTGGAAAGCATGATGAGTTGACCAAGTCTGTGGATAATCGGTTTGTTTTTCTCTTTTATTGAGGATAGCCTATATAAGTCAACGACTGTATCCAAACTATTTTAAAAACAATCTATAGCCACCAACTTATGATACATTGGCTTCTTAGGTGGGGTTATTTTATTAATTATATAACAAAGATTGTATTAATTATATAATAAAGATTTCCTATGACCTTAAAATATCATATGTTCTCATAAAGTCCAGGATGCAGCTAGCTCAACACCCTCAGATTAAACATTTCCTGGGTGAAAAACAGGCTTTCCAAACATATGTCAGAACCTAAAGTCTCTCTCTGCTCCGGAAATTATAAGTAACATCAGTTTGGACGTGGCTTGAAAAGGAGGTATCTAAATTGGGCTCACCTTGACAATGAAATCTGCTGTGAGTGGTCCAGCCATTCTCAGTATCTCTTTGTCTGGAAATTTCTGGAAGTCCACACTAGAATTGTCCACAAGAAAAGTTCCTGTGGAGCTGAGACTGTTTTCACCTTTAGCCCCCTGGAGGGTTTTGGTTTCCAGATCTACATAATCAAACACATGAAGATGAGAGAAAGATGTTCCTGGGGCAACCACAGGCAAGCACATTTCATGCAACAATGTTTAGAGCTAAGTAAGGGAGACACATCGTTCTTTATATGACTGACAAAATTGAAACTGTGATATCAACAAAATATATAGGCACTGCTGAGTCACATAGGAATTTATGCTGCAATTGAAATTATTTTAAAAGTCATTAGCCAGGCATTCAAGGGTTCCTGTCAAAAAAATCTTTGACTCTCCAGATGACATTATTTGGGCACCCTACTTTACTGCAACCCTATTCTTTTGAGTAAACCAATTCTCATACATCTCTTTTTGACTACAATCTTGATGACCCTCAGCCTAGGATACTCTTCAGCTTTCTTTTTGCTCTACAAGATCCAGGGTGTATCTCTGAGTTGTCTCAGTACCTGTATGACTTTATATTAGTGCATTAACCTGTGTTTATACTTTCTGGTTACTTACTGCACTGATGCTATTGCTCAAAATGAAGAAATAATAGTCACATAAGAACAGGAGCTATCATTTTCAGTATTCTCTCTTTTTAAAATTCATTTTGATACTTAGTTTAGCTTTATGCAAATATAAGATATTTCATAAGTGCTTAAGATAGAAAAAAAACCTTTATTGCTGGAGCATTCAAATCCAGATTTGGCCAATGACAAAGCCTATGAAGCATGTTTTGTTGTAGAAAATCACAGCATGCTGGGGATGATGGTAATTATGATGTGTGATTCAGAGAAGACTAAGTTCTCATGCCACTGAGGAGTGATTTAGAACAACTGTCTGTTGTGTTGCATGAAGAAAGATGGATGTACTAAGGCTAATGGTTTCCAAAACTCGACAAGAACGTTTGGTTTTTGCAAAGATTCTTCAGCAGAAAAATGGGAGTGCTTGGGTGGGGCTCTGGGTTAAAACAATTTTAAGGTCTGTGGAGGCACTCAAGTACCTAGATACTTGTATTACATTATTGTAGAGGTGGTCTACTTGTAGTTCTCTACTTCAAGGAATATCAACAGCTGGAAAATCTTGGTCTTCAATTAAATGCCCAGTGACTCTCAGATGAAGTCTGTGGAGCCCTTCTTCTAGAGTAAGCCAGACTTCACTCCCTTTCCTCAGAACAGAGGGGATCCCACCAAAGAATATAGGGCACATCAAGGGAATATTGGAGGGAGGAAATCACAGTTGTTGTCGCAGGGGAAGGCAACTGCACTAAATCTCCTTCCTCTAGCCTTCATTCCTCAAACTGCTTCACAGGCACTTGTAGAAATATTTCTAGGATATCAATTAACTTAGTTTTAGAAAAATCTTGCAGTTGTAGGCCTGATCTGAGCTTCTAATTCCATTTATCAAGAGGCTTACAGCTGTCCTTCTCAAGGTACATCTAATTAAAGATGAGCCAAGGGGGCAGACTAGATCGCCTCATCTTATTCTGGTTTGGTCCAAAATATTTAAGGTTGATTTCGCACTATACCAGCTTCTGGAATGAAGGGCAAAAGAGCTACAAGAGAAGCAGGGTATCCTTTACTCCCACATTTATTTTGCTGAATTATATTTCAAATACAAAAAAAGAACACACAAGGAAAAATAATTTAGTTATACATATGCTACCAATAGTATGTTTGTTGGGAGAGAAAAGCAGATTCCAGTTTGCTTTTCATCAAATCTTTAGGATAATTAAATCAGACAAGGCCAATTCTTCAGCTTCTTTGTGATCACATAATTAGGAAATCTAGGAGACTAATACATTTATAAAAATAAATTTCCATGGCCGGGCGTGGTGGCTCAAGCCTGTAATCCCAGCACTTTGGGAGGCCGAGACGGGCGGATCACGAGGTCAGGAGATTGAGGCCATCCTGGCTAACACGGTGAAACCCCGTCTCTACTAAAAAAATACAAAAAACTAGCCAGGTGAGGTGGCGGGCACCTGTAGTCCCAGCTACGTGGGAGGCTGAGGCAGGAGAATGGCGTAAACCTGGGAGGCGGAGCTTGCAGTGAGCTAAGATCCCGCCAGTGCACTCCAGCCTGGGCGACAGAGCGAGACTCCGTCTCCAAAAAAAAAAAGAAAAAAAAAATTCCCTCTTAAATCTACTCCTATGGGTTCTTTCTTCTGCAATGAAGAGTCAGTCCCCCACTTGGTGATGATATTGGCCTGAATATTTTATTCCAGTATCTGTTACTGCTCACAAAAGTACTGCTTTTGAGTGGAGTTGTTACATTAGAAGTTAGCCCTCTCCAATTCTCAAATGGGGAAAAATGAATCATTTGAATGGTAATAATACACACACATACATTATCTTTTCACATATGAACACCATATTTTACAGGGTTGTTCAGGATTAGAAACAAACTTGAATACATAGAAGGTGACTTATCAGCATTTTTTGGTTTTGCCTGAACTGTACCTTACTTATTCTTTTACTTCACATGGCCTTTCAAATCCCACCTCTTCCATGAAATGTATTTATTTTTATTTTTAGAAAGACTACTGTAGGCGATCTTGACCTTTATGGGCTTCAATTTGTCTTCCTCTTGTTTGCCTTTTTAGCATGATTTCATTCATAATCCAGTTACTAAAAAATAATGCTTGCTATCTAAATTAGTTTCACAGACATTTGTGTGGGAGGGGAGAAAGGACAGATGATAGATGGCCTTGTGGAAACCCAGGAACAATCACCGTGGAGGAGATCAGAAATGCTCAAGGAACCAACTGAAGTGAAGCCTTTCAGTGAAATTGAATTTTACAGAAAATGCTCTCATATCCCCTCTCATCCTCTTCTTTGTTTATAGCCTATAATTTTCTTCTTGTAATTTACAGCTCTGTATCTAAACAACACTAAATAATAAGAAATAGGTGGCTCTGTACTGCTGCCTTGGCATGATTGAAGATCAATTTTTGCACAAATCCTGGAGGGGCCATGCTGCCATTTGATCTTTGGGGTTATGATTACCATTTAATCCTGAATTCCAGTAGCTTTCTTTAAGATATGAGGGCCCTGAATTTTTCTTTAATACATGGGATGCTTAATTACACCATGATGGTTTTCTTTAAATGCTACAGTGTTAAGGTTGTTTGGTGTTTCTGTATTCCTCTGGTTTGATGAAGTAATGAAACATGAAAGTAGGTAGAAAAAGAGAATGAATGAAGAAGAGAGAAGGGGGTTGGAAGAAAGAAGAAAAAAGGAGAGGGAAGGCAAAAAAGATTGAGATTGGAAAGGAAGAAGAGAGGGAATGAGATATAATACTAACAAGAGCATAAACATGTGCTTAACCCATGAACAACCCATTGGGAGCATCTATTTTGTATTTTTCAGGATGACTGTGGTTAAAGATAATTACCACAGGGCTTTCTGCCATCTCATCAGGCAGCTAAAAGATAAACAGAAGCACTCAAAATATCATATTATGATAGAGTAGAAAGATGTGTATTCTTGTGTTTTAATCTTTTCTGGGAACACAAAATAAGTAATAATGACTACAATTCCCAATTCCCAAAGGAAAACAACAGAGTTACTTACACAAGTGATCAGGACCTTTTAAGACAAGGCGAACATGTCTGCTTCCATAGGGAATCGCAACCACAGCGTCATCCGCTAGAGAGAGACAAAGTGAAATCTGAAAGCACGTCACTTGACACAAAATTACTGATCGCCTTCTAAATAAAGGCACTGTCATACATACCTTAAAAATTACAGTTTTTTAAAAAGTGTTTGAAATGTGAAGGCCATTATTTAGGAATCAACATTTTCACTTTCCTCAAAATAAAATATGCCGAAGATGCTAGTCACTAGTTAACTCCCGGAGGATGTGGCCTTTTAAAACATAGGAATTTTGATATACTGAAAAATTAATTTGAGAGTTTTCATTTTTGATTTTAAAATCTGGTCTTATGTGATCAAAAACACTTGTGCTGAATTAAAACATAAAAATAAATTTCAATGTTTAAAGGATGAATTTATTACATTAAAATCTGGACTTCTCTCCAGCAGAGTATCTTGGATGAGTAGAACAGATAAGAGAAAGGGAAGACATATTTGTATGCTCTGAACACCCCAGTGGCAGAAATCATGCCTTCTAGTTCTTAAATATCCTTCACAATATCTATCCCTAAAACTATATGTAGCGAGTACCCCACAAATGTTTCTTAACATTTCTCTACACACACGCTATTTAAAAATATTTTTTTAGAAATCGACTGAACCACAGATCACTTTATAATGGATTTCTTTTCACTCTATTTATAAATTGAGCTTAAATTCATTAGAAGCAGACATTTTTAAAAATTAGAGCTAATATGCATCTCAAATATATTATAGGTATTCTTATTCAGAACTCCATTTCTAATGACAGCATCTTATATTTTTATGGCACTGCAGAGTTTCAATTTCACCTAAATTATACTATTTACTCCCTCACCCAAAACTTCTGACATTGGCATAGAGGATTTTCTGATAAAGAAATGAAATTTCTGGGAACTATAATGCATAGTCCAAGATCAAATGGATAGGAAGGCACTTCAGAAGACAAGAGAAAGGTAGGTTTAAAAATATTTACCAGCATATTCAGAAGCCCTGTGTGATTCTTTGTTTATACTACTTATCTTTTATA
>NW_012122487.1:4273024-4280587 GCF_000951035.1 Colobus angolensis palliatus
TTTTTGTATTTTTAGTAGAGATGGGGTTTCACCATGTTGGCCAGGCTGGTCTCAAACTCCTGACCTCATGATCTGCCCACCTCAGCCTCCCAAAGTGCTGGGATTACAGGCGTGAGCCACCGCACCAGGCCCTTATTATTATTATTATTTTGAGATAGGGTCTCGCTTTGTCACCCAGACTGGAGTGCAGTGGCGTGATCACAGCTCACTGCAGCCTCAGCTTGACGGGCTCAAGAGATCCCCCTACTTCAGCACCCCAAGTAGCTGGGACTACAGGTACACACCACTATGGCTAGATAATTTGTTTAATTTTGTAGAGATGTGGTTTTGCCATGTTGCCTAGGCTTTTCTTGAACTCCTGAACTCATGAGATCCACCTGCCTTGGCCTCCCAAAGTGCTGGGATTGCACAGGTAAGCCACTGCACCTGGCCTGTTCAGACATATTTTTTTAATAGTGTACATAATTATCCTATCATTGGAAGGATTTAGGTTAAATAAGAGAATCCCAATTCTTACTCAACTTCTCTGAACCTTAATATTATCATCCTATCTTTAGGAGAATTTAGTTTAAATTAGTGAATCTCAGAATCACTAATTTAGTTTAAATTAGTGACTTCTCTGATCTTAAGTTTCCTCATTTGTAAAACAGGGAAAACAAAACTTGCCTTATACTATTGTTGTTACTAGATATAAATATAGACATGAATCTAGATATATGGATGTATAGCCTGGAACACAGTAAGTAATCTGTAAACATTATTTTCCTCCCTCTACTCCAAATCTCTTAAAGGACAGGGACTGAAAAACTATTTTTTATTGCGTTTCAACTCTCCAAAGCCCCTAGCACATTACCTTTTGAATGAGAAAGAAGAATCATATTCTCCCAATTCCTTCCTCGGAGAGGTTATATTATCAAGTTCTCTACAAAGTTGAATATTCCACTCATGCTAAAATCTTACAGCTGTTTTTAATGGCATATGTTGTTGAAATTCAGAGAACTAAGAGTTTGTGGTATGTAAGAACAACAACAGAAAAAAAGTGTAAGGGGAACATAGAAAAGGAACAACAACAAAAAAATGTTAGGACTAGGCCTACAGAGCTTTTTTTGTTTGTTTGTTTTTTGAGATGGAGTCTCACTTTGTTATCCAGGCTAGAGTGCAGTGGCTTGATTGCGATTTTGACTCACTGCAACCTCTGCCCCCTGGGTTCAAGTGATTCTCCTGCCTCAGCCTCAAGTAGCTGGGATTACAGACTCCTGCCACTGCACCCGGCTAATTTTTGTATTTTTAGTAGAGACGGGGTTTCACCATCTTGGCCAGGCTGGTCTTGAACTCCTGACCTCATGATCCACCTGCCTCAGCCTCCCAAAGTGCTGGGATTACTGGAACGAGCCACCCCGCCCGGCCAAGACTGGGCCAACAGAGCTTTAAATGCCTTGCATAAAGACATGACTTTTTAAGTTTGCAAAAGAAACTCAAAGCAGTTAAAACAATGGCACTCTCTAGAAATAGAAAGTCTTTGTTTACCCACAGGTCAAATAAAGTGCAAGTAAAAGGAAAGCTTTCTGTTTGGCCCTGCCATGCTCAGCAGCAGTCTTGTGACCCACACACGCTCATGCAGCCTCCCTCTTGCTTTGCTGGGAAGTGACTCGCATTCCATACAGTGGAACATTAATACCCTAACTTTTGGCTGATGCTGTAATATCTGTATGTTCCCTAAAGAAGATAGGGTGTGGTAGCATTTGCATGCTCCCCCAAAAGAGAAGAACCTCCTAGAAAGTTGTTAAGGAAGAGGGTATATGGAGAAAGTAGACCAGGTGAAAGAGTATTTTCTGATGCCCCTTGCACTCACCTAGTCAAAGAGAAATGAAGCAACTCAGGCTGGTACAAACTGTAGCAGTTGGCAGCACATGGCACCGAAGTAGGAAGAGCCACAGCCTTCTCTTATATATTATTCTGAAAAGGGCTGATGGACCCCTGGCAAGTCATTAAACGATCTGCAAATTCATTACTTTATTCCACAAATACTTTTTGAGGGTCTTTTAGTGTCAGGCTCCATGCTAGGTACTAGGGTTTCAGCGACAAAGAAGATAAACAAAGCACTAGCCCCACAAGATGGTCCTGAAAAAGGGATCTAAGATAAAACATGGGGGAAATACAAAATACTACACCCCACAGATGAAATTCCCAAAGCACATTCATTCATTTTTTAGAAGCCCTGCACCAAAGAAACCCATTTCACTCTATTTAACCCAGTGTATACCTAAGATGTTTATGCATAAAAACTTTTTCTTATGTGTGTCATCTGTTAAAATCAGCTGATATATCTTAGAACATACTTTAGGTAACAGTGCTCTTACTTTAACAAAAAACAAAATAGGAAAAACAATTAAAAATTTCATTTTCTGCATGTTCATAAAAAGCCACTTTTGAGTTGTTTATGTATTAATAATGATCTCACTTGCTGATAAATCCTCAATGATTTGGGATGGGTTGGAAGATGCTTCTACTTGGCATCTATTAGAATGTTGTGCACAGAGTGGTGTTTAAGATTTCTCAGGATGTGAGAGCAATCTGGTTGCAACACCTGCCTCCTTGGTGATTAATGCCATTAGTATAGCTGGCGAGGCAGGGGCCACATCCTCTCCCACCGTGCTGCACATTCCTCTGGGTGCCCTTTCCTACAAAGGCGCACTGTTCTAGGATCGAGTGCATCTGCCCTAATCTATTCTGGCTTTGTTGACTGAACCATGATGCCAATCTTCAGGACATATTTCTAGCTTATTAATAAACAATTCTAAATGATCTGCTCCAGATACCAGATAACTCCTTTCTCCATTCAATCAACGGACAAACTTTCCATGGGAATCATAAATTCTATCATTTCATAGATATGGGTTGCAAATATCTTTTCTCAAGAAAATTGCTCCCAAGATTTGTACGTAAGAGAATTCTTTAAAAATTATCTATCTATATGTATATCACACAACTTTCTATACAGAACATTTTATATCCGTTTTAAAGTCTTGTCATATGTGGATGTTCTGTGTAATAGACAGCTGTATCAGAGGAAGGTGATGAGGATAATATTTTGAAAAGACAGAATTTCCTATTCTGATATCTGAGTTTATCTTATTTTTAGATCCATTGATAAGTTCATGTTTTTAAAGACTCTTCCCTCTATGCCTATGGAGCTGATACTAAATTTTATTTTATTTTTAAAAATGAAAGAGCCATTTAAAAATACAATTGACTATATATAAAAATAGTTTGCCAATCTTGAGGAGATTTAAATGGTATATTTTACATCTTCATGACAGTTTTATTACTCTTAAAATACATCCAACAAAATAAGAAGTTGAGCATCTGAGGCTTTCAATTTTCTCCCTGGTTTATCTGTAATTGCACGATAGAAGATATATACTGGACAGGCCAAACAAGATGCCCTCCTCATTCCCATCTGGAGAACTTCATCCTTCTATTTGCCTAGGCCAGAAACCTTGGAGGCATCCTATACTTCATCTTTATATCTAATCAGTTAAAAAGTTCTGTTGTCAAAATACCCTATTTCATTGATTCCAAGAGGGACAACTTTTCATGCTTTAACATATATGAAATCAGAATACATCTCACAATCAGTAGTATCTTATATTCTCACTCAGACAATAATCCTGACATAGATACCTTTGCCTGCAGAGGTGATAACATCAAAACAGCCAGTATCAGACTCACAAAATGAGTGTCAGCTGCTTGGAGAAACTTCTAAGACAGTACTGGAACACATTCAACCTCTAGGAATCAAATGGCTGTGGAGGTTGAGGGGAGATGAAGAATTAGAGGTGCTTAACTACATTGCCACAGAAGGAGTCAAAAGCTGGGTAGCTCTGTGTAACTGCAGAGTGGAATTGAGAGCCCAGCACCAAGACTTCTGCTTCTGACAAAGATGAACTAACAGGAACTAGGTTTAATATTCTGCCTGAAACAATTAAAAAGTCAGATGAAACCATGGTTTTTAAGTTAGTGAACATCAGGCAAACAAGGGCAGCAATTCTGTACACTCAGGAAACAAATCAGATAAGGCCCAACATTGCCTCAGCTCACTGCCTTCATATAGTTCCCAGGCTACAGCTTTGGAAGTAGGAAGGCTGGTAGAGCTCAGTAGATTCCCTGAATTGAGGAGACAAAGCCAAGAGTCCAAGGAGACCAAAACAGTTAGAATTTCTGGGACAAAGTAACAGAAAGGAGAGAGCTATACAGAAAGCCAACTCTGGAGACCCAAGAGGGTTTCCTTAAAGTAGCCAGCAGCATAGCAATCAATACATAAGTGTGAGGAAATTACCTGGCCTGGGGTAAGAACTTCACAAAAGAATTATAGAGAAGAGTACGTGGTGCTCATACAGGGCTGAGAATAGTATCTTATCCCATCAGCCAAAGTGACAAACTTTGTAAGTCATGGAACATTGAGTAGTATACTCAGAAAGGTCCTGCCTCAGTAAAAGGGTACAATTAGCTCTAGACCAAACATGGCTTTGGTCCTGTCTACCACACTTTAAGACCCCAAAGGTTCAAACTGATTTCAGTAACTTAACTGCTCCCAGAACACAGCTCAAGGATATTTATAGAAATAAAAAAATATCTAGTACTCAAAAAAGTAAAATTTATAATGTCTGGCATCCAGTCAAAAAATACGAGGCATGTAAAGAAACAAACAAACAAAAAATAACAGCACATATTAAAGTGAAAAATCAATCAATCCAAACACAGAATGGACATTAAAATAGTTACTACAATGGTATTCCATATGTTCATAAGGTCACATACTGAAAAATAAATCTCCAGATTCAGAAAATTTCACTGGGGCATGGTACCAACCACTTAAAGAAGAAATAACATCAATTCTATACAGTCTCTTCCAGAAAAAAGAAGACAAGAGATTACTTCTCAACTCATCATTTGAGGCCATTTTGTGCTAATACTAACACCAAACAAATACATAAAAGAAAACGACAGACCAGTATCTCTCATGAACACAGATAAAAAGCCTCAGTAAAATACTGCCGAATCAAACCAGAAATCTATATAAAGAATAATACAGCATAACCAAGTACAGTTTATCCCAGAAATGCAAAGTTGGTTATTTAAAAACCAATTAATGTAATTCATCACAATAACAGTCTAAAGAAAAACCACGATTTTGTCAGTTGAGGTAAAAGAGAATTTAATAAAATTCATCATCCCTTCATGATAATAACTCCCAGCAAACCAGGAAAGGAAGGGAACTTCCTCAACCTGATAAAGGGCATTTATAAAAACCTACAGCTAACATCATACTCAATGGTGAGAAACTGAATGCTTTCCTCTTAAGATTGGGAATAAGATAAGGATCTCCATTGTCATCATTCCTATTCACTATTGTATTGCATGCCTAGCCAGTACAATAAGACTACCAAAAAAAAAAAAAAAAAAAGAGTGGCTTACAAATTGAAAAGAGGCAAAACCACTCTTATTTGCAAACAACATGATTGTTTATTGAGAAAATCCCAGTCATCTACCAAAAAACTCAGAGGTAGTGAGTGAGTTTATCAAGTTTACATAATACATGGCTAACACACAAAAATCAATCATATTTCTATGAACTAGCAATATATAATTGGAAATGGAAACAAAGAATACAACGCCAAGCCAAGCACAGTAACTCCTGTAGTCCCAGCTACTTGGGAGGCTGAGGCAGGTAGATCACTTGAGCTGAGTGTGGGTCTGTAGTGTGCTATCATTACATCTGTGAATAGCCACTGAACTTCAGTCTGGGCAACATAGTGAAACCCCACCTCTAATTTTAAAAAAGAGAATATAATGGCATTTGCAATAGTTACAAAAAAATACAGCAGGTGTAAATCTAACTAAAGTATATGCGATCTTCATGCTGAAAGCTAATAAAGGCTAATCAGAGAGATAAAACAAGACCTAAATAAACAGAGACATAAAATTCTCACACCTTACAGACTGAGTGACTTAACATGGTAAAGATGCCAATTTCTACCCCCTCCAAATCAATCTGTAGAATTAACACAACAAAATCCCAGCAAGACTTTTTGTAGATATGGACAAGCAGGTAGTAAAATTTATATGGAAGGCAAAGACTCAGAATAGAATAGCCAAAATGAATTTGAAAACAAGAATAAAGTTGGAGAAATCACACTACCTCATTTTAAGACTTACCTTAAAGCCACAGTAATAAAAAAAATGGAGTACTGATGAAGGGACAGACACATATCAAAATACAGTCCAGAAACAGACCCACACAGAAATGGCAATAGATTTTTGACAAGGTTTAAATACAATTCAAAAGAGAAAAGGTTGTCTTTTCAACAAATGGTACTGGAAGAATTGGGCATCTATACGAAAAAAAATTCAACCTACCTGTCAAACTTACACCTTATACTAAAAATAACTGAAAATAGGTCACTGATCTAAAGGTGAAATGTATTTCTGCAAGAAAACATAAGAGAAAATCTTTGCATCCTGGTCTTAGGCAAGAAGTTCTTAGACATGACATTAAAAGTACGAGCCATAAAAGAAAAAAATGATAGCCTGGTCTTCATCTAAATGAAAAGCTTTTGCTCTGTGAAAGATAACCTTAAGCAATTTTGAAGAAAAAAGCTATGATGGAGAAAATACTTCCAATTCAAATATCCCACAAAGGGCTTATACCTAGAAATCATGTAAAGAACTCCCAAAACTCAACAAGAGAAAGTCAAGCAACACATTTTTAAAAAATGAGCAAAAGACTTGAAATGACATTATGCAAAAGATGAACAAAGCACACCATGGTAAGTAAACTAATGTATCCCTCTCCCCTGCTAAGTAAGTCCTTAAATCTGTGAATGTGTGATATTATGTGGGCAGGGGAAATTAAGATTGCTAATGGAATTAAGATTGCTAATCAGCTGACCTTAAAATTAAGCGATTATCCTGGATGATCTGAGTGGACTCAATGTAATCACAAACATTCTTTAATATACAAGAGGCAGGCAGAAGAGGAAGCTTGAGTCAGAGAGAGAGCTGAAGATGCTACGCTACTGGCTTTGAAGATACCAAAGAATGTGCATAGGCTCCAGGAGCAGGAAAATCAAAATTGAAGAAAAAGAAATTCTCCCTGAATGCGTCCAGAGCGGAATTCTGCAAATACCTTGTTTTTAGCCCACTGAAACCTATTTCAGTTTTCTGATGCCCCCAG
Organism: Colobus angolensis palliatus; assembly: GCF_000951035.1. Taxonomy (NCBI): domain Eukaryota; kingdom Metazoa; phylum Chordata; class Mammalia; order Primates; family Cercopithecidae; genus Colobus; species Colobus angolensis. The sequence goes on from NW_012122487.1 coordinate 4,280,262, forward strand.
AACCATAAAATAATAAATTTGTGTTGCTTTAAATCACTTAGTCTGTGGTAATTAGTTACAGCATCAATTGCAAGCTAATACAACATGAAAAGATGTGAACATTATTAGCTGTTAGGAATATGCAAATAAAAACAAGTATGAGATACCACTACTCACTGATAAGAATGGCTAAAATATAAAATGCTGGCCAGGTGCCATGGCTCACACCTGCAATCCCAACACTTTGGGAGGTTAAGGTGGGCAGATCACTTGAGGCCATGAGTTTGAGACCAGCCTGGCCAACATGGCAAAACCCCATCTCTACTAAAAATACAAAAATTAGCCAG